>NC_140172.1:26077308-26101780 GCF_963971535.1 Notolepis coatsorum
CACACCGGAGCATCTTTTAATCCAGCTGTTTGCTGTTCTCTGATATTTTCTGACATTTCGTTGATGCGTCGCTCGACACTTCGAGCTGACATGGGGATATCTTTTATCCTTGATTTGATTGTCTCTTTGTTTGGCAAGCCTTCAAACAAAACATCTGAGCTACAGAGAAAAGCCTCCTTGATATACTCGCCATCAGTGAATGGCTTTCCACATTTCGCAATGCAATGAGCAATGCAATAGCTTGCTTCAGTTGCATGGTTTTTAGCAGTCGTGAACACTTTGAGGGTGCTGGCTTGCTTTCCATACCTGGCCACGGCACTTTTAATCGATTCTGCCTTATCCGCCTGATCTTTTAAACTTTTTTGATGCTTCGTCTCAAAATGGCGTTTCACACCTGACGTTCTGCAAACTACATTTTCTAAACATAACGTATACACAGCACGGTCCTTCTGACACACAAACCTGTAGTCATATCTGTCCACAAGGGCTGGAATGCCCGAATTTCCTTTGCTTTAACTTTCTTAGCGGGGGGTTGCCATCATGAAAGACGGCACAGAATGCAACCGCAGCACTGTGTGATTACCTGGGAACTGCGGGCGGGCGCGGGAGGCCAGCTGACTGCTGACAGCTGAGCACCATGGGAACAGCTGTATAGCTGTCATAGGGGTGTGCAAAACAGTCGACTTACAAAAAAGAACCTGTGGGAGGATTTCAACAAGATAAATGCGACAACAGTGCAAAATATTTCACTATAATATTTAAAAGCGAAAAAAAAATATATATATTAGAATTAATTTCTTTTTTAATGCTGCCCCGTGCCAATGAAAATGCCCCCGCGTGCCAATGCGGGCACACGTGCCTAGGGTTGCCGACCCCTGGTTTAGACGATCGCAACGTCACACTTCACCAGCGCTTCGTTGCAGCCAGATACGCCTGGGCGGCGCCCAGTGGTGAGTTTGCCTCGCCGAGGGGCCGTTGAGCCTCCATCTCCTGTGAGATGGCCTGGTTCCGGCCCTGGTTCCCCTGCCAGTGGACAGTCGGCCGACAGGCCGACAGCTCCTCTGGTGGCCGGGGATTTGCGTCGCAGACTCTTCGCCTCGGCTCGCTCTCGTCGTAAGGTGGCGAGCAGCAGGGGCGAACGGCCTGGCTTTAGTGTTGCGCTGGAGCCGGACGAGAGTTCTCTTGCCTCTTCTCCATTTCCGATGGAGACTGAGGATTACATGGAGGGGGCGAGAGCTCTCTTGTTCGAAGCCCCAGTAGAGACGTATCACTCTCCCCCTCGGGGAGTGGCAGGGAGTGTTGCGTCTCCTTGGGGTCCCTTGTACTCCAGGGTTGGGTTAGAACCTCCGACCCAGAGACAAGATGCCCAGCTATCTGCCACGTCGGACGTTGGCGCCCGAGGCAGCCTCCCGTACGTGAGGGACGCGAGTGACGTGGAGGGAGGTACGCAAGGGGAGTTGCTTGCCTTGTTCCCCGAGCTCATGGTCGCCGCCGCAGCCGCTAATGGCGTGGCGTTGCCGCAGCCACTGCCAGCACCTGTTCCTGATGACATGATAGGTAATCTCTGGCAACGTCATCCTGTGAGAAAGACGGGCGTTGTCTACCCATTCTTCCCAGCAATGGAGGCCTACGTGACACAGGGACAGGTAATCTCCCGCATTGTTGGCCTTACCCCCACCTACATTACATTTAGTAATTTAGCTGACACTTTTATCCAAAGCGACTTACAGTACAAGTTCTGTACGACAGGTCATCAGGAAGGATACAACTCTATCAGCTGAGTAACAATATTCATCAAAGTGTTGCATGTTACAGTGTAGGTTAGTTTATTAGGACAAGTGCATGACAGTAAGGTTAGTTAGGGTTAGAATATTTTTTTTTTTTTTTTTTTTTCAGATAATGGTTGAAGAAGTGCGTTTTTAGTCGACGGCGAAAGATTGGACGGGATTCGGCTGTCCTAACTGGGGTGGGTAGTTCATTCCATCATTGTGGGGCAAGGACTGAGAATAGGCGGCTTCTCTTTGATGACCCTCCCGGAGCTTGGATAGGAGTAGGTCTAAGGCGGCCAGAAGATGCAGAGCGTAGGGGTCTTGAGGGTGTGTAGTTAGAGACCATTGACCGGAGGTAGACGGGAGCGGTTCCCTTTGCCGCACGGTATGCTAGGTCGAGGGCCTTGAAGCGGATACGTGCAGCAATGGGGAGCCAGTGCAGGTCCCTAAGAAGTGGGGTGACATGGGCCAACTTTGGTAGGTTTGAGATCAGGCGGGCCGCTGCGTTCTGAATGAGTTGAAGAGGCTTGGTGGCAGTGGCCGGGAGGCCAGCTAGCAGTGCGTTGCAGTAGTCGAGGCGGGAGATGACTGTTGATTGGACGAGGAGTTGGGTGGCTTCTTTTGTCAGGAAGGGGCGGATCCTTCTGACGTTGCTCAGGAGGAATCGGCAGGTTCTGGTTGTCGCTGCGATGTGAGCAGAGAAGTTCAACTGGTCGTCGAGGACAACACCAAGGTTCTTGGCGGTCGGGGACGCGGTCACAGCTGCATTCTCGACTGTGATGGAGAGGTCGGTCAGGGGGGAGGATTTGGCCGGCAGGTGGAGCAATTCTGTTTTGCTTAGGTTCAGTTTGAGGTGGTTGGTCGTCATCCAGGCGGAGATGTCGGACAGACAGGCCGAGATCCGCTCAGAGACGTGGATATCTGAGGGAGGGAAGGAGAGGAAGAGTTGAGTATCATCGGCATAACAATGATATGAGAAGCCATGAGACATGATAATGTTACCCAGTAATTTAGTGTAGAGGGAGAAGAGAAGGGGTCCTAGGACCGAGCGCTGGGGGACACCCGTCCGCAGGGGGCAGGTGGCCGACAGAGTCCCTCTCCATGACACTTGGTAGGAGCGGTCATTGAGGTATGATGTCAGCCATGTCAGCGCAGATCCAGCCACTCCCATTCCTGCGAGGGCCGCGAGGAGGATCTGATGGTTGACTGTGTCGAAGACTGCAGATAGATCTAGGAGAATCAGGACAGAGGAGAGGCCTTTCGCTTTTGCTAAGTGAAGTGCCTCTGTGACCGCAATGAGGGCCGTTTCTGTGGAGTGGCCAGTCCGGAAGCCAGACTGATTAGGGTCTAGGAGGTCATTCTGTAAGAGATAAGCAGTAAGTTGGTTGGATACAGCATGTTCAAGTGTTTTAGAAAGGAAGGAGAGAAGAGAGACAGGACGATAGTTGCCTATGACGGTGGGGTTCAGGGTTGGTTTTTTTATGAGGGGCGTGACTCTGGCTTGTTTTAGGGAGGTGGGGACCACCCCCGAGTTGAGTGAGGAGTTGATGGTTGCAGTTAGGAATGGGAGGATGTCCAGTGCTATGGTCTGGAGGAGTGGGGAGTGTAGCCGGTCCAGCTGGCATGTAGTCGGACGGTTCGACGTTACCAGTGTCAGGGTCTCGGCTTCTGTAATGGGAGAGAAAGATGACAGAGTGAAGGATGAGGTTCTCGATTCAGTGTTTGGAATGGGTGGGGGTTGGGAGAAGGAGCTGTGGATGTTCTCCACTTTTTCCTCAAAGAAGATCGCAAAGTCTTCGGCAGAAAAAGATGAGGGAGGAGGGGGTGGGGGGGGGGGGGGAGTGAGGAGGGAGGACATGGTAGCATGCAGTTTGCGAAGATTCTTGGCAGAGGCCTCGATCCTATGGTGAAAGAAAGAAGCTTTGGCATTCGTAATGGTTTTGGAGAATGTTAACAAGAGGTTGTGATATGTGTCGATGTCAGCAGTGAGGCGTGACTTTCTATACTTCCTCTCAGCCGCTCTCAGGACCTGTCTTTGTTCTCTCACTGCATCCGTCAGCCATGAACTGGGTGGGGAACGGCGGGCAGTTTCTCAACGAGGGGACAGAGCTTGTCGAAGGAGGTTGCAAGGGCTGAGAGGAGGGTGGAGGTTGCCATCTCTGTGGGGAGAGCAGAGAAGGTGTCACTCAAAGGTGGATATTATGTCAGAGGAGAGGGTGGAGTGGGATAGGGAGGGCAGGTTGCGTCTGAGTGAGACGGTTTGAGTTGGGATGAAGACCTTCCGGTTAAGCATGAGAGTTAGTGAGAAGGATATGAAGGAATGGTCAGATACATGTAGGGGAGTTACCGTGGTGTTAATGATGCTGGAGTTACGGGAAAATATGAGATCCAAGGAGTTGCCTGCTTTGTGGGTGGGAGGCATGGCAGTGGGAGTCAGGTCAAATTGTTGTAGGAGGGATACCACTGGGACCGACTGAGATGAGTCAGGCAGGTTGAAGTCGCCCAATAGAAGGAGAGGGGTACCATCTTCCGGTAAGGAGCTTAGAAGCATGTCCAGCTCATCTGCGAAGTGATCGAGGGGACCTGGAGGGCGATAGAGTGTAACAATGGTGAGATTGAAAGGATTAGAGACAGATACTGCATGATATTCGAGGGAGGAGAGTGACAGTTCTGGGAGGGGTGTTACGTTTGTAGCCCATGAAGGAGATGTCATGAGGCCAGTGCCTCCACCCCGTCTGGAGGGTCGAGGTGTGTGAGTGAAGTTATAGTTTGTAGATAATGCTGCAGGTGTTGATGAGTTATTGGGAGTTATCCAGGTCTCAGTTAGAGCCAGGAGCTGCAGATTTTGACTATGGGCGTAGGCAGTAATGAAGTCAGCTTTCTTGACTGCTGATTGACAATTCCATAAGCCTCCACGTACTGTGACAGGTGTATTAGTGGCTGTAGGAGGGTAGGAGAGATTAGCCGGGTTGCTAGCAAACTGGCGTGGATGGGTTGAATCTGTTCTGGAGGAGCAGATTGTGGATATAGGTATGAGGCACATTGTGGTGTTAAGAGTGGCAGGGAGAAGGTTGTAGGGAGGGGAATATAGGGTTATGGTGTACTTAGCACTGGGTGGATTGGTGGATCCCTCTTCGTTTCTCGGCGCTTCGCTAACGCTATGCCAGCAAGCCTTTAAATCTCCTTCACTAATTAGTTCTGTCTAACACCTGGCCTTTAATGGGTCACTTAACAACAAAAACAAAATGGCCGCTTTAAACACGCCCCTTAATCAAGTCAGCTGATCAGTCAGCAGTCAAGTCTCAGTTTTAAAGATTTTACTAAATTACTTAAAATGTCTTACCCTGATGTAGTATAATGTCTCTCAGTGAATGTGGTGTCCTTCCACAACAGCTTGTCAGTACAGAGTGATTCCAGGAGGGCTGAGGTTCTGCTTTTAAGCAGGGACAGGGCTCTGAGATCACACTCAGTACACAAGTGCTGTTTTTAAGCAGGAAGCAGCCTTTAATGGGTCACTTAACAACAAAAACAAAATGGCCGCTTTAAACACGCCCCTTAATCAAGTCAGCTGATCAGTCAGCAGTCAAGTCTCAGTGGCAGTCACGCGGGTGGTGGGTTTGGTCCAGGGGCTAAAGGACGGGGTGCCTCGACTTGATAGCCAGATGGCATCCATACTTTGTTCCGAAATGGTGTGGGAGCCGTTAAGAAAGCCGGTTCCCCAAGGGAAATCGGCTAGGCAGTTGGCTAATTGGAGTGACCAGGTGTACATCGCCACGACTTAGAGCCTAGCTGCGACCTCCAACATTGCGCAGCTAGCGCGCTACATGTCGGGGCTGATGGCGGGCGGGTCGGTATTGGATGACCATCAACGATACCTTCACGCCCAGGCGGCTGGAGCCATCCTGCACCTAACCCAGCTGCAGGCGATAGCCGCCAGGAAGGAGTGTGCCCTGGCCACTCTCTCCAAGCGCCATCTTTGGCTGGAGCAGGCGTGGGTGCCGGAAGAGAGGAGGATTCCGCTGCTCACAGCCCCCCTCAACGATGCTGGGCTATTCGGGTCGGCCATGCAGCAGATGACGGTAGCCTGCAGGGAGATGGAGGAGGAGCTTATCCTAGAGCAGTGATTCCCAACCTGGGGTCCGCGGACCCCCTGGGGGTCCGCCAGGGGGCGCAGGGGGTCCGCCAGACCACAGATGATTTGAGGTATTTTTTTTTTATTTTTTTTATTTTTTATTTTTATTTTTTATTTTTTTTTATCATCAGAAGCATGAATAGTCTCTCCACTACAATAAAAAATAAAGATAAATAAATAAACATCTAGACATGATTTTTGAACGATAACAGTAGGCTACCGGGTAGCCGCTAAAACGTGAATCAGTTGACTGTATCACTTTCTGTAGCTAGCCTAGCACGCTAGTTAACTTTCTCGGCTCGTCTGCAGTCAGCCGCCAGAGGCGAAAATGTGTGACAAACGAAAAGGAAATGACGGCAGCTCATCTGCAAAAAAAGTTAGGACCTACAGCAATCGCGAAAATTACATCACCATGGGCTTCACTGAGGGACCAGACAAACGACCTGAGTGTGTGATTTGTGGAGAAAAGTTGGCAAACTCGAGCCTGAAGCCCAGCAAGCTGAAGAGACATCAGGCGTCTAAGCACCCAGAAACCGTTGGGAAGGATCCAGACTTTTTTCGGAGGAAAGAACAGTCTCTCAAGGCGAACAAGCCTGTTGATGTTAGAGTAGCGTGGAGCAGGGGTGGCAGTGATTTACAGAAGGCTACCGAAGCCTCCTTTGAGTGTTCGCTTTTAATTGCAAAAGCAAAGAAACCGCACAATATTGGCGAGCAGCTCATCAAACCAGCCTGCATCAAAATGGTTTAGAAACTGTGCGGCCCACAGGTGGCGGATAAACTAAAATCAGTACCACTCTCGAACAATGTAGTGAAAGACCGAATTGATAAGATGTCAAGTGATTGCGAGCAGCAGCTGTCAGAAAAGCTTAGAAAGGGTCCATTTGCCATACAACTTGATGAAACTACAACTGTCGCAGACGAGGCTGTGCTCATCGTTTATGTGCAATATATTGAAAATGAGGATCTGAAGCAGGACATTCTCATGTCAGTCAACCTTACTACCACCACTCGAGGTGAGGATATTTTTACTGCAGTGGATTCTTACTTCATTCAACATAAATGCAAACCGTTCACCATTAGGGCCTGATTTGAGAGGATGAATACAGGATTTGAATATTGGCAAACATTTTGAAATACATATGGTGCAAGATTAGATTTGTTGATTGAAGGCACAAGTCAAAGAAGCATAGTGGATCTAATTATGATGCATATGCCTGTGTATAAGCAGTTTGTTATTAAAATGACAAAAAAAGGTATTAAACCCAGCTAGGACAGATTCTCTCTGCTACTGATTGGAATTTCCTGTCTCATATTTAGTTTAATTTGTTGCATTGATTTGTTCCATAAATGCAAACCGTTCACCATTAGGGACTGATTTGAGAGGATGAATACAGGATTTGAATATTGGCCAAACATTTTGAAATGCATATGGTGCAAGATGAGATTTGTTGATTGAAGGCACAAGTTAAAGAAGCATAGTGGGTCTAATTGTGATGCATATGCCTGTGTATAAGCAGTTTGTTATTAAAATGAAAAAAAAAAAAAGTATTTTATGGTATCTTATTAGGAGGGGGTCCGCGAATTTCATCAGAGATGTTTGGGGGTCCCTGGGGGGAAAAAGGTTGGGAACCACTGTCCTAGAGGATATACGCTTTTTCATGTAGCATGCTAGATAACTGGTATCATGCGCTGCTTGTTATTTTTCATTGTATCCGGGGTATGGGGTCATGAGGGGATGAACTGATAAACCCCTCCCCCCTTTTTACTGATTGGCCAGGGGGTTGAACCTCCTGTTCTTCGGTCTTCCTGTCACGCTGTCGGGTCAGCGGGTCACAGGGTGGGGAAAGGGGGGGGGGGGGGGGTTCCCTGGTCCCACGCTATATTTGGGCAGGTGGGTCATGGAATTTCCCCGGCCATAGAATACGTCACTGGGCGCGTTTCTATTGGTCATGAGACTTCCGTGAGGTTTTTTTCAGGCTCCATGTTGTGGACCACTGCCATTGTCAGGATTGAGTTATGCGGTGCGTTGTTCTGCTCTCTATTGCATATGTATTGAGCTTTTGGTCACGTGGCTCAATGTTTACAATTATTACTCACGTGGGAGGTCTCTCTGGGGGTTCCCTGTCTCCTCTCTTTTATACAGAGCAGTGTTGACAGGGTTTTTTCCCTCAGACGCGTCATATGGGACCCATATCTGTGTCTTTTGGCCAGCTTCCTGCCGCTCGTCCCAGGCGGCGTGGAGGGAACGTTTTCTGGTTTCTTGTTAGAATTACCATTGATGTGTTTTGGGTCTCGACGTGTACATGGCGCTGGCCCTGGGTGCTTTCAGTGTGGAACCACGCATGGGCTGGCGCGCCTTGGTTGCTCATTTATAAAAACTGCGTTTTTTGTACGAGCGACTGAGATGGAGATTTTATCTCTTCCGAGCGCCAGTGTACTAGGTTAGTCTCGACGAACTCACGCTCATCTCTGGGGGGAGATGACGGAGTAGATCAAAGCATTGGCGGAGGGGGGTCTGGTTCTGGTCACGCCGGACCAGGTCAGTTAACCTGTTGTCCGCCGGGGCGCAGATCTGTTGTTCTGGTACCCTGAAGGACTTTGTGCTTTTTCGGGGGGAAAATGCCGGGTTGGCCCGGGCGTCGCAGGGATTGATGTTATGGAGGTGTGTGTCGTGGGTATGTCACTACGAGTTATCCTTCGCAGTTGCTTGGTCCATATTGTATTGTACCTTGCGCTGTGCTAAGGGGCCTGCTCCTTCTCCATTCATTTTCGCCCCTCCCTTCCCCTGCTCGGCAGGGCTGGGAGGGGGCTGTCAAGGAGGTTTCTATTGAACCCCTCTGGCATCCCTGTGTACGTCCCGGTCCGCCGGGCCCAGGTCCGGACTCGTTCTCGTCGACCTGTTGGCCTGGGTTAACCCCTTCTTGAAAACTGAAACACCTGTACTGCCTGTATAGCCGGTGTATACGCGCAGTTGTGTTTCGGAGTTTTTTTCTTGGGGGGGTTAAGGGAACAACCGCCTCCTGTTAAACTAAACATAGGGGGGTGGTTGATTCCCCGGTGTGTTGGTAGCAGAGTCGACTCTCGGGTTTAGGCCGGGCTTGACCCCGTCTGCCTGCGAGTGTTCTAGAATGTTCTATTATGACAAATAAGCCGGTTCAATGACTTTATCTAAATCCAATCAATATTCCTAATGCCGTTTCAATGTAAGGTTATAGAAATAAACATATAAACATTCATATAATACAATAACCTAAATATATAGCTTAGGCTCTTCTGCCCCTAATTGTACTTCTAATCTAGCGACAATTACTAACAACTAAAAAACAAGGAGCTAAACCAAACACTATTTTAACTGATAAGTGTCTCTGCTGCTGGATAACCAATACCTGGTGCCAGAGGGCCCTAGTACATGGCACACCGTAGGAGGACGGTCTTTACCATCGCCTCATGCAGCTTCTTGGAGAAGACAGACCTTAGTGATAGGTCTATCTAAAATGGTCGTTTAAGGTTCTTAGATGGATCTCCCTGCTGCCTCCTCGTCCTCCCCCTCCTCGTCCTCCCCCTCCTCCTCCTCCCACTCCTCCTCCTCCTCCTCCTCCTCCTCCTCCTCCTCCTCCTCCTCCTCTCCTCCAGGGGTCACTGCAGGGCACCACGGGGAGCAGCGTACTGGCTCATGTTAGGCAGGCCATGCATTATGCAGCAGCTTAGGCCACTGCGCTGGATCTCCATGTTCTCAGCTACAGTCCACCTGTCGCTGCTCTGGTCGTAGCGCTCCACGTTGGAGATGGAGGTGAAGACACTGTAGCCTCCGACCACGAAGAGCAGGCCGTCCAGCACCCCGATGCCAAAGTTGCTGCGGGGGGTGAGCATGGTGGGCAGGGCGCGCCAGGAGTCAGTCAAGGGGCTGTAGGCCTCCACGCTACGCAGGTCGTTTTCACCGTCAAACCCTCCCACCTGAGGACAGGACACATGAGAGGAATGTTTTAGTGTGTGGTTAAGGCAGGCAGGCAGGCAAGCAGACACTGTATTAATCCACTTAGGGAAATGAGGGTGTCACAGCAGCATTGCAAGTCAAATGATACATATCTATACAAATATCTAGTATAAAGCATTTGTCTCTGTGTGCACCTACCACATAGACGTGTCCTCCGTACTCAGCCACTCCCACTCCGCTACGCCTGCTGCTCATGGGGGCGATCAGAGTCCACTGGTTGGTGTCTGGGCTGTAGCACTCTGCTGTGAGCAGAACCTCCGTCCCGTTGAAGCCACCACAGATGTAAACCTGTAATAAGAAAGAATATTCTAATTTAGTTCATATATTCCATTTTATTTCATTCTACTTTAATTGTCTGTAAATGTTGATGCACCAAAGGACCCAGACACATTTTTTGTTTGTGCAAGCTTGCTTGGCAATAAAGACATTTATGATTTCTGATGGAACGTTCCTTGGGTTCATCTACCACCTTGTGTCCCTCAGTTCCACCCACCTTGCCGTGGAGGGCTGCTGCCCCGGCGCAGCTCCTGTGCTCCAGCATGGGTGAGATCACTGTCCACTGGTTGGTTTCAGGCTCGTAGCGCTCGGCGGTGTTCAGTTCCACGTGTCCATCAAACCCTCCCATGGCGTAGATACAGCCGTCCAACACGACCACGCTGACATAACCGCGGCATGAGTGCATGGGAGCCGCCTGCAGCCAGCTGCGAGTGACAGGGTTGAACCTGCGCACACTGCTGAGAGGCTCTATGCCGTCCCAGCCGCCGACGCAGTAGACCAGACCGTGGAGATAAGCGGTGTCGTGGTAGGCCCGGGGACTCTCCGCCTCTACGCTCACGTCCATCCATCCACCGGTTCGGATATCGTAAGCCTCCATGACACCACTGCCATGACATCGACTCCAGCCTCCGATGGCCAATAGGACCTCCTGGGGCAGGCGTGGGCGGGTCAGGGGTTTTGGGAGCCTGTCGGAGCCAGGGGGGTTCAGGATGCTGAGGATGAGGGGCCTGCAGTCATGGCTGTCCCTCACCACAGGGTTGTTCTGGACGTTGTTCAGGAAGTAGTCAGGCTTCATCAAGCCCATGCGAACCTGGGAAGAGACAAGCAAGTAAAACTTAGACAGCGGTTGTACTTGTAGACAGTTTCACTGGAATTCTGTTCTGGGAACAGTTTGGACCCAAATGTTTGAGAACCACTGTAATTGATTGATTGAAAACTTTATTAACAGATTGCAGAATGGGTAGAATACAGTACGGCTCAATACAAACAATTGTAATGAGGATGCAGACCAGAAAAAGACTTCCGTCTTGTTTACATCAGGGTCCCCCATTTTCAATTCATCAAGACATTTATTTTTAATTTAATTTTGTATTATCTTTTCCCCCCCTCATTTTTCCATTTTTCTCCCATCCCAATGTTAGTCGTTATGCCAATTCCCAATCCCCTTCCTGGTCGTTGCGCACTTACCCCCCCCTACCGTCGGTCTGGGAGGGTGGAGACTATCACATGCTTCCTCCGACACATGTGTACCCAGCCCACTGCTTCTTTTCACCTGACAGCGCGGACTCTCACTGGGGGAGTGTAACGTGTGGAAGGATCACACTACCTCCCTCAGATTTTTCCCTCGCTGTGCAGGCGCCCCGACCGAACTGTAGGAGTCGCTGTTTACAACGACCAGGACCCACCCCACCGGCTTTGCCACCCGCTGACACTGCCAATTGTGTCAGTATGGACGGCCGACCAAGCCGGAGGTACCGCGGCAGCTGAATTCGATCCCACTGTCTCTGCGGTGGTAGACAGACGCTTGGTCCGCTGCGCTACCCGGCCGCTCCCATCAGGACATTTATATTTATATTTTGTATTTATTCTAAGATACAATTAGTTACCTTGGGCAGCAGCAAAGGGACGTGTGTTTTACGCTCCTCACAGGAGTGGTCGATCCAATGGAGGATGGCCTCGAACACCGTCTCCTCGTTCTTCACGTTCAGGTCATCCCTCTCGATGATGTCCACCAGTTGCTGCAGGGACAGCTCCACAAACTCCTGTGAGATGTGCAGCATCTCCTCAAAGTGGCACATGATGAAGAGATGGGCCTTGCGCTTCAGGTCAGGGCAGCAGTAGATGTCCGCAAACCTCCAGATGCCGACACAGTTTTCCAGAGACAGCTGGCCCTCTAGGAAGTCAGAGCACGCTCGTACTATGCCAGTGACAAGAAGCTGGTCTGCAGCCACCAGAAGCTCTTCCACGTTCTCTGCTGTCACCGGCACAAAGCGTGTGTAGGCATACTCTATGATGAGCTGCATCATACCCGGGGACACCCCAGGGATACTGTAGACTGGTTTGTCTGAGTCGCTCCAGCGAGTGAAGAGGGTTCTGTGGGATGCAGAGTATAGAGATATCTGATGAGTAAACAGTAAGCAACATTCTGTCCTGTGTACTAATATATTTTCACTGTAGAAGTATAGGGTCTTAGAACAGTAGAAGTATATTATCTGTTTACAGTAGACATACAGTATAGTATCTGTTTACAGTATAAGTATACTATCTGTTTACAGTAGAAGTACAGTATATTATCTTTTTACAGTAGAAGTATAGTATATGTTTACAGTAGACATACAGTATATTATCTTTTTACAGTAGAAGTATAGTATCTGTTTACAGTAGAAGTACAGTATATTATCTGTTTACAGTAGAAGTACAGTATAGTATATTTTTACAGTAGAAGTATAGTATATGTTTACAGTAGACATACAGTATATTATCTTTTTACAGTAGAAGTATAGTATCTGTTTACAGTAGAAGTACAGTATAGTATCTGTTTACAGTAGAAGTACAGTATAATATATTTTTACAGTAGAAGTACAGTATAGTATCTGTTTACAGTAGAAGTATAGTATCTGTTTACAGTAGAAGTACAGTATAGTATCTGTTTACAGTAGAAGTATAGTATCTGTTTACAGTAGAAGTACAGTATAGTATCTTTTTACTAACCAAGATAAACGTACCTGAAATAGGCGCTGCAGCCCCACAGGATTGCCTTGTGGGCGTTAAACTCAGTGCTGTTGACTTTAATAACCACATCACAGAACCTTCCCTCCAGACGCAGCTCATTAAGGATTGTACAGGACATGGCGCTTGTTTCTTTTTCCATGTGGTGATTTTTAAATTATCTACAGAATATATTCAAGCTTATAGACAAGTAGCCGGACACAACAAGTGAGATCTTCACTTGTCTACTGATATCTGAGATCTTCTGAGAGAATTGTTGAATAGATAGACAAATGTTCTAGAATGTTTGATTATGACATCATACTGTGACATCACAACGGAACATCATACTGTGACATCATACTGTGACATCATACTGTGACATCATACTGTGACATCACAACGGAACATGTTTGAGTTCAATTTGAATAATATAAATAATATGTATGATAATATAATATAATGTAATGTAATGTTATATATTATAATATAATGTAATATAATATAATAATAAAGTATAATATATTTAGCTCCCATTTGAATAATATAGACATGTCTAAAAACATGACATTCTTTAAAGTCTTACATTAAGATTAAGATTTGTTTATGAAGGACAATGCAAATTAATGAACATCATTTACATGTGTATGCATAACATCACAGCATGATAAGGACGTAAATATGCCGGGAATAGCACAGGGCTAATTTCCACCCGTAGTCCTAACATAAAACAAACACAAAACGGACCATACAACGTTCATTCATAAAAACTCATAAAAACTGACATCACTGACATGACCACACTAACATGACATTCAGTCAGTACAACATCACTAACATCCCTAATGAGTGCATATTTGGCTGTCTAACAGCCATTTCCTGAGTTGGCCCCTAAAGGTGGACAGGGTGGTACATTCCCTTAAGGGGACCGGAAGGCTGTTCCATGTTCCACTTCCCTTTATCGATAGAACATTTTTGCTGAAGGCGGTCTTTCTAAAATGGACCTCACAATCCCCTCTGGTGTTTGACCTAGTGGCTAATCCAGTGTTCCTTTTCTCGTGGATAAACTCCTTGAGAGGGGGAGGGGCTAATCTGTGCAGGCATTTATATACAAAGCAGGAACTTTTATAACGTATAATATATAAATATATTTATTTATGTAAATATAATGTATTTATGTAAATAAAATAAATGTAAAATAATAATAACTTTATTTATATAGCACCATTCATACAGATTGCAGCTCAAAGTGCTTTACAGAAAAAATGAAAAACAAAAGGATACATAAAAAAATGTATTAATTAAATAATAAAGACATTAAAATGATAAAAACTTGAATAAAACAACTAGATAAGATAGTAAAAATAGCCAAATAAGACGAACAGTAAGACAATAACATAAGACAATAAAAAAATTACAAATAAAATAATAATAAAGACTGAAAAATATAGTTAAAATAATAAAATAGCTAAATTAGATAGTATAATTTATAACAGTCAAATAAGACATTAAGTACTGTTTTGGGGGATTTGTACTTTACTTCAGTATTATTAGGTTTGTATACTTGTACTTTTACTCAATTACATTTCAGAGAAAAAAAACATACTTTTTACTCCTTACATTTAAAATGCAGACCTACAAAGTACAAATCTCGCAGGTCCAACAATTAAAATTTGTATATTTGTTTCTCTGGCTGAACTAACGTTAACGTTATTAATCCTGCTGCCGCACTTTATTTAAAAACAGCCAATCAAATCCCCATCAATGGAAAATGAACCCGCCCATACCGATGCCGATTGGTCCTTGTGCAAGACTAGAAAGCAGGGATCTTTGATTAAACACCTGCTATCAGAAGAATAGACAGTCAGAAAAAAGTTTTTACTTTGACCTTTTAGTACTTAAGTACATTTAAAAGTAGATTTATTTTTTTAACTTTTACTCAAGTGTGTTTTTAGCCAGATACTCTGACTTTTACTTGAGAACGATTTTGAGACGGTACCCATACTTTCACTTAAGTATAATTTCTGGGTACTTTTTACACCCCTGCGCGTACTCGAGTTGTGGGGAAAAAAACAGGGGGGATGGTCAGGGCTGCAGATCTCATGACAAGTTTGGGGGGGACGCAGAGTATGGGGGTCCCCCGGTAGAAATTTTTTATGATTTTAATACGCAAATGATAGCTTTTAGGAGTATTTCGAGACTAGAATTACAGAGTGGGAGTAGATACACTACTCTTCATGCCACATATATTATGGAGGGGACAATTCATATATTTCCAATTTTGGGGGGGACATGCCCCCCCCCCCCCCCCCGGGATCTGCAGCCATGGTGGATTTTATCATATTTTGACATATTTTGTGCTGATAATGGCACAGAGGGGAAGACCAACGGTGTACCGTACCTTTTCATTATTTGTTCAATCCAACAAAGTCAAATGTGTTTCTAGAATATTGAATTATAGTGTATTTAAAAAAGCAGTTACTGGTATATGATCAAAACTGGTATCTAATGGTTGATTTTCAATTGTGATTAATTAAATCATTATGTAAATTAAACAATAACCCATTCTAAAAAAAGGAGGAAAAGAATGAGAAAAATATTGATCCATCATCATTTTATTGCAGTTCAAATTTTAGTTTTTTAACAGGGCATCAAATGCTAATTGAAACTGATTAGAAAAACAAATAGCACTTACAGATGTTCCCTATATTATACCAACAGGTAACAACAAAACAACCAAAACAATAACAATATTGAAACACCTTTCTTATTTTAATACTGTGTGTGCATGTGTGTGTGTGTGTGTGTGTGTGTGTGTGTGTGTGTGTGTGTGTGTGTTAAAAACAATTAAAATACATTAAACTGATAAAGGAAATGCTTTTAAAATGTAAAATTAAAATGTAAAATAATAGACCTAAAATGATGATAATAAATCATATTCAGCCTATGGATTTCCTTTGTCCTACATAATGCAAGCCGCGCGCAACACCTGTTTGAGCTGCTGGATGAGGCGTGCTTGTTTCTGACAGAATGCGTCCCAGCTCGCCTCGCTGCCCACCTTTCCGATCCCGACTGGATAACAGGGCTAGCATATCTTGCATATTTGCTATTAATCTGTCACTACACACAACCATCCTGTCGCTCAATGATAAAATACAAGCGTTTACGAGGAAACTCGAGCGCTGGAGTAGAAATGGGCCAGATTTCCAGAGCTTAATTAATGTTTGGAGGAAAATGAACTGAGTGTGAACACAGTGAAGATGTCTATATCAGCCCCTCCAAGCTCTTCTTGAACGGTTTAAAAATTATTTCCCAGAGGAAATCAAGCGTTTCAGTCCAAGCATGCAATCCAGTGTTTCAGTCCAATCGTATTTATTATTTAAATATTGTATTTAACTTTGCCATGGCACTGCCATGTTGCCACTGACAACATCTGGTGTCTTTGTTGTGGGAAGACTGGCATTGCATGCGGTTCACCAGTGTATTGTAATCTGGTGTGAGCCGGCAGACGAGAAGTGCCGTGCGCGAACTGGAAACATATGGGTGATTTTGCGCAAGCTCCCATGCGCACTGAGGATGGCCAGTAGCAGTACCGTGGGAATTTTTATTAAAGGGGAACTATCTTATAAATGGCCTTTTTCAGTGTTTAGCATTGTTTCCTAGCTATGTGGACTTATATTAATATGATCTATGTCTCTAATTCTCATATTGGCGCATTCTTCCAATTCTCCTCTCACAATATTCACCCTCACTGAACTGAGTCATCTGAAAATGTGATGATTTGTGATGTCAGAAAGACACCGCTGCATGTTAATGTTCAGGCGCCGGCGCCGCGGCGCAGTGGTTTAGGTGGCCAGGCTCAAAACGGCTCAAGATCTTGAGGTAGAAAAATGCTGTTTTTGAGTACTTGATTAGAAATACAAAACAATGAATTAAAAAAAATATATAATTACAGAGGTGTTCCATAAACTCACAGGAATTGTGTAAAAGTGCCCAAATAGTGAAAGAAATAGTAAAATAGTTCCCCTTTAAACATCTGATATTTTCACGGGTCTTGTGCCACTGTCAATTAAGGCTAAGCGACCGACAGTCAGTGGCACGACTCGAGACGTGCACCATTTGAGCACGCATGCTCTCATGACTGAGAGGATGGCCAGTGCCGCGGACATTTTTGTTAAACATTAAACATTCTGATACTTTGATGTAAGGGATGGGAAGGGGGGATGGCCGTTTTAGAAGGGGGATGATATTGACCGTTTTTATTTCAGGGGGGATGCCATCCCCCCGCATCCCCCCTCAACTCGAGTACTGCCTGCGCGTGGGAATGAATGGAAGTGTCCGCTGGAAGCGGGAACTGATCACCAATAACGGTCGGCTGGCGTCTCAGACGGAGTGAAGAGAGAGCGGCGCGAGGAGGTGACTCACCCCGGAGACGGAGAGCTGTTCCTGGAACACTGATGACCGTTTTGTTTTCATTAGAAAACCAGTGTTTGGTTTGTCACCGGGGCCAACCAAAAAAAAACAGAAGTTAATATGGTCGCCGGCGTGGTCGCACCGCAATGGGAGGGACCGGAGACCTCATGTTATTACTCTCATCTACAGTATCTAGATCGCAGTCGTCTGGTAATCCAGGAGGTTCCCGGTTTGATTCCCGCTCCTCCCGGGCAACGTGTTGAAGTGTCCTTGAGCAAGACACTTTAACCCCTAACTGCTCCCCCTATGAGCAGGTTGGCACCTTGCGTCGGCGCCTCTGCCCATCGGTGTCAAGTCAAGAGTTTTATTTGTCATGGCATACAAGTCTACAATGAAATGCGGGTGGTCTTGCCCGCAACGATGTGCAATACAGTAATAACAACATATAATGGAATCCAATAAAGCAACATTGTGCAACATTGTGCAATAAACAGTAACATAGTAAGTTATTTACAGAGCATGGAGGACATGCTAGGTCCTGTGGTAGTGCATACACTGTTAGCTACGGATGAGGCACTGGGTCTTTCTGTACATTGCTATTTTATACAATCTCAGGTTATACTATACTATTTTTAAAGTGACCTTTCCTTAGTGGCCATAAGTGTGGGCGTGTGCAGCATGAGTGTGTGCTTGCTCATGTTAAAGTGGCTGCTAGTGTGTGAGCGTGTACAGTGTGTGTTGTGTGTGTGCTCATGTGTGCTTGAGTGTGGAGAGTTCAGTGTTCAAGGCTCTGATGGCCTGGGGGAAGAAGCTGAGCCGAAGTCTCTCTGTCCTAGTAGCTGGGGTTCGCAGGCGTCTGCCTGACCTCAGCAGCTGTAACAGGCTGTTGTTGGGGTGGTGTGGGTCTTTCATTATTCTGCAGGCTCTGGATTTGCACCTCTTGTTGTATAGAACCTGCAGGGGTGGTAGTGCAATACCCGTGGTACGCTCGGCTGAGCGCACCACTCTCTGTAGGGCCTTCTTGTCCTGTACCTTGCTGTTACCATACCAGGCAGTGATGTTTCCAGTCAAGATGCTCTCTACAGCTCCTGAGTAGAAGTGTGTGTGAGTGTGTGTGTTTGTGTGTGTGTGTGTGTGTGTGTGTGTGTGTGTGTGTGTGTGTGTGTGTGTGTGTGTGTGTGTGTGTGTGTGTGTGTGTGTGTGTGTGTGTGTGTGTGTGTGTGTGTGTGTAGTGGTGTGTGTGTGTGTGTGTGTGTGTGTGTGTGTGTGTGTGTGTGTGTGTGTGTGTGTGTGTGTGTGTGTGTGTGTGTGTGTGTGTGTGTGTGTGTGTGTGAGTGTAAACGGGTCAAATGTGAGGAACAAAATTGTAAAGCGCTGTGGTTAAAATTGTTATATAAATGCACCATTTACCATTTATGATAGAGTTGGATCAGCACCCTTCATACCCCTGGGCTGCTCTAGTTCATAACACGACACCATGGAAATAACATTCTTGAATTCTTAATTTTGGTGGCGTTCCCCTTTAACTCCCTGGCATACAAATGCAATAAGATAAGATAAGATATTCCTTTATTGATCCCCTTGGGGAAATGCAGGCATCATAGCAGCATGGGGGAGGGGGGAGGGGAGGTACAGGTAGTGAAAAAAACAGTGTAAACAATATAACAAATCAATATAATTAACTCTGGACATGTGCATATGGGCAACAAGGTGCGAGAGGAGGGTATGTATGCCCTCTCAGTTATATTTGCCCTACAATAAATAGTTACAATATATAATCTAATAATCCAATAATCTAAATCTAATATTTATTTTTGTATCCACTTTTTCTCCCAATTTTTTCTATTTTTCTCCCATCCCAATTTCGTATTATCCAATTCTTCCCTCCCCTGTCTTGAACGTTGCTAGACTATGCCTTCCACTGGTCGGTTGTAGTGAGGACAGAAGCCTTGCATCACGTGTCCCCTCCGGTACACGAGGAGGCAGCCTGTCGCATCTTTTCACCGCAGCAGCTCGAACTCTCAGTGGCGAGGAGTAACGCGTGGGAGGCTCACGCTGCCCCCGATACTTCCTGCTTCCGCTGCACCGGCGTCACCAAACCGACCTGTTGGAGTCGCTGTCCACAACGTCCAATCCCCACCCACCGGCTTTCCCACCCTCTAACACTTGCCAATTGTGTTAGTATGAATGACCGGCCAGCCGGTAGCAACGCCGAGAGCTGGGCTCGAACCCAGCGTCTCCTGCGTTAGTGGCGAGCGCCTTGCTCACTGCGCCAATCAGCCACCCCAATCTAAATCTGATCTAATATATAATCTAAAAAAAAATGAAATGCTAAAATGCTAAATGCTAAATATATGCAATATATAATTTAATAATCCAATAATCTAAATCGAATATATAATCAAAAAATGTTAAATGCCAAAATGCTAAATATATGATCTGATGAATATGAATCAAGTGTGTTTTCTATTTGTGTTTTTCTGCCCTGAGAGAGCTGCTCTGCCACGTCCCTGCCCTCTGCTCCTGAACGCTGATATTATTAGAACATAGAACGCACTCTACTCTGCCAGCTCTGCTGTTCTGCCCGCCGCTGGTTGGGAGGACGGACTAATATGAGCTCCTTTAATGTCCTGTCTGATTCCCAGCCCCTCATCAGGCGTTCTGAGAACGGCCCCAGATCTCAGACCTCTTAATCCTTTTCTAATTGACTTGTTCTTGATGTTGAGGGCTGTCCTTGGGCCCAAATTCATGCTACACACACACACACACACACACACACACACACACACACACACACACACACACACACACACACTTACTCACACTTTTTTTCTGTGGAGTTTGCATGTTCTCCTTGTGTTTGTGCATGTTTCCTCTGGGTACTCTAGTCTCCTCCCACTCCATAAGCCATGCATACTGCGTACATACTCCTGTCATTGTCCTGGACCAAGGCACTGGCGTTAGAACTAGAGTTGGTCCCCAGGCGCCGCACTGTGGCTCTCGAGTGTCCACCGTCCTGCTCCTAACTATGTAGGACGGGTCAAATGCAGAGGACACTCACTCACTCACTCACTCACTCACTCACTCACTCACTCACTCACTCACTCACTCACTCACTCACTCACTCACTCACTCACTCACTCACTCACTCACTCACTCACTCACTCACTCAGACACACATACACACACACGCACGCACACACACACTAGACAGCATATTGCTACTGTACTATACACACAGCACACTCCCATCAAACACAAAGCAAACGCAAACACTACTACTACTACTACTACTACTACTACTACTACTACTACTACTGCTACTACTACTACTACTACTACTACTACTACTACTACTACTACTACTACTACTACTACTACTACTACCAGGGCCACCTGGGAGAAATGTGAGGCCCTGTGCGAGATTTAAACGTGAGGCCCCCCCCCCCCCCTAAAAGGTAAAAAAAATATATATATATATATAATTTTTTATTTTTTATTTTTTCATACAGTCAACATATTCTTAAATAATAGCGCTGCCCGAGGCTGGGCATGATACAGTCAACATATAGCAAGAGAGAGAGCGAGAGAGAGCTCCCGTTTTACAGTCAATATACAGTGTTATCGCTGCACAGACCCGGCAATGCCCCTGACCCTCCACCAGAGCAAGGCCAGAGAGAGAGAGATAGAGAGAGAGCATGTCATTTTGTGTGTTAGAGAGAGATATAGAGCATGTCTGTGTGTTAGAAAGAGAGAGAGAGAGAGCATGTGTGTTTGTGTGTTAGAGAGAGAGAGCATGTCTGTGTGTGTGTGTGTTAGAGAGAGAGCATGTATGAGAGAGATAAGCAAAGATGAGCCCCTAAAGGATATTCAACTTTTAATGGAAGAACAAAACAGAAGGAAAAGATAACTTCACAAAGGCAACATGAATATACATAGATCCAAAAGGACAAAGATCAACACTTAAATCCAAAGAGAAGAGGGTCTATACCAGAGAAAACAAAGTAGCAAGGAGCCAATGGCCAACATCAGCTAAATAGGCTAACTACAAATAGAGTAGCCAGGTACTGACACCAGGCCACACACAGCTTTGGCCAACGCTACCCAAGCTACACAAACGACCAAGACAATTCACACACAGCACATGTCGTATCTCCAAATGTTGTGAAGTAACATATATTTTGCCTGGAAAAAAACATCGTTATTAACAAAACATTCGGGAGGGGAAGGAAGGAAGAGTGGGGTAATGTCCAATGGACATCTTACCTGCACCAAGGAACGCAGGGCGAAAGGCCGCAACACAGGTCTCCACGTTGACGAAAGGCCTCTCGCTGGCGGGACAAAAAGAAGCTATGGCCGGAGCCTTGTCATGGTGCAGGCCCGACTATATCTTCTGTCAAAGATGATGTCGTAGTCAGAGTGCCAGGGCCTGCTATTCTCACGGCTAATGTCAATGGTCGTAGCACAAGCTAACAGCTAACTCTAGGCTAACTGATAGCATCAAGCTAACGTTCCCAGCCGAGCGAAAACGAGCAGCTAACGTTGTAGCTAAACAGCTAACTGGCTAATAGTTAGCTCAACCCGGCTATCGCTAACCACTAGCTAACGCAGAAGCAAGCTATGCGGCTACCACTGAAAAACTGTACAACGTGAGAAAAGCAATACAGGCCAACACTTCAGACAGCCGCTGTGTTTTCCTCTTCTCATCCGAAGAGGGAAGGGAAAAAGAAGGCAATACACGTCCCACTACAGAGTGGTGTTTACCATAGCGGTGCCGGCAACAAGTCCCTCGCGGACTATAGCCGACTTGAGCATGGAGATATTCTCATAATGAAACACCAAGCTCACCTCCCTCGCACCAGGTGCTGACATCAGGCCACACACCGTTAGCTACTACAACAGCTAGCCGGCCCGTTTGGCTCCCGAGAGAGAGAGAGAGATATATCCATGGCGGGAATAGAATAGAGTGCATTAAAAACTCACCAAACGTCCAAGAGGATGGAGACAACCGCATGGAGTTGACGAAGTTCATCTGCCGAATGACCGTCCTCTTCATCTTGGCATAACAATGCTGCACGCGCTCTCTCTAGGTTAGCTAACGCTAATTAGCCTTTAGCTAAGCTAGCTACTAGCCGACATCATCATGGCTATCCCGACTGAACCACACGTTAGCACTCAATATTATAACGTAGCTAAAGCTAACTAGCTGTCCCTGCCTTTAGCCGGGATGGCTAGCCTGACTGAACTGTCTAACATGCAACAACTTTCATCTTCAGTCCATCTGCCGAATGACCGTCCTCTTCGTTTTGGCTGGCATAACTAAGCATAACCTCCAAAGCTGCACGCGCGAAATAGTCAAACGCAGCTGACGCACGCCGGCATACACATGATGTAACCCCTCCCTTCTTGAAACCAATCTGCAGAGCCCCAGAGCTCCAATAGAGAATAGTGCAGAGCCGCAGAGCCAGGAACATTCTACAAACGTGTCTAATGTGAAATATATAAGCATATAAGCAAAACTAGATTTTAGGTCTGTGATGAAAAAGGGCCTATTTTTTTTTGTGCGAGGCCCCCCTTCCCGCGAGGCCCTGTGCGACCGCACTGCTCGCACACCCCCTGAGGCGGCCCTGACTACTACTACTACTACCACTACTCAGGGCCGCCTCAGGGGGTGTGCGAGCAGTGCGGTCGCACAGGGCCTCGCGGGAAGGGGGGCCTCGCAAAAAAAAAATATATATATATATATATTATTATTATATATATATATATATATTTCTTTGCGAGGCCCCCCTTCCCGCGAGGCCCTTTTTCATCACAGACCTAAAATCTAGTTTTGCTTATATGCTTATATATTTCACATTAGACACGTTTGTAGAATGTGTCTGACTTGTTCCGGGCTCTGCGGCTCTGCAGATATACTATTGGAGCTCTGTGGCTCTGCAGATACACTATTGGAGCTCTGCGGCTCTGCAGCAGATATACTATTGGTTTCAACGAGGGGAGGGGTTACAGGTAAGGTACAGTCAGCCGGCGTGCGTCTGACTATTTCCACGGGAGCGCGTGCAGCATTGGAGGTTATGCCAGCCAAGACGAAGAGTACGGTCGTTCGGCAGATGGACTGAAGATGAAAGTTGTTGCATGTTAGAAAGTTCAGTCAGGCTAGCCATGTCGGCAGGGACAGCTAGTTAGCTTTAGCTACGTTATCGAGTGCTAACGTGTGGTTCAGTCGGGCTAGCCATGTCGGCTAGTAGCTTAGCTAAAGGCTAACTAGCGTTAGCTAACGCTAGCTAACTAGCGTTAGCTACGTTATCGAGTGCTAACGTGTGGTTCAGTCGGGCTAGCCATGTCGGCTAATAGCTTAGCTAAAGGCTAACTAGCGTTAGCTACGTTATCGAGTGCTAATGTGTGGCAGATAAACTAGGACTCCCAAGTTCATCCCAACGGGGGGACAATATCATGGATGCTGGTGAACTTTTTCATCTCCACGGTAGGAAAATGCATCGACGTCGTCTCCTTCCAACTTTGCCATTGATTCTGCGTTAGGGTGAGTTTTTCATGCAATCTATTCAGTTCCCGCCGTGGTCTCTGTCTCTCTGTCTCTCTCTCTTCTGTTGTGCTGCACCCGCCGTGGGGTCTCTCTCTCTCTCTCTCTCTCTCTCTCTCTCTCTCTCTCTCTCTCTCTCTCTCTCTCTCTCTCTCTCTTCAAATGGGCTTTATTGACATGGGAAACATACGTTTACATTGCCAAAGCCAAACGAAAACAAAGCAATCAAACAGATAAAACAAAAGAAATCAGTACATTACAGAAGGAATTTCTTGTACAGTCTTATGGTGGTTGTATTCCGTTGGATGTCCTTTTCTTGTCACAGCAGCTCACAAATCTGGCTGCTGTGTTTGCACATTCTTGTATTTCTCCCAGTAGGTATGGGAGTTTTGAGTTATTGTCCATGTTTTCAAAGTCTCTTTGGGTGTTTGCAATTTGTGGGAAGTATTATGTCTCTGATGTCTTGGTATAGTGGGCAGGTTGTTAAGAAGTGGAGCTCGGTTTCCACCTCATCTTGTGTGCAGTGGGTGCATAGTCTGTCTTCGCTTGGGAGCCGGCTCTGCCTATGGCGGCCTTTCTCGATGGATAGGCTGTGCTCGCTGAGTCTGTACCTAGTCTAGTATTGGGTCAGTCAC
>NC_140172.1:26101980-26116980 GCF_963971535.1 Notolepis coatsorum
AGCTGTGTGCCGAGCTGTGTTCTGTGCTGTGTTCTGCATGTGTTCTGTGTTCTGAGCTGTGTTCTGAGATGTGTTCTGAGCTGTGTTCTGTGTTCTGAGCTGTGTTCTGAGCTGTGTGCTGAGCTGTGTTCTGTGCTGTGTTCTGCATGTGTTCTGTGTTCTGAGCTGTGTTCTGAGATGTGTTCTGAGCTGTGTTCTGAGCTGTGTTCTTTGCTGTGTTCTGAGATGTGTTCTGTGTTCTGAGCTGTGTTCTAAGCTTATATAGTGCTTTTACTAACTATATTATATTTCTCTCTCCTCTGGTCAGGGGCATTGCCGGGTTTGTGCAGCGATAACACTGTATATTGACTGTAGAACGGTAGCTCTCTCTCTCGCTCTCTCACTCTCTTGCTATATGTTGACTGTATCATGCCCAGCCTCGGGCAGCGCTATTATTTAAGAATATGTTGACTGTATGATTTTTTTTTTTATTTTTTTTTAATATTACATTTTTTTTTAACCTTTAGGGGGGGGGGGGGGGGGGGGGGCTCACGTTTAAATCTCGCACAGGGCCTCGCATTTCTCCCAGGCGGCCCTGCCACTACTACTACTACTACTACTACTACTACTACTACTACTGCTACTACTGCTACTGCTACTGCTACTACTACTACTACTACTACTACTACTACTACTACTACTACTACTACTACTACTACTACTACTACTACTGCTACTACTGCTACTACTGCTACTGCTACTACTACTACTACTACTACTACTACTACTACTACTACTACTACTACTACTACTACTTACTGCTACTACTACTACTACTACTACTACTACTGCTACTACTACTACTACTACTACTACTACTACTACTACTAGTCCATAGGCGCCCACTTAATGGAGCAGAAGATGCGGGTGCTCTAGGACTATTGAACTTGGGGGAGCAAGCTTGTCTTTTTGCTCCCTCACTTTTTGATCATATCATATGATATAAATATCCCCCCCCAATTTATAAATCTTATCGAACCATAACTACGTAATTTCAATCAAATTAATAATACGCAATGACACTTAATAGCAAGTTTTTAAGTTTCCAAAGATTGTGTGACCCCCCACTTTAATGGTTTGATCCAGTGCCCACGGGCGTTTGTCGGCATGACGTATACGACATGTTGGGGGAGGCGGCTTTTTCGAACCTTTTTCGAAATTCAGGCTGGATATTGGATAACATTGTGACTCGTGAGGATTATTCTTCGGCGTTTACATTAAAATGGAGCAAATCATCACGTAAGTCGAACACTGTGACTGTATACTAAATGCGCAAACAGATTGAAACTGAATATTTCTCGTATGGTGAGCCTCGGCGCTGAACCGAGTGAATCCAGAGATACGGGATGGTGCGCACTGCGCAGGCGCTGTGATCACCCAACGACGGAAATAATGCCGCTTTGAGCAGTTTATAAAAAAAATATAAAAAATATTTATTAGCAACGCCGAGCTTTCAAACCATCCCGTATCTCTGTGCGAACCCCTCGTGCAACTCTGAGCACCTTTGTAATGTCTCTGTGATACTTGTATAACGAACGGTTCGGCCAGAACCAGTCCTTCATGGTAAATCTAGGTTGGTTTCCCATTGAGGAGCAAGTGACTGTGGATTCACTCGGTGCAGCACAGACCCTGATGTAAACAAGACAAACGTCTTTCTCTGGTCTGCATCCCCTTAACAATTGTGTGTATTGAGCCGTACTGTATTTTACCCATTCTGCAATCTGTTAAATAAAGTTTTCATTCATTCAGCCGCCGCGCTCACTGGGGCTATTGATAGCGTCAATTAGTTGTTGTTGTTACTTGTTGTTGGTGCGGCGGATGTGAACGGGGCTGGAGGGGCTTTGGGAGGATGGGAAAGTTATTATTATTATTATTATTATTATTATTATAATAGTAATTGGCTATCATACGTGCCTAGCTAGCGTTAGCTAAAAGAGCCCTCGCAGTGAAGTTATTATAGCTATCATACTGCAATATAAACTGAGTTTTATAGTGAAAAGAGCAGCTTTATTTTGGTCAAGATTGAAGGCTCTATATTGCAGGAAATTGCACATACAGGTGTTCATTAAATGTAAAAAAATCTGCCGTGGAGGGGGTCGTGCCGGACCCCCTCCAAACCACCCCTTGCAAAAAACAAAAAAAAAAAAATTAAAAAAAAGAATAAAAAAAATACTTGCACCCCCACTTTCAACTATAACTAGGCGGCCATGACTACTACTACTACTACTACTACTGCTACTACTACTACTACTACTACTACTACTACTACTACTACTACTACTGCTACTGCTACTACTACTACTACTACTACTACTACTACTACTACTACTTACTACTACTACTACTACTACTACTACTACTACGGCCTGATTGCACTCCATTCCCAATATCTTTACCCCCCCCCCCCTCCTCCCTTCTCTCATCTCGGTTTCATAACTTACAATTAAGTCCCACACAATGTTATTGTCATAAGGGCCTCTCTCCATGTGGTGCCAGGAAATATCTGTGACCCGGTCCCCTCCAATCCAGAATTCCTACACCTGAGGACATTGTTATTGTATGATATGTCAGTGATAAACGCTCATGGTGGGTGTTTTTCCAAGTAGGACAGGAGTGAAGGAGTGACACGAGTACAGTGACGTGGGACAGTAAGCAGAAACAGACCTTTCTCTTGCCAGGTAGGAGCGGGGGGCTGTAGCCAGGTCCAACACCCTTCCCCTCCTGCACACGTTCCCATTGTGATACGGATTGTCGAAGAAGCAATTGGAAAGTAAGCCGAATGTATCGTTCCTCTCGAATGAAAAAGTCGGGAGATGAAGGATATAATCCGAACCCCCGCTCCCTCCGTTCCACAGAACTCAGGAGTCACAGTACGCACACCGCCACAGCCACACCACTACACACACCACTACACACACCACTACACACACCACTACACACCACTACACACACCACTACACACACCACTACACACACACACCACTAAACACACACCACTACATACACCACTACACACGCACCACTACACACACACACACACACACACACACACACACACACACACACACACACACACACACACACACACACACACACACACACACACACACACACACACACACACACACACACACACACACACACACACACACACACAGAGGTTAAAAAGAGGGCAGTGTCCAACATTAGCTGCCCTGGGAATATGTTGGCACTGCTAACATTTTGACTTTATTTTTCGAGATGGATTCTTTTTTAAGAAAAAAAGACCCTGGACACAAAATAAAATACTGTTACCTGGGTACAATTGTTTAGTTTGAAATTAGTATAATGTTTTCTATGGACACTAAGTACATGGGGAAAGTATTAGAAGTAGAAGTACCATTCAAATTTGAATTGAGGTATTTACAAATATTCAACATTGAAATTGATATACGGGATAATGATGATGTATTTTTATTAATTTCTTTTAGATATTAAGGGTGGTAACCAAAAAGGTTCTCACAAGGAAGTGGATAAGTCAGGTGGTGCCGACGGAGGGAGAATGGATGGACGTGATCCATGATAATCTATGTGATGGAAAGGCTGAGATGGTGTCTGCAAGGTTGAGATGGTACGGTCCTTTACGGGTGTCTGAAATAGTTGGTTAATATTATAGTTTAGGCCTGTCCCCGACTAATGATTTGTATAGTCGACTTTGATTGGCCAACATTTGCCAATTCGACCGGTAGTCGACTACACCCCCCCCCCCCCCCCCCCCCCGAATGCAAAATAAATATATATATATTATAAATATTAAATAAATAATAAATGTACCTCTATTGAGGGGGACATGTCCCCTGCAACCAGGGGTGTAAAGTACTTGAGTAATTGTACTTTGTTACAATATTGTACTGTTTTTGGGGATTTGTACTTTACTAAAGTATTATTAGGTTTGTGTAACGCTTGGGTTCTCTGGCCCCGCCTGAGAACCACCCACCATTCTGACACCTGTCACTTGGCTTCCCTGTCACTTGTCTCCCTGTCACTTGTCACTTATTGTCTGGGTCTCCTGATTGGTTGTCACATTGGTGCGCTTGGTATGTCTGGAATGTGGTCTTACTTAACCCCTGTCTTTCTACTTCTGCAGAGTACACAGCGGTACCGCAGACACTGGACGTTGCTGTCATTATTGTTATCATTATTATCTTCTCTCCTAGACGCCTGTTACTACCTGTTGGCTGTTGGAATTACTCTAGGTGTACCGTTTTACAAATAAAGAGAACCACCGTTAACGAGTAAACACCCTCTCGGCTTCTACTTATTACTCCACAACTGGAACCTACCTGTCTCCGTCGTAACAGGTTTGTATATGTAGCAGGGTGGATTATCCCTGCTTTATGGGAGTGGTTGTACACGGCCACCTGGTAGCGAGAATGCAGCAGAGCTGAGTCCAGCTGGATCCCTGACTGTAGGCCAGGAATGTTGAAGTGGAGGTCGAGCAGCAGGAGTGGATGGGGCCTAGGATTCACTGACCTAGGGATGGTACTCTGGTCCTCCTTGCTTCCAGGGCAATCAGCAGTAGCTCCCCACACACCCACACGTCCCCCAATACTTCCTGAGCCCTCCCACACCTGATGGCAGTAAGATGGATGATATATTCGCTCCCCAAAGCAGTACTCTTCCTTAATGATGAGTGGAGACCTTTCACAATAAACTATAGGCAGGGCGTGGGGAAAGGGTTAAACAATAATGAGCATTACCCGGAGAGAAAAGGGTTAGACGAAATGCACATTAAAGACACGCACACAGTGATCCCATTTACATCTCCTTTACTGGAAGTCTAGTTCAATATACAAATGATTTACTCAAATAGGAAAGTTATTCCCACACTGGGCACCTAGTGCTCTCGCTCTACAATACACATGGAGGGAAGCTATTCCCACACTGGGCACCTAGTGCTCTCACTCTATATTACAGACACAGTAAGAACCTCTTCCCTTTAAGGGTTATCTACTGTTCCGCTTCGCGGTAGGTGAGCACAAGGTAAAGAGTAAAGGAGTTCAATGGGAATTTTATAAAGAACCACACATTATTATTACACTCAAAAGAAATTAACAGTGGGCCCACATTAGCAAATAAAAGTCCTATCTAAAGCCGGCTTTTTCCCCAAAACAATAAATGGTTGGGGCGCCCCTAGACACTGCTGCCAGCGTTCGTTCAAAGCACCGTTTATCTTCGCCCTTAGAGAGCCTGCGCCACACAGTGAATTGTTTACCGATAACGTTTCAGCACTCGAAGCGCCGCTGTACTTATCCAAAATGGCGGGCCTGCTCTCACCACCACTCGTCCGGGTGATAAGATGGCCGCCGGGCGATCCCGCGATACAGGCAGCGGGGCGGGGTAGACGCTGGGGCAGGTGAGCTGCTGGGGCAACGGCTTGGAGGGGCTGGAGGAGCGTGCATTGTAGTGACGTCCTCTGCTGGGCTGAAGAGGTGGGCCGACACGCGGGCTAAACTGTGGTGCTAGCCTAAACAAAGCTAAGCTGTGGGTCGTGGTGAACCCCCTGTCATAACGCCTATACACGTTACCGCAAGGTGGACAATATCTACCACCTGGTCTTCGGCTAACCAAATGCTAACCAAATGCTAAGCTACCGCATACTTCTAGGATAACCCGTTTTGTAACTGAGTCTATCTCTCGCTTGCTGAATCTCCGGAGCTCCCATTCCGTGTCCTTCTCCCTCTGTGGAAAACGCTGAAGAGGAAGCCCCTCCCTCGACACCGCGCTCAGAGCCTGTACTTCTTCACCTGTGCCTCCCTGCCCAGCGTGACCACCAGCGCCCCTGGCGGCACCTGTATCCTGTCCCACTATGAAGCATCAATGTTACGATAGGGAGAATCAAAGAGCACAGCAAGTTAAGTGTCAGTGTCGGGGTAGGGATGATCAAGAGCGGTCAGCCGGTTACACAACGTCCTCGTAAACACAGGGAATGCAAAAGATTAGCGTTAGACATCTTGAATAATAGTCATACATTTTCGGGTGTCTACATATACTTGTACTTTTACTCAATTACATTTCAGAGAAATATTTTTTTTTTACTCCTACATTTAAAATGCAGACCTACAAAGTACAAATCTCGCAGGTCCAACTATTTTAATTAGTTTGTTTCTCTGGCCGAACTAACGTTAACGTTATTAATCCTGCTGCCGCGTTTTATTTAAAAACAGCCAATCAAATCCCCATCAATGGAAAATGAACCCGCCCATACCCATGCTGATTGGTCCTTGTGCAAGACTATAAAGCGGGGATATTTGATTAAACACCAGAAGAATAGACAGTCAGAAGAAAAGTTTTTACTTTTACTTTTTAGTACGTACATTTAAAAGTCGAAACTTTTTAACTTTTACTCAAGTGTGTTTTTAGCCAGATACTCATACTTTTACTTGAGTATGATTTTGAGACGGTACCCATACTTTCACTTAAGTATCATTTCTGAGTACTTTTTACACCCCTGCCTGCAACCCTAAACCTACGACTATGCGGTATAAGCGCATATCCCATAATGTCGCTGTGTTCCTTTAATCCACTGGGTTTGAGTGAGTGGTGTAACAGATGATGTGAAGGAATGTAGGTCTTCTTTGATCTGCCAAGCAGGATGACATGCTCAGTGGGTCTGAATATCCTTTTTACATCTTCCTCATCTTCTTGTCAATCAGCCCTAAGTTTCCCTCACATTAGAGGGCAAAAGTCGCTGTGTGTCAAAGCTATTATAAAGGCCCCATAGCCCGCTGTAACCTGCTGCTGTCAATCGGTTATTTTCTCAGGACAAACCGTGCCGTTGTTCACACTGAATACCTCCAGCTAGCTTGTTAGCCACAAGTCCAACGCAAAGTCATGCGGGCCACACTTCAATTTCAAAAAGCCCTGAAATAAACACAGAAACCTACTCCACACGGCGCACCCAAAAGTAGGCTTCAGTGTTTATTTCAGGGCCTGTACAGACTGAAGAGGGGCCCATTGACTTTGCATTCATGTTGGGGGCCAACTAGCCAGAGCTTCGGGTATCCAGTATGAAGGACAGCATGGATTGTGCCGAGAAAAGACAACATTGTTTGTTTAGACCAGTCGTTTTCAAAGTGGGGTCCTTGAAGGGGTTCCAGGGGGTCCCTAGCTAAATGAAGTTTTCATCTCAGATAGAAGGGGTTCCAGGGGGTCCCTAGCTAAATGACGTTTTAATCTCACATAGAAGGGGTTCCAGGGGGTCCCTAGCTAAAGGACGTTTTCATCTCACATAGAAGGGGTTCCAGGGGGTCCCTAGCTAAATGAAGTTTTCATCTCACATAGAAGGGGTTCCAGGGGGTCCCTAGCTAAATGAAGTTTTCATCTCACATAGAAGGGGTTCCAGGGGGTCCCTAGCTAAATGAAGTTTTAATCTCACATAGAAGGGGTTCCAGGGGGTCCCTAGCTAAATGACGTTTTAATCTCACATAGAAGGGGTTCCAGGGGGTCCCTAGCTAAATGAAGTTTTAATCTCACATAGAAGGGGTTCCAGGGGGTCCCTAGCTAAAGGACGTTTTAATCTCACATAGAAGGGGTTCCAGGGGGTCCCTAGCTAAATGAAGTTTTAATCTCACATAGAAGGGGTTCCAGGGGGTCCCTAGCTAAATGACGTTTTAATCTCACATAGAAGGGGTTCCAGGGGGTCCCTAGCTAAAGGACGTTTTCATCTCACATAGAAGGGGTTCCATGGGGTCCCTAGCTAAAGGACGTTTTCATCTCACATAGAAGGGGTTCCAGGGGGTCCCTAGCTAAATGAAGTTTTCATCTCACATAGAAGGGGTTCCAGGGGGTCCCTAGCTAAAGGACGTTTTCATCTCACATAGAAGGGATTCCAGGGGGGGGAGTTTTCATCTCACATAGGGAACACAATGACAAACGACTATTCTGGTCACAGGTTTCACTCTCTCCTCTAATGATCTCCTCATCTACATTATAGACATAGAATTCTGTAGTAAAACATGTCTAATAAATATATCAAAGATCTTGTGAAATGGGGGTCCGTCATGGTCAGTTTAGGGGTCCCAGACATGAAACAGTTTGAGAATCACTGGTTTCGATTGACGTTCATAATGAATCACCCATTCCACCACTTTTTTCCCATTCTACCAAGATTGGTAAAGTTTGATGAAGATTTAGGATCACAGGATGTATGTTTTGAATATAGAATTCCAGAAATTGTTTTCATTTTGGGCTCGACCAAAACATGTGCCCTAATGAGGCAGGGAGGACCCCACAATGGTCACACAAGGGATCAATATTAGAGTACATTTTAGAAAGTTTGACCTTAGAAAGATGGAGACGATGCAACACCCTGAACTGCACAAGACCATGCCTGGCACATATAGATGCTGTCTGCACTCCCTGCTTACCCTCTATCCACTGCTCCTCCGATAATGCCCAAATCCTATTCCCTAATCTAGGGATGTATGAGTTTGATCAGACATATAGTTAGAAATGTATGATATTACCCCCTTAGATGAGGGATCCACTGAAAATAATGATTCTACCTGGGTGCTAATAGGCACACCAGGAAAGGTAGTTGTACTTACTTACTTACTTAGGCCCATCGCTCCCAATGGAGCATAGGCCATCTACGACTTTTCTCCATCCAACACGGCTTTGGGCTGTCCTTTCTGCCTCCCCCCAGCTAGTTCCTTTCTGCCTCCCCCCCAGGTAGTTCCTTTCTGCCTCCCCCCAGCTAGTTCCTTTCTGCCTCCCCCCAGCTAGTTCCTTTCTGCCTCCCCCCAGCTAGTTCCTTTCTGCCTCCCCCCAGCTAGTTCCTTTCTGCCTCCCCCCAGGTAGTTCCTTTCTGCCTCCCCCCAGCTAGTTCCTTTCTGCCTCCCCCCAGCTAGTTCCTTTCTGCCTCCCCCCAGCTAGTTCCTTTCTGCCTCCCCCCAGCTAGTTCCTTTCTGCCTCCCCCCAGCTAGTTCCTTTCTGCCTCCCCCCAGCTAGTTCCTTTCTGCCTCCCCCCAGCTAGTTCCTTTCTGCCTCCCCCCAGCTAGTTCCTTTCTGCCTCCCCCCAGGTAGTTCCTTTCTGCCTCCCCCCAGGTAGTTCCTTTCTGCCTCCCCCCCAGCTAGTTCCTTTCTGCCTCCCCCCAGCTAGTTCCTTTCTGCCTCCCCCCAGGTAGTTCCTTTCTGCCTCCCCCCAGGTAGTTCCTTTCTGCCTCCCCCCAGCTAGTTCCTTTCTGCCTCCCCCCAGCTAGTTCCTTTCTGCCTCCCCCCAGCTAGTTCCTTTCTGCCTCCCCCCCAGGTAGTTCCTTTCTGCCTCCCCCCAGCTAGTTCCTTTCTGCCTCCCCCCAGGTAGTTCCTTTCTGCCTCCCCCCAGCTAGTTCCTTTCTGCCTCCCCCCAGCTAGTTCCTTTCTGCCTCCCCCCAGCTAGTTCCTTTCTGCCTCCCCCCAGGTAGTTCCTTTCTGCCTCCCCCCAGCTAGTTCCTTTCTGCCTCCCCCCAGCTAGTTCCTTTCTGCCTCCCCCCAGCTAGTTCCTTTCTGCCTCCCCCAGCTAGTTCCTTTCTGCCTCCCCCCAGCTAGTTCCTTTCTGCCTCCCCCCAGGTAGTTCCTTTCTGCCTCCCCCCAGCTAGTTCCTTTCAGCCTCCCCCCAGCTAGTTCCTTGTCTCTTGAGCTCCGCCTCAGTGTCCCGCCCCCAGGTGTTCTTAGGCCGCCCTCTCTTCTGCTTCCCCTGGGGATTCCAAGTCAGGGCCTGTCGTGTAAAGGTAGTTGTATTCGATCTAATATAGTTGCGAATTTGTAAAAATCTAAAGAAATGGGTTTGAGGTGGATTGAATTTACTGCTTGGTCATTCAAAAGAAGGAAACATACCATTAATACAGAGATCTTTCATTCGTATAATACCACTACGAGTCCATACATGAAAGGAGCCATCCAATAAGGAGGGGTGGAAGTGGTGGTTCGCACACAAAGGAGCAAGGGGTGAATTCCCATGCCATCCAAAATGTTGTCTTATTTTGGTCCAGATTTTAAGGGACTTTTATCAGAGTGTTTTGTGTTTTCTATAGCTTATAAGTGGTTACCCCTTAACTTACTTTAAGATTCCCCTCTTTTGTGTGTGTCTGCGTGTGTGTCCTACACCCCCCCCCCCATCCTGACAGCGTGCGCTTGAGAAATTAGGGAACAGCACCCCCCGCCCCATACCATATAAACTCTAAACTCTGACATTGCCTACACCCTAAGCCCCCCCCCCTCCCCCGCACGCTGGCACTGACCATGTGGAACAGGACATTATTCAGCTACTCCCTGACCCCTAACCCTGACCCCTAACCCTGACCCCTAACCCTAACGATAACCCTAACCCTAACCCTAACCCTAACTCTAACCCTAACCCTGACCCCTAACCCTAACCCTAACCCAGCCCCGCATGCTGGCACTGACCGTGTGGCACAGGATATTATTCAGCTACTACACACAGGCGCTGGTTGCGTCCTCCAGAGTCAAGTTCAAGTTTCTTTATTAGTTGTCATAGTCAAATACAGAATACTTTTCCATGAAATGCTTTTTTCTGTATGAGCCCCTGGGAGTGTGCTAGATAAAAATAGATAAAAAGTATAAAATAGAAAGTCAAAAGTATGTACACAAAAAGTGTACAGTCAATATACACATATACAATATACAATACAGAGTAAAAAAAATAGTAACAATGAGTTACAGTACAATACAGTATACAGTACAATGCAGAAGTTGGATGAGGTACAACAACAAGGTAAGGTGCAATGAGGTATGAATTGAACCTCCAGCAGGAGCTCTCCTGTGTGACACGCAGGCTCTGCACAGTGGTCCCTAGTGCTCAGTGCACGTGGGCATCGTGAAGCTAAAACTACAGAGACCATGGTGTGGGGGCCAGGGATGGACAGAGACCATGGTGTGGGGGCCAGGGATGGACAGAGACCATGGTGTGGGGGCCAGGGATGGACAGAGACCATGGTGTGGGGGCCAGGGATGGACAGAGACCATGGTGTGGGGGCCAGGGATAGACAGAGACATTGAGGCCATGGTCAGGTACTGCTCTGCTTGCCTTGTGATTGGCAAGACTGGCCACCACCAGGCTCCGCCGACCCCTGCAACCACTGGCCTGGCCCTCTCAGCCCTGGGAGCACTTACAGCTGGACATCTATGGGTGAGAAGATCCACGGAGTCCCCCCACCATCAGGATCAGGCCATCAGGATGCTCAACGACAACGACACTATGTAACAACCCATCATCTACACCAGTGGTTCCCAAAGTCGGGGTCGCGACCCAAAGGTGGGCCGCGAGCAGCCACGGGAGGGCAGCGAGATGATTTCCCAAAAAAAAAAAGTAAAAAAAAACACGTTTTTTTTTTTTTTTTTTTTTTTTCAGGCCACTGAACTTAGAAGCAGGCCAGGACAGTGTTTCTAGTTGTATTCTAAAATTCTATTATATTGTATTCTAAAATGTGACTATATGGTTTTATATTAACTTAATAAATAAACAAAAACTAAAAATCTACTTATTTCAACGAACATTTCAAACTAAATAACAGATTATGCACATAAAACGCTGAAAACAACCGAAGCAACAATAGTATTTTAATGAGGCTATTATTATTATCATTATTATTTTGCAACAAGTTAGCCCTCTTATAAATAGCACATATAAATGAATAACTACCTTGAACTAACTTAATAGGATTGAAGTGATATTTGGCTTAAAAAATCGGTCGCCTGGCAAAAAAATAAATAAAAAAAGCCTGACGATGTGCATTGGGCCGCGGCTCTCTGACGCCTTATTTTCTGGGTCCCGGCCTGAAAAGTTTGGGAACCCCTGATCTACACTCACAAAACACACATCCACACTCACTTTAAATAAACACTCACCGTAACACCCACTTTACTCACTTTAGACACTTTAACGCACTTTATATTTATTAGTAAAGAGATTTGCACTAAAATTCATACCTCATTGCACCGTACCTCATCCCATTTCTGCATTGTACCTCACTGTTACTCTTTTTTACTCTGTATTGTATATTGTATATGTATATTGACTGAACACTTTTTGTTTACGTACTTGACTTTTTCTATTTTATACTTTTATCTATTTTATCTAAACTTGAAACTTGAACCACCAACACTTCTTGGCGGTTGCCTATGACTTGCACTTAAAATGGCTGGCTCATCATCACTACTGACTGTCTCCTATGACCTTTCACACAACGGCCCTCAGCTGGTTTCTGTGGAGTTCACTGTCGTTGGCAGGAAGCCCCTGTATCTCAGGAAGCCTCTACACAGGGGCTTTGGTCCCAGCCACCTCAGCCTCACGCCTCCCCACCTCGACCTGCTCAGCATTTTTTCCACTTTTTCTCCTTATTTTCTATTTTTCTCCCATCCCAATTTCGCATTGCCAATTCTCCCCTTCAATTCTCCCCTCCCCTGTCTTGAACATTGCTAGACTATGCCTCCCACTGGTTGGCTGTAGTGAGGATAGAAGCCTTGCATCACGTGTCCCCTCCGGTACACGAGGAGGCAGCCTGTCGCATCTTTTCAGCGCGGACTCTCAGTGGCGAGGAGTAACGCGTGGGAGGCTCACGGTGCCCCGATACTTCCTGTCTCTGCTGTACAGGCGTCACCCAACCGACCTGTAGGAGTCGCTATTCACAACGACCAGACTACTACCCTTCGACATCCCACCCGCTAACTAATTGAGTTAGTATGACGGCCGGCTCAAGCCGGAGGCAACGCCGACAGCCGGATTCGAACCCGGTGTCTCTTGCATTGGTGACGAGCGCAATGTCCGCTGTGCCACCCAGCCGCGAGGTTTCCTACTCTTGAGTTTGGAGTAGCCAAGTCAGGGGAGGGAATAATTCGTTAAAATGTTGGTGTGTTTGAGACAGAGGTGCTGTGAAAATATATATATATATATATTTTTTTTAATTGATTTAGACTAGTGGAGAGGATTGATTAAAGGGTTGATTTTTTATGAACAGGAAATATAATTCTAGGGGTTTAAGAGTGGAAGGAGCAGCATTTCTATAAATTACATCCCATAATCCAAGACTGATAGGAAAACTGCTTCAACAATCCGTTCCCTACTAATCATATGGAGGCTAGTTCTGTTTCTGTAAAAGAAGCCAAGATTGTCTATATGATATTTAAATGTAAATATCTACCCTCCAAGTCAGCATGCATGTGCTCAATATACAGAGCCTTCACTGCTGCTGCCCCTCGGCTCTGGAACAGCCCCCCCCCCACATAAGATCTGACCAGAGGCCTTTAAATCGCTGCTTAAAACGCACCTCTTTTCCCTGGCCTTTGACCAGAGTTAGCCTGCCACCTGTACATTTTGTTTGCTGTTACTCTGGACTTTTTATAAATTTTTCTTGTCTCTTTTATATTGCACCTTGCTCTTGTTTTCATAGTGTAGTGTACTATACCTTTTTTCTGTAATTTTAGTGTATTTTATTGGTTACTGCATTGTATGTGTTTTTCATCGTGTAAAGCAGTTTTGGTTGGCTTTTAGTCATTGTAAATGTGCTATATAAATAAAGCTGACTTGACTTGACTTGACATCTATGGTGAGTCCCCCACCGCCAACACTTCTTGGCGGTTGCCTGTGACTTGCCAAACGGCTGGCTCACCATCACTACTGGCTCCGTGACCTCTCACCTCTCACAACAGCCCTCAGCTAGTTCCTGTGGAGTTCACTGCCCGAAGTTCACAGTGACAGAAGAGGGTAGCCTTATAAGGTGATAACTGCTCAAATGCATCTTCTGGCCATCTCAGACCCACTCCTATCCGAGCTCCGGGAGGGTCATCAAGGAGAACCTGCCCTTTCTCAGTCCTTGCCCCACAATGGTGGAATGAACTTCGCACCACAGTTAGAACAGCCGAAACCCGTCCAATCTTTCGCCGTCGACTAAAGACGCACTTCTTCAACCATTATCTGAAATAATTTTTTTTATTTTTTATTTTTTAATCTAACCCTAACTAACCTTACTGTCATGCACTTGTTCTAATAAACTAACCTACACTGTAGCACTCAACACTTTGATGAACATTGTTACTCAGCTAATAGAGTTCTGCCCTTCCTGATGACTTGTCGTACAGAACTTGTAAGTCGCTTTGGATAAGAGCGTCAGCTAAATGACTAAATGTAAATGTAAATGTAAATACGTATTTGTTAGGTACGTATATGAGCTGGCAGACGGGCAAGGATGTTGAATACATTTTTCTCTGATGCACCAGAAAAACAGATCTTTGTAATTGTGTCAAAAAGTTTTAGTAAAGCTTTGGTAAAATGTTTACATTAATCTGGACATCTTTTATTTACATTTGAACCCACTGGTCTCAGTTTTAATTATATTTTGATCTTCTTTCCGGGGTTTTCTCCTACACTTGCAAAACACTTAACAAACCTGTTCCACGGATCTGAGGAAGTCATAGAAAATAGTTGTCATTATTGTTGTTATTATGTATTATTATTGTTGTTGTGGTATTGTGAGGTCTTGTTATTATTATTGTTACTGTATTGTGTTTGTCCTGTTTTGTGTATACAATTTTAAACAAATACAAATATTTGATAAAAAGAAATAATAACTATTTGAAAACATAATATGTCCCCTTTAAATACCCCATGTCTCCCTAAAGCTTCAGTCAAGATAAAGGAAAGGATTATACTTATTATACATCTAGTTCCTTGCAATAATTCCATACACTCATTCTCCAATTGACCACATTTGCAAAATGCCTTTCATAATAACCCAACAGTGCAGTAATGATCTTTTATAATCCTGAATGGAAGCATCCATGTCACGGATAGTGGTGTCATGGCCAGTCGCGCTTCTGGTCTCATAAGCCGTCTTGAGGAGTTGCCCTCCAGTGAGAGCTGATTAAACCCAACACTGTAATCAGCCCGGTGCTTTGTTGTTGTTGAGCCTTGTGTAAGTGGATTCA
>NC_140172.1:26119480-26586073 GCF_963971535.1 Notolepis coatsorum
CTCTTCAGTGAAGTGGACAGACTTCCTCGACTGTATTTGATGGTGTCCATGTCAAATGCAACAGCTGAGCAGAGCTTCTCCAGCCTCCAGTCTCTCAACAATGTCTGAGAGATGTCTAAATCACCTCCTCTTCCTCCACAAAGACTTGACCGACGAGCTTGACCTCTAAAAAGTGCTCCACACAGCTTCTGATTTAAGGAGGGTTTACTTTGGTTAAGTCTGAGGGGAAGATGAATTCACTTCATTAGGCCTACTTAACAGTTTAGCGTGTTCATGACCTACAACATATTTCTGGACAGAACAGGCTCGACATTAGAGCAGCTTTAGCTTTTTTACCACTACTTTAGCTCTACTCCAGCTCTACTTAAGATTCAAGATTCAAGAGATTTATTCGTCACACGAGATATGTAGTGAAATGAAGGTGGCCATGCCCGCCTTGATTGTGCAAAAAAATACAAATAATAATAGAATAAAATAGAATAGATAATAAAATAGACATGATAAAAAGTACTAAGATAAAATACGATACAATGCTAACCTTACGAATTAAAGGTAATGAGTCCTATATACACTACTATACAATATACCAAATACAGTTATACTATATATAACTATACTATACTAACTATACTATACAAAAACATACATTTATGTTTTTTAAAGTGACCTTTGCTTTTTCCTAAAGTGACCTGTAGTGTGTTTGTGTGTGAGAGAGTGCAGGATGTGTGGTGTGTGTGTGTGTGTGTGTGTGTGTGTGTGTGTGTGTGTGTGTGTGTGTGTGTGTGTGTGTGTGTGTGTGTGTGTGTGTGTGTGTGTGTGTGTGTGCGTGCGTGCGTGCGTGCCTGCCTGCCTGCCTGCCTGCCTGCCTGCCTGCCTGCGTGCGTGTGCATGCGTGTGTGTGCGTGTGTGCATGCGTGTGTGTGTGTGTGTTCATGTGTGCTTGTGTGTGGAGAGATCAGTGTTCAGTGTTGTCTGAGTCTCTCTGTTCTTGCTGCATGTTCTTGCTGAGCGCAATACTGTCTGTAGACTGTAGGGCCTAGGCCTTCCTGTCCTGGGCAGTGCAGTGCTAGAGCAGTGCTCTAGTTTCAGCGGATTGGTGTTCTCAGCACCATGGACAGCGACACTTCATATTGTGGGTCTTTTGACAACATTTGAAAGGCTGTTTCTTATTTTGAGGAAAAGGTTATTAGCCTTGAGCAGCAATTATGGAATGGATACATCATCACTTGTTAACTAATGTAATAGGCTCTAGAGTCCAAGTTGTGAACAGAAAAAGTGTGTTATGCAGTTAGGAAATACATTTAGCTATTTCTATTTGCCTGTATTTCCCAAGATAAAGTTTGTTGTTGTTACCTGAATCTTTCTCTTTCTTTACACCATCTTCTTTATGAGAGAGGACCAGTTGATGTGCTGTTGCAACTTTATTTTGGAGTGAAATTAGATGCTTATGCCCATATAGGCAAAACCTATTCGCCATGCTAGCAACCAGCCAGTCAACAACACATGTTTTTTCATAATTCATGATATCATATTGAAATGACTGTACGGGGGTGTACAGCCACACACACACACACGCGCGCACGCACGCACGCACGCACGCACGCACGCACGCACGCACGCACGCACGCACGCACACACACACACACACACACACACACACACACACACACACACACACACACACACACACACACACACACACACACACACACACACACACACACACACACACACACACACACACACACACACACACACACTTTTTAGCCCCCGCACTTCTGAAATTAATCAGAATGAATTTGTGAAATAGTGCCGTGATTAGTTCTGAGTCCAGATTGGTGTGGACTTAATACTGAGTGACTTGAAAGAAATTACTTGAGTTGGTTGATTCCAGGATTTTAACTAAGCAGGGTCATTTGGGGATTGGAGGGTAATTATTGAAATCATCTCCAAACACTAGGAAATCTGCCGGTTGAGATAGAAAAGATTAAATATACACATTCATCGTTCTGTCATAATTGGAAAGGACAGTTTTAAATGAGATTAGATTAGATTATCAATCAATCAATCAATCAAATGTATTTATATAGCACGTTTAAACATGACGCTTGTCAACCAAAGTGCTTCACATAGCTAAGCTAAGTACAAAGAAAAGTATAAAATAAACTGAAAAATAAAATAAAATCAACGGAAAAACAGAACAACACGTCAACAAGTACGGCAAGAGTCAAAGTGAGTCAGGGAAGGCCAGGCGATATAGGTGGGTTTTGATTTTTGATTTAAAAGACTCGATGGAGGGGGCAGATTTAATGGACATGGAGATGCTGTTCCAGAGGTCAGGGGCTGCGACCGCAAAAATAAGTGAGCTAAGAACATAAGATGGGCAGTGTAATGTACACATAGTGACGCTCTGACAACAGCACATTTTCTCTTTGAATGGAGCGAGCACCAAGCTCCAACAGTGAGCCTGTCACCGGAAAGACTGTTGCATTATGAGTCGTTTTTAGCAGAAGTCCATATAGTGCTTTTTTTGTTAACCAAGCCTAACGTGTTTGTTTACCATAGAGAACATAGGTCCCAGATGTGTAAAAAAACAAATGGAAACCATGGTTAACAACACTAGCGTTAGCTACGTTAGCGTTTTTTGTTGTGTGCCATGTTAACCAGCTGTTAAGGTGAGCGGTGAGGTGTCTTTCTAGAACAGAGGAGCAGAACACAAGCACAGAGTGACAGGCCGATGGTGTGAGTGTGTGTGTGAGGTCCATGAGGGCTGGTGAGGATCCATGGTTGAGGTGTAGGCCGGAGAGGTGAGGTCCTGGACATCAGAGAACAATAGTTAGTATAGAACAATAGTCACTGAGCACCCAAAAACATAATTCCATGAACGCTGAGGTCTTAAAGAGAGTCCTATACTGTATATACCACAGGAGGTGTAAACAACACTCGGACCAGGAGTGGCAGGAGTGCAGGCCTTTTATCCAGGTTCGGTGATTGGGTGATAGCCGGCAGGTGTGTAGACAGCAGTGATGCCACAGATTACTTGTAAAAATAATCTGATTACTGATTACTCCTTTAAAAAGTAATCTAGTTACTTTGCTGATATTTGATAGTTATTATAGTTTATGTTAAGTGATTATACCTACAGATGCAAGTGTCTACCCAAGTATGCTGACTCAAGTGCAGAATATAAAATGCAGAAGTATAAGTTGCACAAAACTACTGACGTAGCTAACACTAGTCCATTTGTTTTCACTTCTCTGGAATTTATTTCCTCTGTTACAGAAAAACGTGTAGGCGAGTGCTTAGACCTCTACACTACCCAGCCATCCAGTGGGAATTAGTTTTTACTGGGTAATTATATAGTAAGAACAGGAGAACATTTCATAATTTCATAATCCAGCCCGCCCCATGTTGTTACTCTGTGTTTACAGAACAGCACATACCTTGTGGTTTCTGTGTAATTAAAGAATAAAACATTTTATATTTACATTTGTATAACTGCATAGGGTTGATCAGATGTGTGGGTTAGGGTTGATCTGAAGTGTGGGTTAGGGTTGATCTGATGTGTGGGTCAGGGTTGATCTGATGTGTGGGTTAGGGTTGATCTGAAGTGTGGGTTAGGGTTGATCTGAAGTGTGGGTTAGGGTTGATCTTATGTGTGGGTCAGGGTTGATCTGATGTGTGGGTTAGGGTTGATCTGAAGTGTGGGTTAGGGTTGATCTGAAGTGTGGGTTAGGGTTGATCTGATGTGTGGGTTAGGGTTGATCTGATGTGTGGGTTAGGGTTGATCTGATGTGTGGGTTAGGGTTGAGTGGGGATTAGGGGACGGGGTTGGCCACATCTCAGGTTCTGCAAGGTCTGGAGAAATTAATTAATAATTGAATAAGCTATTCAACTCCAACCTACACGTCAGACAAACAAAGTGCAATACCACCAAGTGGGGCTCTTTTGCCTCACTGACACACGTAAATGTTTATTAGTTACTACTTTCCCACCATGTCCTTCCAGTAAACTCTGATGCAGAACGCAAAGCAAGACAATGTTCTGATCAGAACTATTAAGGACTATTAGGGAATCGTATTATTAGGCTCAGTTAATTAGGCTTAGTTAATTGATAGGTACGTTTGGCTTAGTTGCACAAAAAAAAAGTTTTGGTCGGAGGATGTAAATAAAATAAACAGTTAGGAAAACGAAGTTTAACAGACGAGGGAGTTGGTATCCTGGCACTTTTGTTGTAAAAGCCAAGGCTTCCATGGTGACCTGTATACACACTTGGAAGCAGCGTGAAGCAGTAGATCAACAGGAAGAGGACGGCGACAGGGGTGAATCACAAAGAGTCACAATTCATTTCTATTTTTGACAGCATCGTTATTTGACTTCATTGTTCTGGAGGCACACGTCTTGTGTGTGTATGTATGGTGTGGCTGGTGGTTGGTGTCACTGTGGGGTCAGTGGCGATGTCACTCAATCACTCACACTGCCCCTAGTGGTGGCTCACAGGAAATGCACCATTATCTTCTATCTAAATGGTAAATGGCTGCATTTATATAGAGCTTTTATCCAACGTGCTTTACAATTTGTTCCTCACGTTTTTAGTTTTTACCCATTCACTCACACATTCACACACCGACGGTGGAGGCAGGCATCCATGCAAGGTGCCAACCTGCTCATCGGGAGCAATTAGGGGTTAAGTGTCTTGTTTAAGGACACTTCGACACGCTGCCCGGGAGGAGTGGGAATCGAACCGGGAACCTCCGGATTACCAGACGACTGCTCTACCTCCCAAGCCACTGTCGACAACTGCATCTTTCATAACTCCGACCACGGGACTCGGTAAGTAAGCTAATAGCCTTGCTTTGACTACACTACTGGCAAGTATTTCATACAGCTAATGTCCAAAAATGCAAACTATCCCTTTAAGTTAATTTATTTGTTAGATTGTCTGGAGGTGCTTGTGTATGAGCCACCGATGGGGCCCCAGCAACGCATCATGTACACAGGGCCCAGAACTTCTTGCTACGCCCCTGCTCTCTTGACACCACACAGCAACAAAGGCTGATGGGAAAATGCACCGGCACGCCATGTTTTGAAAAACGAGAGTTTGTTCTTTCAAGTAATATTTAGATTTTTGAAGGAAGAACTCACTGCCAAAAAGTCACGGCAAATCAAACCGTTCTGTTGAGACAGGCGGGCAGGATGGGATGATATCCTTTTCAACAGCATGCTGTTCCATTTGTGTTTATTTAAATGAATGCATTTATTTAAAACATTTTTATTAATAGTTTGAAACACAAAACAGCTCAACATAAATACAGTACAATACAGACAAAACTAAACTCACAAACAGTACAATACAAATAAAACTAAACTCAAACAATAAACAATACAATACAGTACAATACAGACAAAACAAAACTCACAAACAGTACAATACAGACAAAACACACTAACAAAATGGGGGGGGGGGGGTGCAAATCAAACACTCCTGCTTTCAGTCATAACTATTCTCCAAGTATGTCCTTATATAGATCCAGGGTCCATCCTCTCCATGGTCATGTTCAGCGAGCGTTGAGGCTGCTCGTTCCATTGTCAATAGGTCCATGACATCCCTCATCCAGGTGTCCATGCAGAAACAATTTGGCTTTTGGATCTTCCAGTTCATCATGATTGTACGAATGTACGCTTAACTGACATATGTGCTAGTGCAGTGGTTCTCAAACTTTTTACACCAAGTACCACCTGAGAACGTAGCTGGCTCTCCAAGTACAACCATATGACCGGTGTTAAAATACAGTCTATTCAGCTATGCACAGTTCACGCAGGAGGCAAATGTATTTCTAATACCATTATTTATTGTTAACTTTTGTCAGACACAGCAACAATGTACAAAGGGATAGCACTAGAACTAGCAAACTCTTCCACACAACTCATACAATGCAAGGGGCATTGAGAACATAATAACTAACATTCTCACATAGCAATTGAGAAAATTAAGAACAACTGTATTTCAGCAAATGTACTTAATTATCTCTCTATCTCTCTCTCTCTCTCTCTCTCTCTCTCTCTCACACACAGCAAGCAATTGTCCTTCATTCTCTCACACTCACACACACACACACACACACACAATTATTTTGTTACAAAAACTTAATTTCCTGCATTCTGGTGCAGGCATTTTTGAATGTTTACCCTTTAAATGCCAGTGTTTGTGATGGGCATCACAAATTATTGTAAAAAATAAAAGAAAACACATATTCAATACATTTTTGAATTTTTACCCTTTAAATGCCAGTTTGTGTGATGGCATCACAAATTATTGTTAAAAAAAACACACAAAAAGTAAAATATTTTCAATATATCAAATGCAAAGTACATTTTTCTGGGGGGGATTATTACAGGATAGGCATGTGTCAATGATTAGCAACAACACAGATTTTGATGGATTTGTTGTAATGTCAGATTTAACACCAACTCTTTTCAGAAAAGTGGGTTATGATCAGGGCTGAAGTTGAATTAAAGATGTATGACTGTTTAGACTGCATTACTCTCTGTCACAGTGATCTCCTATGGTTGTACCCCACTTAGGTTATCTAACTATCGCGCCGCCGCAACCAGAAACACTGGCCTGGCCTGCTTCTAAGTTCAGTGGCCTGACTGCAAAAAAATTAAAAATTAAATTGTGCTTTTTTGTAAATGTTTTCAAGTACCACCAGCAGTACCACCAAGTACCACTAGTGGTACGCGTACCACAGTTTGAGAACCACTGTGCTAGTGTAATGATGCGTTGCGTAAGTGCTGATTGTATACCAACTACCCCTATGCCCAAGAGGCGGACCTTTGGACATAAGGGTATCTTAACACTGAGAATAGAGGATAGTCTTAAAATGACCTTGTGCCAAAAACTCTTCACTGTGGGGCAATGCCACAACATGTGGATGAGTGTTCCTACCTCCCCACATCCATGCCAGCACAAATCTGAGATAGCTTGATAATTTTTTTTTATTTTACATGGTGTAATATAGGCTCGATGAACTACCTTTAATTGTATCATTTTATATCTTACACATTTGGATGATGTTGTTGTATTTTTTTAAACAGTCTCCCATTGTGGAGCATTCAAGGAAACCTTCAAATCCCTGATGAATGCAACATTTAAACAACAAAAATTTAATATAACTTAAAAAAAAATATATATATATATATTTCTTTGAGTGTATCTGATTTCTGTGCTAGAAAAAACATGAACCCATTCTCTGATTTACTGCATGAGAATAAAATAACTAACCGTTACTATGTCATAATAACGACAGCCATTCCGTCAGTTTCATGAGACTCAGTGGTGGAAAGTAATAAAGTACAGTATGTCTACTCAAGTACTGCACATAAGTACGGAAGCCGAGAACGGCCACGTCTTTATTTATTATTTTATTGCCGTTTTCTTGTGCTAACGACTTATTATTTTGTTATGGTATGGTATGGTATGGTTTATTTCTTAATCCCCAAGGGGACACATGGTTTGCCACCAGAGCAAATACACATATACAAACATGAAAGACACAGTTACATGATACAATACACTACAGGATACACAACACAATAGGAGAGCCTCTTAACACTTTGGTTGCCACTTGTTAACATGGTAAAACATGGTTGAATGCCACCACCACCAATGATAGCGTTGTGAACGCATAATCTCTGTCTTAAATTATGGCTATCTAATCTGCCCGTCGCTTATCAATGACTTGTTTGCAGTCAACATTGTCGAAACGGATTGTTTTTTAATCGGTTCATTTCCGTTTGATATCATTTTGAAAAGCCCTCGTTTTCTTGAAAGTTTCAGGAAAATATATAGATTCCGTGATAAACGGCATTTACTGGAATATTCTGGAATACACAAAAAACGTGTACTTATGCAGAGAAGCGATCTGAAAAATATATTCTCTCATTTCCTGATCAGCGCGCGCGCGCGCACACACACACACACACACACGCACACACACACACACACACATGGGGCACACGCTGATATCTCTGTGAAAATAGATCTGATTACCCCAAGACTGGTAAAATAAATTGCTTACCTCAGATCAGATGTTCTCCAAAAAGATTATTCCAATTCCTGATCGCCATTCCAAATATCGATCGCGTTTATTGATTCAGCGTTGGGTACTGTAAATATGTATTCCACGTTGTTTTGCGGCTCTGCGATCACTTCGGTCTCTTCAGATGGCTTGACGGAAAAGTAAAATGAGGAGGCTGGATCCCCCCCCCCCCCATCAGTCTAATCCAATGGGGTGCAGTACCATCCGGAGAGACGATAGGGGGCGGTATTTTCCCAATGGAGCTCAGAGAGAGTCTAATCTAGCGTGAGGCTCGATTGAAGAAATATGAATTCAAATCGCTAATAAAAAAAAATACGACAAACAAACGCTATATAGCGTTGGTGGCATTCAACAGTCGGCATGAACTAACGACAAAGCGCGTCCGTGGCACTCAAAGTGTTAACACAGTGCTATCGGTATTCGTAAACATTTTTTACCGCAGCAGGTACAAAGGACCTTCTCAATCGCTCAGTTTTGAGGCATCAACAATCTATTACTAAATGAGCTTCGCAGAGCATCGAAAATACTGAACAGTGGGTGGCCTACAAAAGATAAAATTGTGTTCAGTTTAGTCCTGGTTCGCTTGGCTATGGTGATCTCCAGGGAATCAGGAGTTAGGCCAATCACTGAGCCAGCCTTTTTAATGATTTTATTTATACGTTTTTTGTCCGAAACAGTGATGCTGCCCCCCCCAGCAGAGAACAGCATTGAACAGGACACTAGCCAGGATACCTTGGTCAAATACATAGAGAATACATAGAGATACATTATCTCGATATAACAAAGTCCGTTTTCTCGTGATAACAGATTCATTTATTTCAAGTTGTTCAGTACAGCAACAGACAGCCAGTGGCAGCTCTTGAACGCTGAAATCAGGACGGCGTGATCACATGAACCAGCTCGCAATCACGCTGATACGCTCTGCATCTTCTGGCCGTCTCAGACCCACTCCTATTCGAGCTCCGGGAGGGTCATCAAGGAGAAGCCGTATTTTCTCAGTCCTTGCCCCACAATGGTGGAATGAACTGCCCACCCCAGTGAGGACAGCCGAATCACGTCCAATCTTTCGCCGTTGACTAAAGACGCACTTCTTCAACCATTATCTGAAAAGAAAATTTTATAAAAGACATATCTAACCCTAACTAACCTTACTGTCATGCACTTGTCCTAATAAACTAACCTACACTGTAGCACTCAACACTTTGATGAACATTGTTACTCAGCTGATAGAGTTGTGCCCTTCCTGATGACTTGTCGTACAGAACTTGTAAGTTGCTTTGGATAAAAGCGTCAGCTAAATGACTAAATGTAAATGTAAATGAATGCAAACATCATTATATCGAGATAATGAAATAAATGAATCCGTTATCACGAGAAAACGAGCTTTGTTATATCGAGATAATGAAATAAATGAATCTGTTATCACAAGAAAACGGACGTTGTTATATCGAGATAACGAAATAATAAGTCTTTATCACGAGAAAACGGCAATAAAATAAGAAGTAAAGACGTTGGCCGTTCTCGGCTTTGGTCGGTGCTGACCAGGGACGTGCACAGGACTTTAGAGGGGCAGGTGCTCAAAGGGTGAAAAGGGCACTATACCTGTGTGTGTTTTAACCCGAGCGCGCGAAGTGCGCAAGCCTGATTTTTAAGGGCCCTTTTCGGGCGCGCGGGGGGGGGGGCTCTTTTTATTGTTTTTGGGCGGTTTTGGTGATCAAATATTGAATATTGAACTATAATAATCAGTGCAGGAGCTCACTTATCCTTGAAAGACACTTTTATCACTGACTTAAAAGGCCCATACATCTCCATAAATGTTCAGGGGGGAGGGAATAAGTGCTTACCCTACAGACCCCAAGAAGTGCTGTATATTCTGTATTGTTTAATATAAATGCATTTTTTATTCCAATCCCGATTTGTATTTGAGATTCCCAAATCCCATCAGACTTGACTTCTTCGTGTCCCTCAACGAGTAATATATATGTAATACCAGCATTCAACTGTATGCGCCACAGCGGTTTCTATCATCATCATCATCACCACCCACGCTATGCATAAAATATATAGGTCCAGCCCTTAATAATACTTTAAAATTATCCACACATAAACGTATGGGCACAGCAAGGTTATTCTAACAATTTAAGTAATCACTCCATTAAAGGCACATTGAAGCGCTAAAAGGCGCTGCTTTTCTATCTTATCTAATCAGTTAAATCGGTTCTAGTGGCTTCTCCACGTTGATAATTATTTATCTCTTATTCATTATCTATATCTTTCCATTGATTTTTATTTTATTAAATTTTTTCTTCTCATCACCCTATATTTTTTAAATATAATTTAACTTACATTGTTCTTTTCCAATGTTCTTCACATTAAGGTGTCAATATTACTATATATTTTTTAAATATATTGTAACTTACATTATTTTTTTCCAATGTTCTTCACATTAAGTGTCAATACTGATCTACAATCTTTTCCTTTTTTTTTTCCCTCACACGTTGGTGGAGGGTTCAAAGGAATATGTCGATAAAGGTTTATTCTCTTTTTATTTTATTTTTTATTTTTATCTTTAGGTTATATATCACAATACTTCATTACAGTAAGGGAAGGTGCAAGACCAAAAGCGACATTCTATTGCAATAGAATGGAAATGTTAGATCCTATGGCAATGAGCATAGGAAAATTAGGATTACAATGCTCAGGTTGGGCAATCCGGTGGACCATGGGAGAAAGTCAATCGCGGAGGATGTGTTCTTGGAACACAGGCATGTTCGACTTTCTGGGAGAGGGGAAAATAGGGGATTTTTATTTGTATATATATATGTTTTTAAGCTCAGCTCTCAACGGGACCTCATTAATTGGATGTGCATCTATTGTAGCTTCATACTCCAGAAACATTACCAAAAACTACACGAAAACATGCATAGACTATGGCTAGTTTGAATATAATGGTATGGAACACCGGTGGGATAAACAAACAACACAAGCGCAAAAGCGTGCTTACACTGATGAAAAAAGAACATGTGGACGTGGCACTATTAAGCGAAACGCACATTTTAGAGGGAGACATAAATACGTTAGCGGATAACATATACCATAATATTGGTCACTCTTCTTTTGCTACGAGAACTAGAGGGGTAGCCATAGTCGTCAGACGCAAATTAAATATCGAATTGAAAGGGGTATGGTCGGATGCTGAGGGGCGCATAACTATAGCTAGGATTATACACAATAACAGGAAAATTGCATTGGCAGCGGTATATGCCCCGAATTTGTACGAAGTGGGTTTCTTCACTTCACTAACAGGAGAAATGTTAAACCATCCCGAGTACTCATACATAATAGGTGCGGATTTTAATGCCATTTGGAACCCAAGGATGGACAAAACTTACCTTTCCTTCTCCAGCGAACAAAAGAATTCATCTAAAGCATTAAAAGATTGGTCGAAATCAACAGGAGTAACTGATTTATGGCGTTCACTTAACCCCATGACCCGCAAGTACTCCTGTCGTTCGGCGAGACACAACACACTATCCAGAATTGATTACGTCTTTGCATCCCCGAGAATATTTGATAAATACGAAGTGGAAATGACACCCAATGCGCTATCAGATCACTGCTACTTAATCCTGAAAGCAACATTTGGTACATTATCTACCCGGGCCCCAAGATGGCGTTTTAATTCGATGCTGCTTAACAACAAGGAATTCATTACACAAATTAAAGAAGCTCTCACAGTATTCCTACAAGTTAATGCTAACTCGGTGCAAGATCCCAGAATATTATGGATGTCGGTAAAGAGTATGATCAAGGATTTCTCGGATAGATTTACCTCCATATTGCGCAAAAATCAAAACACAAAACTGTCTGAAATGGAAACGCTTTACTCAACGCTTTTTAATTCTTTAAAATACAACAACTCTACTAGACTAGATAACCAAGTTAACATTCTAAAGACTGAGATCAAAGCAATGTACAGACAAAAATCGGAATTGCAAATACGCAGCACTAGACAACAGCAGTACTTCCAAGGTTCTAAACCTAGTCACCTATTAGCCATGCGACTAAGAATTAATGCAAAATTTGCAGATATAACTGCCATTAGGAAACAACAAGCTCTAGTAACAGAACCCAAAATAATAAACGATACATTCAAAGAATTCTACTCCGATTTATATAACTCAGAAACGACCTTTGATCAAGACAAATTAGACACATATCTTAATCAAATTACTCTCCCTAAACTTACAGATGAAGACGCTAAACGGTTAGAAGTACCGATCACATTAGAAGAACTCAAGAAGGCCATATCCGGAATGAAAAACGGCAAAGCTCCGGGAATTGACGGTATCCCATCAGAAATGTACATTTCTTGCTGGGACATATTTGGACCCTTATTACTAAATATGATCTTATACTCAGTCAAAGAGGGAAGCTTCATCGAACACCAAAATACCGCACTCATTTCAGTTCTTCACAAAAAAGACAAAGACCCCACTGAATGCGGTAGTTACCGTCCTTTAAGCCTCCTCGGAACCGATGTCAAACTGTACTCTAAGATATTAGCCATCAGATTGCAAAAGCATATGACGTCTTTAGTTCATACGGACCAAACAGGCTTCATAAAAGGTCGCCTGATCAATGATAACATAAGGCGAATACTGCACGTACTAGTTACAGACAAAGAGGACATCACACCTAAGGCGATACTATCCCTGGATGCTATGAAAGCATTTGACAGGTTGGAATGGTCGTTTCTATGGGCAGTATTGGAAAGGATGGGGTTAGGAAAAGGTTTCATTGATATGATTAAAGTACTATACAAGGACCCATCGGCCATGATTACAACAGGCACAATCATCTCCAAAATCTTTCCGGTATCACGCTCTGCCAGACAGGGTTGCCCTCTTAGTCCCGGACTATTCAATTTATCATTAGAGCCTTTAGCACAATATATAAGACAATCCCAATCCATAGAACCAATCGTAATCAAGGGCACACAACAAAAAATTAGTTTATATGCGGACGACGTAATATTGTTCATGCAAAACCCCAACACCACATTGCCTCATCTGCTCAAGTTGATTGAGAACTTTGGTGATTTATCGGGATTTAAGATAAATTGGCCGAAGTCGGCTTTCCTTCCACTTAACACCCCTGCAAAAAAAGATATAACCCTCCCAGGTGCGATACCGATGGTAAAACATTTCAGATGCTTGGGAGTGGAAATATTCCCCACCATAAGACAAACGGTGAAGCACAATTACACAAAAATACAGAACAAAATCAAGGACGACCTGGACAGGTGGGCAAAACTTAAAAACTCAGTACAGGCAAGGGTATCAATAGTTAAGATGGATGTATTACCAAGAATCAATTTCTTCAGCTCAATGCTTCCGTTACCTCCTCCAGAGGGCTACTGGAAAAGATTACAAACCTCCACATACAAATTTATTTGGAATAACAAACCACCTCGCATAAAAAGATCCACCGCACAGAGAAGTAAAGCAGACGGTGGCATGGCAGTCCCAGATTTTTTACAATATTTTAATGCCTTCACATTAAGACCATTGAAGAAGATATGGTTTGACCCCGAGGCTTTGGTATCTTGGAGAAAATTAGAAGAAAACATAGTAGCCCCACAGAGATTGAAAGACATAGCATACACTAAACTTTCAATCAAGCATTGTGAGCGAGAATTTGGCCCAATAATAACCCATGCAATCAGGACATGGCGGGAAACTCAAAGGAAATTTCCTAACAATCAAGTATGGCATAATCACACTCCCATATTCAATAACAATGCTCTCTTAATGGGAAAACGACCTATAAGATTCCCTGTATGGGAAGAAAGAGGCATACACTCATTAGGGGATATTTTTAATAACAAGGGCCTCTGTAGTTATGTCGAAATATGCATAAAGTTTAACCTCACCGAGTCCACATGGCTTTTTTACATACAGTTAAAACTTTGTATGAGATCCCACGGTGTTCCATTACACATACCAATTGAACACCACAGATACCACAAATTTTTCTATGACAGAAATACATTGGGAGGTTTTGTATCAGGTTTTTATTCACAATTACTAACGTCCTCGTACGAAACCCTTCAACTAGACAATGTCTGGAGGAGGGATATACCAGACCTGGAAAATGACTTTGATTGGCAAGGAGCCTGGGCAAATGTCCGACTTACATCAAGGAACCCGGATCATCAACAAATCAATCTGAACTATATTCACAGGACATACTTGACTCCTATAAGGCTGTGCAAAATGGGGCTTATACAAAACTCCAAATGCTCCCAATGTACAAATGGGGACGAAGGAACATTTATGCACATGTATTGGGACTGCCCACCAGTTAAGACATTCTGGGAAGATGTGTCCCAACAATTATCAATACTCGTATTTTGGAATATACCTGTACACCCCGCGGTATTGCTATTGAATGATGTTTTTGAGTTTGCAGTGAACCCACAACTAAAAAGATTGGTTTTATCGGGTATCACAGTAGCTAAAAAACTGATTGCATCACGTTGGTTTCAACCGGAAAAAATGTGCCGGAAAGTGTGGTTTCTTACATATCTTGATGTGATATATCAAGAAATATCAACAGCAAGAATTCTAGGGCTCAATGAATCCAAAATGTTAATGTGGTTAGAAGTGGTGGAGAGAATAAAAGCTAGCCTATAATGGTGATGTCTGGTTAGGAGTGAGGGATAATGGAGGTACTATCCAAGAGGGGGTCCGGGAGGGGGGGATTTGAGCTGGAGCATATGTGTGTAGGGTTTTAGAAAATAGGTATTCGGGGTATATTATATACTAACATTTATATAATTGTAACTTCGCTGGATATACACGGTATACGGTTAAAATGTTATTATTGACTATTTTTGTTTTATCCTGTTTCTGTACTTGCATATATTTTAACCACCTTTACTGAAAGTTTCATTATACATTGTGTGTAGAGTACTGACTTTTAATAAGTTTTGTTTTGCAATAATAAAAAAAAAAAAAAAAAAAAAAAAATATATAGGTCCGCGGAGAGGCACGCTGAGGAGGCCGTGCAAACTGCAATGGAATACGGGGCATACAGAGGGCTAAAGTAGCCTACCAGGAGCGCACCCAGCAGAGATCCAGCACGGCAGCACCTGACCTCCGCCGTCACTAACCTAACGAAAGCCCAGCGGGGCTTCTGCGGCCTCTTCCCATCCCCAAGCAGCCTTGGTCTCACATCTCCCTAGACTTCATTTCAGGTCTCCCGCCCTCCAATGGTCTCACTCATGGCCGCCTAGTTATAGTTGAAAGTGGGGATGCAAATCTTTAATTTTTTTTGGGACATGGGTGGTCAGGCACGACCCCCTCCACGGCAGAATTTTTTTGAATTTAATTAACCTGTACGTGCAATTTCCTGCAATATAGAGCCTTCAATCTTGACCAATAAAGCTGCTCTTTTCACTATAAAACTCAGTTTATATTGCAGTATGATAGCCAATTACTATAATAATAATATATATATACTGTATATATACTGTATATTGATTTTTCGCTCATTTATTTTTATTAAATCAATCTCCTTTCAAATAGGCCAAGTTTTTAATAAGAAAGAGAAAAAAGATATATTTCCATTACCTGTAACTCTTGTGTCTCTTTCTCTCCTTCTCTGCCTCCTCCCTGAGTCTGCAATGCACAGTCATGACATCAATCTCCAAAAAAAAAAAAAAAAAAAAAAAAGTTGAAGCCCCTCGTCACTAGAGGCCCACGGGCCGCGGCCGTCGTTAATCCGGCCCTGCTCGTCTGCCATATAGATAGCGAACGTATTTTGCAAACGAAGTCATGTCATCCAGGCCAGCTGACACCATTATCTAGATAATATGACAACGTTAGCTAGCGGCTAACGCCAAAGTTATATTATTATTATTTATTAGAGGATTTATTTTACGGTATGACCAGATGGCATTTCGGACCGTGAAACACTTTTATTGTATTGCGTGGTAGAAGTTATACCACTCAATAGTAAAGACATGTCTAACATAATAGGTTGTTTGAACAACTTACTAGTGGAAAAGCCTGCTGTTGTGCCTAAAGTGTTCACGCTGCCTGGCCACCACCTTATTCACCTGGAGGCTGCAGCGCTGCGCTGTGTGCCGGCTCCACTCTGTCTGCTGGGGGGTGGGAGGGACTGGATCAAACCATAATGGGCAGGAGGGTGTCGCAATCTTTGGAAACTTAAAAACTTGCTATTAAGTGGCATTGCGTATTATTAATTTGATTGAAATTACGTAGTTATGGTTAGATAAGATTTATTTATATTTTCATATGATCAAAAAGTGAGGGAGCAAAGGGACACGTTTGCTCCCCCAAGTTCAATAATGGTGGAGCACCTGCTTCCAATGCTCCATTATGTAGGCATCTATGGTCTCACTACCATCTTGGTGGTGGTGGACCGCTTTTCAAAAGCGGCCCATTTCATCGCCCTCCCCTAGCTCCCCTCGGCCCGGGAGACGGCTGACCTAATGCCTAATAACTAAACAGCTCAAAAACCGAAGCCATCCTAATTGGCACCCCCCACCAAGTCCAATCTTCCCCCATAACCAGCAGCTCCTTCTCCGGCCATGGTCCTTCCCCTCTCATGAACAGTGAAAATTTACCCTCACCTAAACTTTGAGACCCACATCAAACACCTATGCAAAACCTCCTTTTTCCACCTTAGGAACATTTTCAAAATCCGTCCCACACTCACCCTCCCAGATGCTGAAAAACATGTCCACGCATTTGTCTCCTCCAGGCTGGATTACTGTAACGCACTTCTCATCAGGATTCCTAGCAAGAGCCTCCAGAGGCTCCAATACATCCAGAACAGTTCTGCTAGGATCCTGATGAGAGTGCATAAACACAACCACATCACACCCATCCTCCACTCACTTCATCACCACCCGGACTGAATACAAAATATCCCTTCTGACCCATCAGTGCATCCACAGAAATGCCCCCCCCCCCCCCCCCCCCCCACCTCAAAGGTCTCCTCACCCCAGAACCCTCCACTCGTAACCTTCGCTCTGCCAACACAAACCGCCTCCTTCCCCCCAGGACCAAGCTCCGCACCATGGGCGACCGGGCCTTCTGCTCGGCTGCTCCTCACCTGTGGAATGCCCTCCCTGACTACCTCAGAGCACCACAGACCACTGTTTCTTTTAAAAGAGGACTAAAAACGTACCTCTACACAAAAGCGTTCTCTTAGTTTTAACCTTTTTATACATGCCTTTGTGTGTTTTATCCCTTTTTAAATTGCCTATGTTTTTCTGTTGTTTTCAAAAGCGGCACGGTGGTGTAGTGGTTAACACTGTTGCCTCACAGCAAGAAAGTCCAGGGTTCGATTCCTGCTTGGGGACCAGGTTTCCGCGACGCCAGGTACCCAGGTGGGGGATCTCCCAGGCCTTTTTGTGTGGAGTTTGCATGTTCTCCCCGTGCTCGCAAGGGTCTCCCCCCCCCCCGATAAGAGAAACCCAATGGAAAAACATGCACAACAGATCGCTGACGCTGTCGCGTCCCTGACGAAGATGGGCAGGAGCACTTCGATTGGTCCCCGGGCGCGGTACCTCGCCGACGCCCTGTCTGCACCCGGCTGCCCTTGGGGGGAAGGACAACGGGATGGGTTAAGAGCAGAGCTCAATCGCATCGGCGACCCTGAGAAAGACAATTGCATGTATGTGTATTCCTGTGTGTGTGTGCCACCCATTGCATGTCGTTGTGTCATTGCATGCAGAATAAAGACCTCTCTAAAGAGGTCCTGCATTATTATTATTATTATTATTATTATTATTATTATTATTATTATTATTATTATTATTATTATTATTATTATTATTATTATTATTATTATTATTATTATTATTATTATTATTATTATTATTATTATTATTATTATTATTATTATTATTATTATTTATGCCTTGTTTTTTAAATTGCCTATGTTTTTAAAGACTATGTTTTACCCTGTGAACGTCAGGTGCCGTTCGTCGTGGGGGGGGATACTGTAACATTTGGGGTTTGCTATCCTCAGGGAGCAAACCTCTAGCGTTACCTGGTGGTTAATTGCCCTGTCTACCTGTCCTAATTTGTACCTGGTGTGACTCATTAAAAGTCTCTTTATATTTTCTTCCGTGTCACACAAACACGTCAGTCGAAACTGAAACTGTCCGTGAGTATACCTACATGTTTAGTCTTGTCGCTGAGTCCTTGCCACGGAGGATAAGTTTGTTTGCAATGTTTTGAATCGCTGTGCCACTTTGATTGCCGATTGAATTTCGTTGTTATAATAAGGATTATTCTTATCCTATGTATAATTATATGCAGTACCGTCATTTGATGGAATTACTATTTAGTGTTTTGGAAACCTTGCTTTCTCCCCTTTGTTTTCCCCGATTATTGTGATGAGTTCCTATGTATTGTGATTCAGAATTAGCGTGTTTTGGAGACAGAGATGTCTCCCCTTTTATTTATCACTATCGCGTGCGTGTTCATTCAGCTACTCTAATTAATCTTAGCATGCAACGGCCCACACACGCCCTCTTGAGGACGATTTGCCCACCGGCACTTTGACGACCTCTAGCGGCTCGGGTGTGCATATTTTTTATACAATATATATATCGAAATCAAAATCCGTTCAGCGGTTCTCGAGTTACATGCCGATAATTATGTGAGGCGTGCGCCGAAGTAGACAGCAGACTTTTTATTTGTTCAAATACCCCTCCCGACTCTCGAGCCTCTACCTCTGTCAATCATTTGGTGATCTCGAAGATTATTGGGCAGGGTTGTAAGCAATGAGTAGGGCTTTCCAATGGTACCCCACATGGGAATGAGCGAATCAGGGATCTAGGTGGAAAGTCACAAGCCAAAACAGGAAGAGAATTCTCCATCGAATGCATTGAAGTCTATGAGAAAATAGTTTTCTGAGCTCTCTCACTTTTAACCAAAACCGCTTCTAATCACTCATTTCTGAACGGATTCTTATGAAATTTGGACATGTACTACAAAAGACGTCAGGCTATGGATGCAGTGTGTTTTTTCAGCCGTACCAATTTTCTTTCGAAATACTACTTCTGGACTACTAACTACCACAGAAAAACGTGAGGAACCAGTTTTTCTACAACTCAAGTTCAGACCTATGTTACTCTATTTCATTAGCACTAAAAGTGAATTTCATAAGAGACCAGGCTCATGCATGTGCTATAAGTATAAAGTATAGTATTTTGGTTTGCAAAAAAAGTATGCAGTCCTCAAAAACTAAAATTAAAATGGCCACTTTTGGGGGCGATTGTTAAGAGTTTAAAGACGTTTATTCTAAAGTCGACACCTGTCTCTTGTCGTCTCTGTTCTGCACTGCACCTGGGTCCAACACACCTACCAAACCGTAACAAGTTACTAGCTATTTTGAAGAAAAGGATTTTGCATAGAAAACATAGAAAACATTGATCAAGATGATGTACTTTCAAATGTGAAGCCTGCCATCTTCAAGAGGACATAATCAGAGCAGAGCATAACTGGACCACACACTACTTCAACATAGAACACTCCCAAGCACTGGAATACACATCATGTAGAATGCATACTTTTACTTTTGATACTTACATATATTAAATATCAAATACTTCTCTACTTTTACATTTGCTTTACTTTTACCTTTTTTCCTAGTATAATTTTGACTAGAGTACTATATGATCTTACTTAACCCTTTCACTACAGTACCACACTACAGACTGTAGTGTGGTAGTGAAAGGTTAACAGACTGTAGTGTGGTAGTGAAAGGTTAACAGACTGTAGTGTGGTAGTGAAAGGTTAACAGACTGTAGTGTGGTAGTGAAAGGTTAACCTTCTGTAGTGTGGTAGTGAAAGGTTAACAGACTGTAGTGTGGTAGTGAAAGGTTAACAGACTGTAGTGTGGTAGTGAAAGGTTAACCTTCTGTAGTGTGGTAGTGAAAGGTTAACAGACTGTAGTGTGGTAGTGAAAGGTTAACCTTCTGTAGTGTGGTAGTGAAAGGTTAACAGACTGTAGTGTGGTAGTGAAAGGTTAACAGACTGTAGTGTGGTAGTGAAAGGTTAACATTCTGTAGTGTGGTAGTGAAAGGTTAACATTCTGTAGTGTGGTAGTGAACGGGCTAAGTAAAGGAACTGTGTACTTCTTCCACCACTGATCAGACTGATGCAGTCCAACAGTGTCAGACTCAGACGTAATGCAGGATGAACGAACACACAGCGCATTGGTTGTTGTGTGTGTACAGTATGTAACTATGTTGAGCCTTCAACATTGTATAGTCAGTCACGGTATAGCATAGCCTGGAACAGGAAGTGGTGCCGTATATAGAACTGATTATAAGGAAAGGCATCCTGCTGCAGAGTAATAGCTTTTCGCTAATACGCTGGCGTTTCAAAAGGGCCTCTCTGGCTCCTTCTATCATTAAAATACACTTTGTTAGTCAGCACCTCATCACTGCAGAGTGCATGTACACAGTGCACAGGACACAAGTGCAATCAGCTACCTGGTCTTTTCGAAATGAGGGGGGGAAACTAGCAATGAATCCATCAGCACTCCTCCCGGCCTTGGGGTCTGTTCATGTTGTTGTGCATTTAAAGATAAGCATGACCGTGACCAAGAGTGGCAAGAGATAGTCCACCCAGCAAGGACCCACGGCCATTTATACACATTGTTTTGTCATTAGTCTATGTCCCTGCTGCACAATCAGGGGTACAATATGGGGCGGTACTGAGACACTCCCTCAAGCCATTTGGAACACAGTGATTGATAGCTTGTTTTGCCAACATAAGTTGAGATATGTTTTATTGCATATTGTTTTATTGTTGGTCTGGGGAGGGTGCAGACTACCACAGGTCTCCTCTGTTGCTCTGGGGAGGGTGTAGACTACCACATGTCTCCTCTGTTGGTCTGGGGAGGGTGCAGACTACCACATGTCTCCTCTGTTGCTCTGGGGAGGGTATAGACTACCACATGCCTCCTCAGTTGGTCTGGGGAGGGTGTAGACTACCACATGCCTCCTCAGTTGGTCTGGGGAGTGTGTAGACTACCACATGTCTCCTCTGTTGGTCTGGGAAGGGTGTAGAGGCACCCCTTCATACGATAAAGACTTTTCCGGTCCTGTCTTTTTTGCTAGAATGATGACAAAAGTGTTTGCTTATAATGTTTATTTAACCCATTTGTGTCTATACAGGCTATAATTATAATGCATTATTAGCAGGCGTTTCAGGTCTAAATGGCTTAGTACTGTTGACATTACACTGCTTGTAGTAGTAAATCAAATAGCATATTTTTTTAATAAGCCTGCAGGGCGACAGTGGCTCAGGAGGTAGAGCAGTCGTACGGCAATCCGGAGGTTCCCGGTTTGATTCCCGCTCCTCCCGGGCAGCATGTCGATGTGTCCTTGAGCAAGACACTTAACCCCTAATTGCTCCCGATGAGCAGGTTGGCACCTTGCATGGTTGCCTCCGCCGTCAGTGTGTGAATGAATGGGTAAAATGTGAGTAACAAATTGTAAAGCGCTTTGGATAAAAGCGCTATATAAAAAAGCAGCAATTTACCATTTAATAAAATTACAGAAAATTAGCACCACACTCAGACCAAAATGTTTCCAGGGGAACTTCACTGAAACAAGCTCTCCAGGTGGTATCAGATGAGATTTCAATGAGTTCTTCCAAGAGTTTGGATAGAGATGTGTCGGGAAGCTTTGTCTCAATGTTCTCTGTAAAGGGGTTCTTTATCCAGAGTAACTTGGTGATCCTTTCTGTGTTTTATTAAATAATGATTTTCAGTTTTTGAGAAATGGTCAAACTTATCCAAATATGGTATTTTCATGGAAAACAGTGCAGCTGCAACTTTACTGATCGTTTTCTGTAATCATATTTAAAAAAAAAAAAAAAAATATATATATATATATATATATATATATATATATATATATATATATATATATATATATATATATATATATATATATATATATATATATATATATATATATTAGGGATGCTCGATATTGGCTTTTTTACCGATACCGATATTCCGATATTGTCAAACTCTTAATTTCCGATACCGATATCAACCGATATCAACCGATACCGATATATGCAGGGTTTCCCACCCCAAAAAACGGAATAATTTCAGGTAACTAATCATTTCACTGGATATATATATAACAAATATTGTTATTGTTTTTTTCTTTTTTTAAACCGATACCGATATTTTCCGATATCACATTTTACTGCCGATATCGGCCGATAATATCGGTCGGCCGATAATATCGGACATCCCTAATATATATATATATATATATATATAATATATATATATATATATATATATTGTTACGACCCTGGCTCAAAGGCATGCAACCTATGTGCAAAACCGACACCAAAACCTGTGTGTTAACTCAAAGTGCTACTATATCAAGGAATTACTAGTGTAAACTAAAGGATAAGGACTGGAAGAACGTGACTATCTATCTGTTGTCCCACACTCTTCTAAACACAGACACTGCATGTGTGTTACCAGGGCTGGTTTTAAAGCTCCCAGCAGGTAACCAATCAGCACTAATTGGCTAATTGGCAGCCCTCACCTGCATGCCCCGTGACACAGGAGTGATCAGGCCTGCCTGCACAGTGACACAGGAGTGATCAGGCTCCTGGTACATAACACCTCCCCCACCAAACTGGTTGCCCCAGAGGCAACCACCACACAACAACCCATAAACAAAAACAAAAAAAAACAACTGTGACCCATTAGTTGTCAGGGCCACCACCACAACAGCGATAGCGGGTACCACAAACACCGGTACTATGACCGTGAGAGGACGTCTGCTAGCACGTTGTCCCTCCCACGAATGTGGCGAATATCCAAGTTATACGCTTGGAGGAACAAACTCCATCGCATCAAACGATGGTTCGAGTTCACCATGCTGCGAAGAAAAACCAAAGGGTTATGGTCTGTATACACAACAAGGAATAAACTGGAGGATCCAACGTAAACATCAAAATGGTTCAAGGCAAGAACCAAAGCGAGCGCCTCCTTCTCTATAGTAGAGTAGTGCAGTTGATGCCTGTCAAACTTTTTAGAAAAGTAGCACACTGGGTGCTCTACCTCTAATGCATCCTCTTGCAGGAGGACGGCTCCAGCACCGAGGTCACTAGCATCCACTGCCAACTTGAATGGCAGTTGAAAATCGGGAGCTGACAGAACGGGAGCGCTAATCAGAATACCCTTGATGCTCTCAAAAGACTGTTGACAAGTCTCAGTCCACACGAAAGGTACCTTAGGACTGAGCAGATTGGTCAAAGGGGCAACAACAGAAGCAAAGTTCCTACAGAAACTCCTATAGTACCCTGCCATACCTAGGAAGCGCTTTAACTCCCGCCTGGTGATGGGAGCAGGGAAGCCCACTATAGCCTCCACCTTAGCTGCAATGGGGCACACATGCCCACGTCCAACCACCTTACCCAGGTAGGTAACCGTGGCCTGTCCAAATTCACATTTTGCAAGGTTAACTGTCAAGTTAGCATCACCCAACCGCTTGAACACTTCCGCCAGATGCTCCACATGTTGTGACCAAGAGGAACTGTGGATAACCAGGTCATCCAGATATGCCTCACAGAACGCTACCCCGGCCAGGACCTTGTTCACTAGCCGCTGAAACGTCGCTGGGGCATTTCGCATGCCAAAGGCCATCACTGTATACTGGCAGAAACTCTCTGGTGTGACAAAAGCGGATATCTTACGTGCTCGCGGAGTAAGCGGAACCTGCCAGTATCCCTTTAGCAAATCCAATTTACTTACAAAGGCTGCTGAACCCACCCGATCGATACAGTCGTCCATCCGAGGAAGAGGGTACGAGTCCGGCTTGGTTACTGCATTAACTTTACGGAAGTCAGTACAGAACCGATGAGTGCAGTCTGGCTTATCAACAAGCAGGCAGGGGGAGCTCCACGCACTAGAACTGGGCTCCGCAATGCCATGTCTCACCATATAGTCTACTTCCTTACTCAAGATCCGTCGTTTTTCCGGATTCACCCTGTAGGCATGTTGCTTAATTGGCCCTGCACTACCAACATCAATGTCATGCTCGAGTACATTAGTACGACTAGGGACATCAGAAAACAAACGTATATGCTGTCTAAGTAGGCGCACCACATCCGTACGCTCAGGAAGTGGTAAGTACGAGAGGTGTGAGTCCAAGTCACCTAGTATCTGGGTGTTTGGCAACCTGCCCTGAGAAATCTCCTTCGACACAGAACAGTCGGCTACAATAGGAGATGCAGAAACTGTTAGAACAGCCACAGGCTTGACCCCTGACTGGTCAATCTGAGCCCTATCATTGTACGCCTTCAACATATTGACGTGACATAATCTACTCTTGCGCCTGCGGTCGGGAGTCTTAATGAAGTAGTCGACCTCACCAACTTTGCTAGAGGAAGGAGTCTGGTCAGCCAACCACTTTTCCTTCAGCAGTTTCAAAGGACCCCTCACTGTGTGGCCGAACACCAGCTCAGCCGGGCTGAATCCAAGAGACTCCTGGGTTACCTCCCTAGCAGCAAACAGAAGCAAAGGGATTCCATCATCCCAGTCTTTTTCGAACTCCATTCGAAGTTGTCTACTCCAAAGCATTGTTTTGATAGTCTGGTGAAATCTCTCCAGCGCCCCCTGGGACTCTGGATGATAGGCAGAGGAAGGGCAATGCTGGATAGACAACTGCTGGAGGACCTGAGCAAAGAGACGGGACATGAAGTTAGACCCTTGATCTGATTGAATAACCTTTGGTAAGCCAAACGTCGAAAAAAACCTAACCAGAGCTTTGGATATAGCTGGGGCTGTGATCTTGCGTAAAGGAATGGCTTCAGGGAAACGGGTCGCTGCACACATAATAGTCAAAAGGTACTGGTTCCCTGTCTTAGTTCGAGGGAGGGGACCAACACAGTCAATGAGGATCCGCTCAAAAGGTTCCCCAACGGCAGGAATAGGCTGCAGAGGAGCCTGAGGGATCTTCTGGTTTGGTTTACCAACAACCTGACACACATGGCACGAGCGGCAATATTGTGCCACATCTGACTTCAAACCAGGCCAACAAAAATGTCTCAGCACACGGTCATAAGTCTTCCTGACTCCCATGTGACCAGCAAGATCATGATCATGTGCTAGATGCAGTATATCAGGACGATACACGGCTGGAACAACAATCTGAAACACACTGCCCCAGTCATCCAGACTGGACAGGTTAGGTGGTGTCCACTTTCTCATGAGCACGTCATTGCTAACAAAGTATCCTTGAGACGTATCTATCATTGCATCCTCTAAAACCGCCTCTTCAAAGAGGGACGACAAGGAGACATCCTTGTTTTGCTCTAGTACCAACTGCTCATGAGACGGTATCACCTTACCAAAACCCTCATCAGGGCACCAACATGTCTCCTCTGTTGGTCTGGGGAGGGTGCAGACTACCACATGCCTCCTCTGTTGGTCTGGGGAGGGTGTAAACTACCACATGCCTCCTCTGTTGGTCTGGAGAGGGTGCAGACTACCACATGTCTCCTCTGTTGGTCTGGGGAGGGTGTAGACTACCATATGTCTCCTCTGTTGGTCTGGGGAGGGTGTAGATTATACCACATGCCTCCTCTGTTGGTCTGGGGAGGGTGTAGACTACCATATGCCTCCTCTGTTGGTCTGTTTGAGTAAAATTTACTCTGCGAAATTTACTGTGTAGGGACGATTGACCAAGCTGACACCGGGATTTGAACCTTAAGTTTCTGTGGTGGTAGGCTGTTACGCACGAATCCCACCAGGCGTGGGACGTGGGCGTGAGGCGGGCGGGTGATCAAAGTTTCACTTTCACTCCCATGTTAACAGGCGTCGCTGTTCCCACCAGCCGCGCGTGGGCGGGAAGCGAATATAATCGCTTTGGTTGGATTGGTTGGACACGCGCATTTTCACAGAAATACACTCAATATCTGCATTATTACCACACATATAGATGTTGTTCAACCAGCTAATGTGTCTGTATCTTTCCCAATACAAATAAACCTTTTTTTCAGGAGTACAGTCACACTGATCATCATTCTAAAATGAATTCTAACATTCTAATTAATTATATAATAAAGGGTTATACATGCAAAATGGACAATAGAACAGCTGGAACTGGAAATCTTAAAAAAAAAATCTTCAAACAGGGACTGACTTCGCATATAGACTAGGCATTTACAGCTGTTCCAATGTAAATGTGCCTTCCTCCGTGCACTTTCGACCGCAACAGATGATCCAGGTGAACACTGACGTGGCGATGACCCACTTGTACTGTATAGGTTAAAGGATGACCCACTTGTACTGTATAGGTTAAAGGATGACCCACTTGTACTGTATAGGTTAAAGGTTAAAGGGCCTTTGCGATGTAGGATAACCCCTGAGTTCCACAGGCGCTTGGGATGGCGGAAGTCGCGCACTTTCACCTTCTCCCCCGCACCGAAGTGTCTGACAGGCTTTGAGTGCTTGTCACAGGCCTTCTTCCGCTGCAGTTGATGCTTAACCACAGTGTTCGAGAGGTCTGGCTTCAGTAGCGGCAGGCGAGCGCGGGGTTGGCGTCTCAGAAACAGTTCAGCTGGTGTACGTTCAGTCACTGTGCGGGGTGTGTTCCGGTAACTGAACAAAAAGCGGGCGAGCCTCTGGTGAGTAGGCACAGACTGAACCTCCTGTTTAGTCCAAGCTTTCTAAAAGATTTGCACCGCCCTCTCCGCAGCTCCGTTTGAGGCTGGATGATATGGCGGTGACAGTGTGTGTCTCACCCCATTGTTGCTCAGGTATGTCTCAAACAGTGCTGAAGTGAAAGGAGGGCCGTTATCTGAGACCAGTTCCTTGGGAAGGCCGTAAGCCGCGAACAGGTGTCTCAGTAGATCAATGGTCTTTTCAGCTGTCATCAGTTGAGTAGGAAACACCTCCATCCACTTAGAGTGACAGTCTGTGATCACTAGGAAGTGCTGCCTGTTTATCTCAGCGTAATCCACATGAATACGCTCCCATGGTGCAGTAGCCCAGGACCACGGAGGGAGGGGTGCAGCCACAGGCTTGTTGCGGACTGCTTCACAGGCCGAGCACTGACACACATACTGTTGTATATCCTGGTCGAGCCCAGGCCACCACAGGTAACTCCTAGCAAGAGCTTTCATACGAGTGATTCCCAGATGACCCTCGTGTAGATCTGAGATCAATCTCTTTCTGAACTTGGGAGGCACCGCCACTCTAGATCCCCAGAATCAATCAATCAATCAATCAAATTTATTTATATAGCACATTTAGACATGACACTTGTCAACCAAAGTGCTTCACATAGCTAAGAACAAAGAAAAGTGCTAAAGTATAGAATAAACAGAAAATAAAAACAACCAACGGATAGACAAGGAAACAAAACAACACGTCAACAAGCAAGGCAAGAGTCAAAGTGAGTAAACATCCTTGATCAGTAGAGAGTTGATCGTTCTTATCTGTGTAGGAGCGAAGGTTAGTGTCACTGACATTATGCCGGCCAGCCGGCCAGTGTCAGGTCCTTCACTTTGGACAGTACCGGGTCCCGCCTGGTTTCCTCTGCTATGTCCGAAGCAGAAAGGGGCAGCTCTTCAATGAGTGAGATTTGGAAAAGCAGCTGCGTCGTCTTGACCATCTGACTCGACTTTGCCTCGATAAAGCCTCTGTGTTGGCATGGTCACCTGATTTTCTGTACTCAATGTCATAGTCATAAGCCAACACCTGGCACCTTGCATGGTTGCCTCCGCCGTCGGTGTGTGAATGTGTGAGTGAATGTGTGAGTGAATGGGTAAAATGTGAGTAACAAATTGTAAAGCGCTTTGGATAAAAGTGCTATATAAAAAAGCAGCCATTTAACAACAGTATCAAAGCCCACCTCGGAGAGCGGCCAGTGTCGGGACAGCAGAGTTAGGGCCCAGAATGGCCAGGAGAGGCTTGTGATCTGTCAGCAACTGGAATTATCTTCCATACTGTAGTATTTCTGTGCAAAATCTACTCATGTAACTATAATTGTTATTAAGTCATTAGTTAGAATAGAATAGAATAGAATAGAATAGAATAGAATAGAAATACTTTATTCATCCAGAGGGAAATTTGGCACTACAAATCACTCACAGTAAACGGTAAACATTAAGGTAGACAAAACAAAAGTCACGAAATAAGAATAAAATACGGTCCGGGATATACATTTCCTATGTTACATTCTAATATAAAATATACAGTAAAAAATATACAGAAATATAAGTGTAAATGTGTACTATGTCGGTTTAAAGTAAAGTAAAAGTCCAGGAAGATAGTACTATCACCCTGTGCTCAGTGATGCAGTGAGGCACAGAGATACATAGTAAAGTCTGATGGCTGTCGGAATGAAAAAGTTTAGTCTAGCACTGAACGTGCTCCTTCTGTCAGCCAAGTCTGTGTATAGTGGGTGGGAGGGGTTGTCCCTGATGGCATGGAGCTTAGCAAGGCTCCTCCTCTCCGCCACCACCGCTAGAGAGTCCAGCTCCACCCCTACACGTTACTGGCCTTCCTGACCAGCTTATCCAGCCTGTTTGAGTCCCCCGCTCTCAGTCCGCTGCCCCAGCAGGTCACAGCGTACAAGAAGGCGCCCGCCACCACCGACTCATAGAACATCCTCAACATCTTTGTACAGACGTTGAAGGATCTCAGCCTTCTGAGGAAGTAGAGTCGGCTCTGGCCCTTCTTGTAGAGTGCCTCTGCGTGTTTTGACCCATTCAGTTTATTGTCAATGTGTACACAGTTGCTTTTCCCCTCAGCTAAAAATACGTTTCTATTTTTCTTCTCTCTCTCTCTCTCTCTCTCTCTCTCTCTCTCTAGGCTGAAGAGATACACACAAACACACAATCTTATCACACACTGCACCCTACCAAAGCGGACCATTTCCCTGCCTGGACATATAATATTAACGTACAGTATGAATCTCCAAGTGACCTGAAACTAAGAGGAAATGACTATTTCTGGGCAACGATGGTCTTCAGCATGATTTTGTATTTGTATTTATTAAAATACAGAGACAGTGCATATTAACCTGTTAAGCTGTAGGAATATTTCGCCTAAAGGTACATGCCTAAGTATATGGACGATTGCTTTACTTCTGCAAGGTCAATTTGCATGTTCTTGGTATCTAGGAACATCTAGGGACCTGGGGCTATGTATTTCCAGTGTCAGAAATATTGTGTCTGTTACTAGGCTGAGTCAATTGTAATGAAGAAAAGGAGAATATAAATTATGATTTATGATTTTTGCATCTTTGATGAGAAAATCAAATCGGGTATGAGAAAATGCTCACTGAGCTCATTCACCACCTTATTGAGATCATGTGTACAAAAAATCTAAGCAAATTACAGAACTACAGTCCCCTCTAACTACAGACCTGGTATATCTGTCAGCAGATGCTTTCTGTTTTATGAAAGAACAGAAGGGGGGAGGAGCCATGTAGCATCTTATAGGTAAGGCAGGCATCTTTGAATTTAACAAGATTGTCCCAGCTCAGTAGGTTCTGGTTTGTTATGCTATGACAATGGTCGTGGCTGTTTGTTTTCCTGTCTAGTACTTTCACAGCCTGATGGTAAACTACCTGTACAGATAGTCAGACAGTATGAGAATGTGACATAATAGTGGCATTAAAATACAGCGCTGCTGCTTTTGTTGACATAGAGTTTCTGATGTAACGGAAGTTTGATAAGTGAAACTTTGCGTTGTTTATGAGAGATTTGATTTGTTTTTTAAATGTAAGATTGGAGTCCATTTTTATCCCGAGATATTTATATTCGGACACCACTGTCAACTTTTCTCCTCTGACATAGACATCAGGATTTATAGTGTAATTTGTAGTTTATGAACAGACACCATCTAATCGGCATGGTGGTGTAGTGGTTAACACTGACGCCTCACAGCAAGAAGGTCCTGGGTTTTATTCCTGCTTGGGGACCAGGTTGCCGGGTTGCCGGGTACCCAGGTGGGGTATCTCCCGGGCCTTTCTGTGTGGAGTTTTTGCATGTTCTCCCCCCGTGCTCGCAAGGGTTTCCCCTCCCAATAAGATAAACCCAATGGAAAAACATGCCGAACAGATTGCTAACGCTGTCACGTCCCTGACGAAGACGGACAGGAGCCCTTGGATTGGTGCCCGGGACACGGGCCACACCGCAACCCGTGTTCTGCTCCTGGCTGCCCTTGGGGCGGAAGGACGATGGGATGGGTGAAGCGCAGAGAGGCATTTCATCGACGACCCAATGCATGCGTGTGTGTGTTCCTGTGTGTCGCCCATCTTACATGTTCATCTGCTGTACATGACAAATTAAGTATTTTTCTTCTTCTTCTTCTTCTTCTTCTTCTTCTTCTTCTTCTTCTTCTTCTTCTTCTTCTTCTTCTTCTTCTTCTTCTTCTTCTTCTTCTTCTTCTTCTTCTTCTTCTTCTTCTTCTTCTTCTTCTTCTTCTTCTTCTTCTTCTTCTTCTTCTTCTTCTTCTTCTTCTTCTTCTTCTTCTTCTTCTTCTTCTTCTTCTTCTTTTCCCCTATTTGTTTTCTGCAAATTCACTGCAGATGACGTACTGCTGGTCCAATGTATTGCCAAAGTGCTGTCAATAACTAAATCATCGTCCCTATGCTGTCTCTGCATGCTTTGAAGCAGACGAGAACGGAGTAGCCTCTGTCATGAGGGCAGAGTGGGGTCAGGCATTATGTCAGCACTGGTCTATGTGGCAACCAACTATATGACCTCTTACAGAGGATGGTAAAATGCCTTCCGTATATTGTTACACTTCACTGCAGTGCCCACCCCAAGCTGGCTAAAAGCACCCCCACCCCCCACACATGACACACCGACACACCGACACACACACACACACACACACACACACACACACACACACACACACACACACACACACACACACACACACACACACACACACACACACACACACACACACACACACACACACACACACACACACACACACACACACACACACACACACACACACACACACACACACATCCCTATCCTCTATGTAGGGAAACCAGGAAAAGAGGAAGGAAAGAGGAAACATCAAAAGTCCCCTGTCATTCTCTCTCTCTCTCTCTCTCTCTCTCTCTCTCTCTCTCTCTCTCTCTCTCTCTCTCTCTCTCTCTCTCTCTCTCTCTCTCAAGTTCAAGTTTGTTTATTAGTTGTCACAATAAAATACATGTACTTTATGGTGAAATGCTTGGTTCTGTATGAGTCCCTGAGAGTGTGCTTCATACAGTAAAAAAGTAAGTAAAAGAGGAATATACAATACAATATACAATCTAAAGTGCAGCCTAAGTACAGTGAGTAAAAATGAGTAAACAGTGAGGTACAAATGCAGACAATGAGGTACAAAACGTTAAGGTAAGGTGCAAGGTCTCTCTCTCTCTCTCTCTCTCTCCCTCCCTCTCATTAGAATCAGTTATGGTTGGGAGGTGCAGCCACTCCCCCTCAACCCTTAGACACATTGCACAGCTGTCCGAGGGTTTTGGAAGTGTGTGTGTGTGTGTGTGTGTGTGTGTGTGTGTGTGTGTGTGTGTGTGTGTGTGTGTGTGTGTGGTGTGTGTGTGTGTGTACGGGGGGGGGGGGGGGGGGGGAGGGGGGGGGGGGGGTGTTGTGTGCCAACATATCTGCAGAGGTCCAGAGGTGCAGATCGAGTTCAAGCTCTTCAATTTTGTGCTGAATTAGGCAAGCGCTCAGGTTTCAGACGGAACGCATCGGCAGGATTTAGAGGCTAGCATTACTGAGATGGTTTATGTGGCCGGGTCAATCACTGTCACACACTCACACACACACACACACACACACACACACACACACACACACACACACACACACACACACACACACACACACACACACACACACACACACACACACACACACACAATCTCACACTCTCTCTCTCTCTTTCACACACACACACACACATGCACCATATGTCCGCAGGGGACAACAGGCTTCTCTTACCGCATGCTGACTCTGTGCTGATGGGGGTAACGGTTCTCACAGGATTCTAAGATAACCCGTTCACTACCACACTACCAAAGGGTTAACCCTTTCACAATCACACTACAGAAGTTTAACCCTTTCACTACCACACTACAGATGGTTAACCCTTTCACTACCACACTACCAAAGGGTTAACCCTTTCACAACCACACTACAGAAGTTTAACCCGTTCACTACCACACTACCAAAGGGTTAACCCTTTCACAACCACACTACAGAAGTTTAACCCTTTCACTACCACACTACAGATGGTTAACCCTTTCACTACCACACTACCAAAGGGTTAACCCTTTCACAACCACACTACATAAGTTTAACCCTTTCACTACCACACTACCAAAGGGTTAACCCTTTCACAACCACACTACAGAAGTTTAACCCTTTCACTACCACACTACAGATGGTTAACCCTTTCACTACCACACTACCAAAGGGTTAACCCTTTCACAACCACACTACATAAGTTTAACCCTTTCACTACCACACTACCAAAGGGTTAACCCTTTCACAACCACACTACAGAAGTTTAACCCTTTCACTACCACACTACAGAAGGTGAACCTTTCACTACTACACTACAGAAGGTTAACCCTTTTCACTACAGGCATGGTAGTGAAAGGGTTAACCTTCTGTAGTGTGGTAGTGAAAGGGATAAAGATAAGATAAGTGTTAGTAGGTGAATTCTACACAATATCATAATTATATGTTTTTATGTTATATCCATAATCTTTTATACATTGTGTTTTTATGCATTTAGTATTTTTACATAATGCTTAGTCTGTGATGTGATGTGAGGTAGTAAACAGGCCTCTCTCACAGGAAGGCTAAAGGTCTGTGAGTTCCCATCTAAGGTAATAGCCAGGCCGTGGTTTGAGAGCGGACTGAGGCTTTAATTAACTGGTCAACTTAGTTTATTGCACCAAGGATTGCTATCTTGAGGAACAGCTTATTTTAAATGTTAAAGAATGTTAAACTTCTTGTTGACCTATGCATCCCTAAATGTAATGACCGTGTCCCCGCTCCTTTCTTTGTGTAAAGGAGGGTAAATGATGTCACTCTTGACCTTTTGTCTCCCACTTCTCACTAACCCTCTCTCTTCTCATCTCACTCGCTCCTTCTGCCTTTAAGCTATTTTAGACTTCATCTCAATAGAACTAACTATCTTTTGACTATTGTTTTTTTTTGTATTGTATTTTTGTATGGATCCATACTTATAATAAACTATCATTTTGAACTTTAGAAATTGTCTCTTGATCATTATTATTTCTGACAGCAATTCAATATTCCTTTAATTCCTTCTATTTCATTACTTCTGCGATGTGAAATATCCATCATTACAATCATATAATAAGATAAGATAAGATCAAAAAAGATAAGATGGGAGATCTGGGCTGCATTGTGGGTCTGCGGGACAGACACCCCACAGAGTGGAGGCGACCAGGGGTGAAATGCCTCTCCCCATCTCTCCATCTCTCCGTTTCCTTCTCAACTGCCTCCTTTTCCACATCTTGTATCTGTTTGCTTGTATGATCAGCTGCAAGTTAGTGTTGTCACTCTGGCCTGAATACATCCGGGCAGATGACAAATGTTGTCAGCGTGAGGTCGTTGCTATGGCCGTTAATGGAGAAGTCTTGGTTAGGGGTGTCTGGTGGAGGCGTGTCCTGTCCCACACAAACCCAGTGAGACACTGGCCTAAGAAGAACTCTGGATGTACAGCCAGGGGTGTAAAGTACTTGAGTAATTGTACTTTGTTACAATACTTAAGTACTGTTTTTGGGGATTTGTACTTTACTCTGCCGAACTGACGTTAACGTTATTAATCCTGCGGCCGCACTTTATTTTAAAACAGCCAATCAAATCAATGGAAAATGAACCCACCCATACCCATGCTGATTGGTCCTTGTGCAAGACTATAGAAAGCGTGGATCTTTGATTAAACACCTGCAATTAGAAGAATAGACAGTCAGAGTGACAAGCTACAGAAGATGGCCACAAACGATAGCACGAATGATGAAGAGGACGAAACAGAACATTTCATTGCCCTGGAATAAAAAAAAATATGAACTTTAACTTTTTAGTACTTAAGTACATTTAAAAGTAGAAACTTTTTGACTTTTACTCAAGTGTGTTTTTAGCCAGATACTTTGACTTTTACTTGAATACGATTTTGAGACGGTACCCATACTTTCACTTTTTACACCCCTGTGTACAGCAAAGTCAGCAACATATATTTTAGTGAACAGCCTGTGCTAAAGGATTGTTGTAAACAGCTGAACCCTTATTGAAGAGCCATATAACTGTTTTGAAATGTTTTGGACAGCCCACGTCTTTGCAATTGTAATTCAGTGGGTTCATATCACTTGGAGTGTGAATGTGATATACATCAAGCTCTACTGTCTTTAACTATGAATGTACACAACACTCTTATCTTACCATCTTTACATAACACAGTATGAAAACATTGTTCCTCTGTAAACATTGTAACTGAGTCATATAGCCAACATGATGACGTTCAGCCATATAGACTCATCCCCGCCCTCCAACACACCACAACCGACTGCTGCCAACAGCTGCAGAACTAACGGCTCCAGAACTGATCCAGAACTGTTGAACTACTAAATCCTCCACGGACTCTGGCACAGTCCTGATGAATTTAAAATGGGGGACCCTGATGTAAACGAGACGAAAGTCTTTCTCTGGTCTGCATCCCCTTAACAATTGTGTGTATTGAGCTGTACTGTATTGTACCCATTCTGCAATCTGTTAATAAAGTTTTCAATCAAGTTTCTCAAGTTTCAAGTTTCTCAAGTTTCTTTAATAGTTGTCATACAGAAGTACAGAATACTTTTGTACAAAATGCTTCTTACTGTTGCGCTCCAGAGACTGTGCATGACAAGATAAGTATGAAATAAAGACATAGTAAAAATTAGAAGTAAAAAAAAGAGGTCACAGTGTTCAGTTTAGACATATGTACAATGTTCGTAGACGTAGTTACCATACAATATACAATACTGTGCAGTGTACTAATATACAATACTATATAGTGCAAGGCATAATGGACGAGGTGCAGTTTAGGTACAATTCACAGTAGGTGTACGAGTTGTAGTGCAAATCCTTTATCAATAAATATAAAGTGTAAGTGTGTTTGTGTGATCTAAAGTGTGGAGAGTGGGTGCTGCAGTGTGTTGTTTGTTTGAGTGAGTGTGTGCGTGTGGGTGTGTGTGCTGTGTGCATTTGATGGTTGTTGCATAGTGATTATTGTTCGTTTAGCGATTATTGTTCGTTTAGCAGCCTGATGGCCTGGGGATAGAAGCTCCTTCTGAGTCTTTCTGTGCTCGCCATAAGACTCCGGTATCGCTTGCCTGACGGCAGCAGTTCAAAGAGGCAGTTGTTCGGGTGGCTCGAGTCCTTAATAATTCTCTTAGCCTTCCCCTTGCACCGCTTGTTGTAAATGTTCTGGAGGGTGGGAAGCCCCCCTCTAATTGTGCGTTCGGCTGAACGTGTCACTCTTTGTAGTCTGCTACGGTCTTGTGCAGTGCTATTCCCAAACCAGGAGGTGATGTTGCCGGTCAGGATGCTCTCTATTGTACATGAGTAGAAGTTCCTAAGGATCTTCTGACTGACTTGGAACTTCCTTAGGCGCCTGAGGAAGTAGAGGCGTTGTCGTGCCTTCTTCACAACACTGTCAATGTGTGTGGTCCATGTCAAGTCCTCGGATATGTGGGCTCCGAGGTACTTGAAACTGTTCACTCTCTCAACTGGTGCCCCGTCGATGCTGAGGGGGCTGTAGTCCTTGACCCCCGACCTCCTGAAGTCCACAATCATCTCTTTTGTTTTGCTGACGTTCAGGGAGAGGCAGTTCTCCTGACACCACTGTGACAGGTTCTCTACCTCTTCCAGGTAGGCCCTTTCGTCGTTGGCAGAGATCAGGCCCACCACTACTGTGTCATCAGCAAATTTGATGATGGTGTTGTTGTTCCGCTGTGCTACGCAGTCATGTGTGTACAGGGAGTAGAGGAGGGGGCTCAGAACACAGCCCTGGGGGGCCCCTATGTTGAGCGTGATGGATGAGGAGGTGCAGTTGCCGGCTCTTACCACCTGGGGTCTGCCCGTCAGGAAGTCCAGGACCCACTGGCACAGGTCATAGTTCAAGCCCAGGTCCCTGAGCTTGGCTATGAGTTTGGAGGGGACTATGGTATTGAATGCTGAGCTGTAGTCGATGAACAGCATTCTCACATAGTTCCCCTGCCTCTTGTCCAGATGTGATGCTGCTGTGTGCAGCACATGGGCTATGGCGTCCTCCGTGGACCTGTTGGGGCGATATGCAAATTGCAGAGGGTCCAGGTTGATGGGGAGGGAGGAACAGATGTAGCCCTTCACTAGCTTCTCAAAGCACTTCATGGCTATGGAGGTGAGGGCTACAGGGCGGTAGTCGTTGAGGCAAGCGGGCGTAGATTTTTTGGGTACAGGGATGATGGTGGACTTCTTCAGACAGGTGGGGATGACGGCCTGTTCCAAGGACAGGTTGAAGATGTCAGTGAATACCGGGGCCAGTTGGTCGGCACAGACTTTTAGGACGCGGCCGGGGATGCCGTCCGGTCCTGCTGCCTTCCTGATATCCACTTTTTTAAAGATCCGTCTCACCTCAATCAATTCAATCAATGTTATTATTATCGATAGAGTATACATGAATGAATGAATGAAAACTTTTATTTAAAATGGACACCACAGCTACATTGGACCAGTCACAGTGGACAGACCAGATGTGTTGTTTTGCGTGTTTATAGCACAAGTGCTAGTTTTCAACACTAGTCCATTGAGGCTTTTCTAAAAGATAGAATAAAATTAACAGTATAATACAGAATTAAAATCACAAATCAGAACAAATAGTTACCAGAACAAGAGTCCATGATCAAAATAACAAAACCAGTCCACGTCTACATAAGCAGCACTGCAGCTTTGATTTCAGCCATACCTTGAGTCCTCTGTTGAAGACGTTGGCATTGCCTACCAGACACTAGTATCGAATCCAGCTGTCAGCGGTACCTCCGGCTTGGTCGGTCGTCCATACTAACCAATTGGCAGTGTTAGCGGGTGGGAAGTATCCTGGTCGTTGTAAACAGCGACTCCTACAGGTCGGTCGGGGGGGGCCTGCTCAGCGAAGGAGGGAATTGGGGGAAGTAGTGTGAGCCTCCCACACGTTACGCTCCCCCAGTGAGAGTCCTCGCTGTCAGGTGAAAAGAAGCGGCTGGCTGACTCCACATGTATCGGAGCCTAGGAGACATGTGATAGTATCTATCAACCCTCCCTAGACCGGCAAGTGGGGGCAAATGAGCGCAACTACCAGGAATGGGAGGGGGGAATTGGCATAACGTGTTACGGTGGAGGTAGGTAGAATACAGTTTTGCAGAAAGGGAAAGGTATGGAGGAGGCAGAGACGAGGATTGAAGCTTGGAGAGGGAGTTTACTGTAGAATCCAGTGCAATACAAAGAACATACAGAAACTACATAACAACCTACTCAACAAAACAACAAACACTAACACTTACTATAGGAACAAAACAACAAACACTAACACTTACTATAGGATGACAGCACAATACGGCGTGGACAGGAAACGGGGAAGGAGACAGGAGGAATGTCGCCACAAGGAAGGGAGGACAGACAGACACCTAAATACCCCAACTAATTAACAATTAGAAACACCTGGCCAACACAGAAACACAACAACCTAGACACCAGTAAATGACAAACACAAAAGCAACTCATAACAACCCAACAGTACACCAAATCACACAAGGGAAGGGAAAGTCAATGACAGCACACACCAGGACACCACATTGATCACACTATTAATTAATGTTAAAATAGTAGTCAGGATGTCCAGTGTACTGGACCGCACCGTCTGCGGATGGCCACCAGAGGGTAGGAGACCAATGTTACTATTGCGGGGCTAACAGGCGGAGCTGTACTAACTGGGGACGGCCGGTTAGCTATTGGGACGGAGCTAACGGGCAGAGCTATGTTAGCTGGGGATGGCCGGTTAGCTATTGGCACGAAGCTAACGGGCGGAGCTATGTTAGCTGTGGACGTCTGGTTAGCTGTATGAGCGGAGCTAACGGGTGGAGCTGTACCAACTGGAGACGTCTGGCCATCTATGGTGGCGGAGCTAACAGGCGGAGCTGTGCTAACTGGGGACGGCCGGTTAGCTATTGGCACGAAGATAACGGGCGGTTCTGGGTTAGCTGGGGACGGCCGGTTATCTATTGGCACGAAGCTAACGGGCAGAGCTATGTTAGCTGGGAGCGTCTGGTTAGCTGTATGAGCGGAGCTAACGGGTGGAGCTGTACCAACTGGGGACGTCTGGCCATCTATAGTGGCGGGGCTAACAGGCGGAGCTGTGCTAACTGGGGACGTCAGAACAGCCTCAACGGCTGTGGGGGGCTCTAGGCTGGCCGTAAGCCTGAGAACAGTCGGCAGGCTAGCTACCCTAGCCTCCGACTTATGCTTCTCCATGAGGCCAGCAACATGTTCAGCCATCTCCCACATCGCTGGCTCCAGTGTCGGATTCTCCATGGCGACCTGGTCGATCTTCCGGAGCAGGAACCCCCACTTGGCCAGTGAGTAATGCTTCATGTCAGACTCACCGGCCATCAGGCTCAGGACGACCCGAATGGTATCGCTTGCCCTTCCTGCTGCATTCGTTACTGGTGGCGACATTCTGTTACGGTGGAGGTAGGTAGAATACAGTTTTGCAGAAAGGGAAAGGTATGGAGGAGGCAGAGACGAGGTTTGAAGCTTGGAGAGGGAGTTTACTGTAGAATCCAGTGCAATACAAAGAACATACAGAAACTACTTAACAACCTACTCAACAAAACAACAAACACTAACACTTACTATAGGAACAAAACAACAAACACTAACACTTACTATAGGATGACAGCACAATACGGCGTGGACAGGAAACGGGGAAGGAGACAGGAGGAATGTCGCCACAAGGAAGGGAGGACAGACAGACCCCTAAATACCCCAACTAATTAACAATTAGAAACACCTGGCCAACACAGAAACACAACAACCTAGACACCAGTAAATGACAAACACAAAAGCAACTCATAACAACCCAACCGTACACCAAATCACACAAGGGAAGGGAAAGTCAATGACAGCACACACCAGGACACCACATTGATCACACTATTAATTAATGTTAAAATAGTAGTCAGGATGTCCAGTGTACTGGACCGCACCGTCTGCGGATGGCCACCAGAGGGTAGGAGACCAATGTTAGGTAGAGAGCCACTGTTGGGTGGAGGGCACTGCCCAGTGTTAGGTGGAGGGCACTGCCCAATGTTACCATCCTGCCCAGTCCAGTTGTTATTATCAATAGAGTAACATATGTCTCACCTGTCATTGTGTTGTTATTATCAATAGAGTAACATACTGTATGTCTCACCTGTCATTGTGTTGTTATTATCAATAGAGTAACATATGTCTCACCTGTCATTGTGTTATTATTATCAATAGAGTAACGTATGTCTCACCTGTCATTGTGTTGTTATTATCAATAGAGTAACATATGTCTCACCTGTCATTGTGTTGTTATTATCAATAGAGTAACATATGTCTCACCTGTCATTGTGTTATTATTATCAATAGAGTAACGTATGTCTCATTTGTCATTGTGTTATTATTATCAATAGAGTAACATATGTCTCACCTGCACGACTGACCAGACCCTCCTCCTTATCTTTCTTTACTGTTTATTTTGTATTCATATTTTATCTTGTTCTTTACCTCTACTATGATATGTATATTATCTATTGTATTGTCATTTCTATTACACGTGCTGCTATGACACCTGAATATCCCCAAGGGGATTAATAAAGAAACATCTTATCCTATGGTTCTTGGTCAGAGGTCCTCATTATGGAATAGCTTGACACAGGAAACAGTGGAGTGGAGAGCAGATCTGCAGCCTTGCTTGACTTGCCATTAGCTTGCTTTCTATTCTAACCTACCTGGACACGTTCCAGTGTATATTTTGATCTTCTGAAAGGGGGGGCTATTTCTCCTGACTTTATTTTCATCATGTTTTATTCAGGTTATGGGACTTTCTGAAGAGGCACCTTGGGCTTGGAGCGTTCAGCTGAAAGAAGTGGAGCTTCCCTGCACTCTGGCTCTACTGCATTTATACAAGATACATACAAGCATGGATGGATGAGTGGACAAATGGATGCACAAGTGAACTCATGTAGACAGAATAACAGTTCAGGACACAATGAGACAATTCGCGTAAGACTAGTGTCATTCATCGTCTGTATGGGGGGGGGGGGGGGGGGGGGGGGGGGACGTACAACAAAGGTTTGGGACTGGATTCAAACCCAGGATGTTGAGATTACATGGGAAGCGGTTTAACTTTTGTTAGCCAACCAAACTGTCTTGGCTGTCATACATGTTCTAACCATGTTTAAAAGGTTTGGTAGACTCTGCTGTTGAACTCTCTACACTCTTGGATTGTGCACTGTAGCAGAGAGACACACTCACCTGTGTCTTTGGCTTCGACAGAAAGCTGCTTAAGTCCAACTTGAGTCCTCTGTTGAAGACGTTGGCATTGCCTACCACCGCAGAGACACTGGTATCGAATCCAGCTGTCAGCGGTGCCTCCGGCTTGGTCGGTCGTCCATACTAACCAATTGGCAGTGTTAGCGGGTGGGAAGTATCCTGGTCGTTGTAAACAGCGACTCCTACAGGTCGGTCGGGCGACTGCTCAGTGAAGGAGGGAATTGGGGGAAGTAGTGTTGAGCCTCCCACACGTTACGCTCCCCCAGTGAGAGTCCTCGCTGTCAGGTGAAAAGAAGCGGCTGGCTGACTCCACATGTATCGGAGCCTAGGAGACATGTGATAGTATCTATCAACCCTCCCTAGACCGGCAAGTGAGGGCAAATGAGCGCAACAACCAGGAAGGGGAGGGGGGAATTGGCATAACGACTAAATTGGGATGGGAGAAAAATACAGAAAAAGGGAGGAGAAAAAGTAGATTTTGTCAAACGTGAAAATTGTCAAACGTGAAAAGATTGTGCTTACTCAAAACACTGCAGTGATGCCATCGCATTGGTTTACGGTCCATGATTTGTATAGCCTGTTTGTATATTATAGTTAACATATGTCTCACCTGTCCTTGTGTTATTATTATCGATAGAGTAACATATGTCTCACCTGTCATTGTGTTGTTATTATCAATAGAGTAACATATGTCTCACCTGTCATTGTGTTGTTATTATCAATAGAGTAACATATGTCTCACCTGTCATTGTGTTATTATTATCAATAGAGTAACATATGTCTCACCTGTCATTGTGTTGTTATTATCAATAGAGTAACGTATGTCTCACCTGTCATTGTGTTGTTATTATCAATAGAGTAACATATGTCTCACCTGTCATTGTGTTGTTATTATCAATAGAGTAACATATGTCTCACCTGTCATTGTGTTGTTATTATCAATAGAGTAACATATGTCTCACCTGTCATTGTGTTGTTATTATCAATAGAGTAACATATGTCTCACCTGTCATTGTGTTGTTATTATCAATAGAGTAACATATGTCTCACCTGTCATTGTGTTATTATTATCAATAGAGTAACATATGTCTCACCTGTCATTGTGTTATTATTATCAATAGAGTAACATATGTCTCACCTGTCATTGTGTTGTTATTATCAATAGAGTAACATATGTCTCACCTGTCATTGTGTTATTATTATCAATAGAGTAACATATGTCTCACCTGTCATTGTGTTGTTATTATCAATAGAGTAACATATGTCTCACCTGTCATTGTGTTGTTATTATCAATAGAGTAACATATGTCTCACCTGTCATTGTGTTATTATTATCAATAGAGTAACATATGTCTCACCTGCACGACTGACCAGACCCTCCTCCTTATCTTTCTTTACTGTTTATTTTGTATTCATATTTTATCTTGTTCTTTACCTCTACTATGATATGTATATTATCTATTGTATTGTCATTTCTATTACACGTGCTGCTATGACACCTGAATTTCCCCAAGGGGATTAATAAAGAAACATCTTATCCTATGGTTCTTGGTCAGAGGTCCTCATTATGGAATAGCTTGACACAGGAAACAGTGGAGTGGAGAGCAGATCTGCAGCCTTGCTTGACTTGCCATTAGCTTGCTTTCTATTCTAACCTACCTGGACACGTTCCAGTGTATATTTTGATCTTCTGAAAGGGGGGGCTATTTCTCCTGACTTTATTTTCATCATGTTTTATTCAGGTTATGGGACTTTCTGAAGAGGCACCTTGGCTTGGAGCGTTCAGCTGAAAGAAGTGGAGCTTCCCTGCACTCTGGCTCTACTGCATTTATACAAGATACATACAAGCATGGATGGATGAGTGGACAAATGGATGCACAAGTGAACTCATGTAGACAGAATAACAGTTCAGGACACAATGAGACAATTCGCGTAAGACTACTGTCATTCATCGTCTGTATGGGGGGGGGGGGGGGGGGGGGGGGGGGACGTACAACAAAGGTTTGTGACCGGATTCAAACCCAGGATGTTGAGATTACATGGGAAGCGGTTTAACTTTTGTTAGCCAACCAAACTGTCTTGGCTGTCATACATGTTCTAACCATGTTTAAAAGGTTTGGTAGACTCTGCTGTTGAACTCTCTACACTCTTGGATTGTGCACTGTAGCAGAGAGACACACTCACCTGTGTCTTTGGCTTCGACAGAAAGCTGCTTAAGTCCAACATCAGTGACTGGGAACTCAAACAAACTGGCCATCCCAAGATGTTGAACTGAGAGATGCAGAAGATACAAAAGAAAGTATACATTTTTGGTATACTTTGTGTTGTGAAGGATCAGATTAAACTGAATATATATATTTATTTATGGATATATATTGAATAGTATTTGTATATCGTTTGATATCCCTTGTATATTCCTTGTACATATACACGGAATATTCCTTTATTCTACTACAGCCCATAATAGTTCATTCTCTTATTGGACAAAAGGACCAGGCGCCAGGGACCAGCCCCTGGCGTTCAAGTTCAAAGGTACCGACGAGACATGCCCTTACTAGCCCCGGCTCCGCGCAGGAATACGGCTACCGAAAGCAGAGTGGCACTATTTGTCCACCGTGCATATAAATATGGCGCAAGAAATGTAGAATTCCTCTTAGTCCTTTACCCTTCTACCCAACTAAGTAACAGAACGTGAAGCCTCACCCCACGATACCGCGTGCGGTGTAGTATGGCCTGTTTGGCCTTAGAATAGCAGTGAGACCTCGTGCGAATTAATAGCTGAATTGCCAGAGTTTGGCACCGTATTTCTATTAAGTAATAATAGTCTATTATGTATGGTGCATCGTGCGGTTAGAGTTCTAAAGTGAGCAGCACCCCCATCGCTTCCTCGTGTTATCTAGAGTCTTAACCAGGTTGGGCAGACCACACATGGTGCTTTCATCCGAGGAGTTCTAGGCGAGGACCGAGTGGACCTGTACATTGGATTACCTACCCGACGACTGCTGAGCCCTATGCGGCATGGAATATATATTTGCTTTGGTACTTTGATTTGTGGAGCGGATAATCGCCAACACCGGTGAGTGTTGGATCTACCCCGAAAGGAGTCAAGGTGAGACTGCGCTCAGACCAGACTGAGGTCGCCTCGCTTCTTCTTCACTGTGGAGCTACAGCTACAGCTACAGCCTACAAGAGAGCCAAGGTGTATTCATCTGTGGATCAAGATTCTACTGCACTGTCTTCTGTACGTGAAGTCTCCCTAGACATCGTTGACCAGACGGGATACGGCCTACGGCTCTCCTACCCCCCCCTACCGGCCTACAACCGGGAGGACCCCTACAGTATATCCAGCTATAATCATTAAGTGACCATAGATATAATTCCCTAAGAGCCAGGTTGTATACTTGCTTCCTGCGTAACCAGAGATTGGACATTCAGTGTTGATTTGCCTACGAGTACTCATTTGCCTTACAAGAGCATTCAAATCATAAATGTAATGGTGAATATTATATGTACCTTTTGCTATATATTAAATATTGGATTATTACCTTTGTGTGGACCTGGTTTCATGGTGGGAAAGTGTTCATCATATTTAGATATTGTGTACTGTATGGCCAGTAGTTAAAGTACATAAAGCGGTAGTGGTTTAATGATACCATACTTATCAATACAGTCAGGGAATTGTACCCCTCAGTTACAATTGGTCCTTCGACCGGAGGGTAATTAGTGTAATATTAATATAGTGGTATTAATATTGAAATGGCCTATGATGAACACTCCACGAAACGGTCCTCCTAAAGTAGAACGCCCGCAGCGTAGACGACAGCCACCTCAGTACTTAGAGGATTACGCTGCCAGTATACTACCTAGCCTTCTACAAACGGTAAACGCGGTAAAAGTAGAAAGTAAAATTATGTCCGACCCTATCAACCAGGATACCCCGACCACAGAGGCCCTAGTGGGTTCTAATGTAACTGACCAAGCTCACGGTGGGGACCAGGAGGGAACTGACACGACTTTACCCCCCGCCAAGACCGAAGAAGTAGTCCCCCAAGAGCTCCGGGAGGAAGACAACCCTTCAGAGATGGAACTCTGCACGGAACAAGATGAGGAGAGCGCCGAGGAGATAGAACTCCAGGACTCCCCGCAGGGGAACGCATCCCCAACGGGTACTGCCAGGAGCGGCTCACCTCAACAAGCGTCTTCCCCCAGCGAGGCGGAGAGGATGCTGTCACAGGCGTTCCTCGCCACCCTGACAGCCTCTACCGAACGCGATCGACTTCAGGGTGAACGCGATCGACTCCAAACACAGCAACGGAGCGAAGAAGAGCACATACGTCTGGAGCTAAGACGCCTTCAGACGGAAGAGAATATGGCAAGAGACCGGGCCGACACCCAGCGCGCCGCTGACGGTGCCCAAAGAGAAGCAGAGCGCGACATCGCTCTCATCCAGCGCGAAGCCGAGCGCGACAGACTACAAGCCGAGCGCGACAGACTACAAGCGCAGATAATGGAGCAGCTGATCACCAGGGCAACACCCCCTCCCTCCACAAGGGGTTCCAGGGCCTCGTCAAGACACGTGTCAAGGGCACCCTCCCCTGACCGAGCAGGCGACCTTGAACTCGACCACCAGAGAGAGTCTACACCCCCCTCCGAACTCCTTCCCCGACCGGTCCAAGTGAGACCTAGCTACAAGGAAGGAACGGCGGACACCGCGGAGAGGCTAAATAGACGACTACAGGATCTAGATGACCTGGCAGAAGAAGAAGAGGGAGAAGAGGAGAGTCAAGCCCGACAGCAGCACATTACTCCACAGGACCAGGAGGTCCAGTACAGCCCAGGCTATACCCCCGCGGCTCTGCGCTACAGACCCCCGACTCGATTCACGGGTGAGCATGACGCACGACCAGTCCCGAGGAATAGCACCTGGACCAGCGGGCCATGGTACCCTGCCAGTACCAGCCCACCGAGAGGCGTAAGAAGAGCCTCGCCCAGGAGGCCTCTCTTCCAACGCTCACCGATGTGCCAGCCATCCATGGCGTCATACATTGGCACACCGACGTTTCCAGACTTCACCCATGAGAACCGAGCACAGTACACGGAGCTACGGATGTGCTTAGAGACAATGATGGTGGATGTAGCTGATGAACGCCACAAGTATGCGATCCTATTGAAGCACCTGAAAGTGCCCAGAGTGCACAACATAGCGCTGGCCTATGCCACCTCTACTACCCCATACACCGCGGCTCTAGCAGCACTAGACCAAAGATATGGACGTATATGGGATTACGTAATACAAGAGATAAGGCATATTGACCGCCTACCCCCAGCAACAGACAATCGCTCACTAGACGACCTGTCTATCAAAGTACAATCCCTGGTAGGGATGCTGGGGGCGCAACGAGAAAAGGGTATGCACGAACTATACGCAAACTCGAACGTCGAGAGGATTTTAGAGAAGCTGCCGCCCGCCCGACAGGAGCGCTTCAGGCGGCAAAGAGACCACCGTGATCCTAACGGTCCCGAGCCATCCCTCCTAGACCTAGCCGACTTCCTGGCGAGAGAAGTCAGCAGCCTACGGCTGGATACATTCGTGCGGAGCACACCAAGCTCCAGAGAGGGACCTAGGAGAGCAAACGATGGCCGAAGATCGGTGACTGTCATGCACCAATCAGAATCAGTACCGAGCAGCAAGAACCACAGTACACCCTCGATGAAAGAGAAGTGGAAGATGGTGTGCCCGTACTGCGAGAAGGAACACTGGTTGTCACAATGTGACCAGTTCAAGAAGATGACCGCTGAAGAAGTGAGTCACTGGATAAAGTCCAACAGGCGCTGTTACCGATCACATGGCAGCCGAGTGCCGCCTAAAGAAGAGGTGTAGTCGGTGTGACGGAGCCCATCTGGATGTCCTACACGACAGTAACAAAAGAAAGCCTGCACCATCCAGCAGCACAAAGGCAAGTGTTATGTACATTGACCCCGCTAGCAGCAGCGGCGCCCAGGTGCTCTTAAAGGTGGTCCGTGTAACACTGAGTTACCAAGATAAGATCATGGACACTTACGCCGTCCTTGATGACGGGTCAGAGAAGACCCTTCTCCTCGCGTCCGCTGCGGCCCAGCTGGGGCTACGGGGGAGCGAGAACCAGATGACTATTCGGACAATAAGAAGAGATCTAAAGACGATAAAGGGCGAGAATGTCTCCTTCACTATCGCAGCAAGCGGGCAGCCCGAGAGACGGTACAGGATTACTAATGCTTTCACCAGCCAAGAAATAGGACTATCGCAGTACACCTACCCCATCGCCAAGCTGATGGAGAAATATGTGCACCTGCGTCAACTCCCTATCCCGCTCATAGACGGTGCCACCCCGACCCTGCTGATAGGCTCCGACCATGCAGACCTCATAGTCCCGATAGACCGGGTCCATACAGGACCCAGAGGTTGTCCTGCAGCAGTCGAGACCCGCCTAGGATGGACATTACAAGGCCCCCTCGCCAAGTCTCTTAACCGAACAGCAGCCACTAGCTGCCTCCACTCCAGAGCGACAGAAGGAGACACCACAATCCTGCAGCATGTCGAGAGGCTATGGACACTAGAGACAATGCCCTTTAAGAACGAAAAGAAAGACATTCGTTCTAAGGAAGATATCTACGCTATAGCCCTCCTCGAGCACGGGACAAAGAGAGTCAACGTCAACGGAGTGATGAGATACGCAACTCCACTCCTGAGGCGAGAGGGAATGCCCACCTTTCGCGCTACAAAAGAGGCGACGGAGCGGTATCTATTGAACACAGAGCGGCGCCTAGCCAAAGACCCCGCTCAAGAAGCTGTGTACCGCGCTGAGATTAACAAATTAATCACAGCGGGACACATAAAGAAAATTGACATTAAAGAGGCCGATCAGACGACGGAATCATGGTACGTGCCGCACCACAAGGTCCACCACAACGGCAAGGATCGCATTGTGTTTAACTGCAGCTACCAGATCGGATCACAAAATCTGAATAAAGAACTCTTGGCCGGCCCAACACTCGGCCCCTCCCTACTAGGCGTGCTACTACGCTTCCGCCAGGACAAGGTGGCTATCAGCGGCGACATCAAAGGGATGTTCCTGCAGGTGAGACTAGTGGAGGAGGACAAGCCCCTGCTGCGGTTCCTATGGAGAGAGAGGATCGGAGATGAGCACCCAGCCATCTATCAATGGGAAGTCCTCCCTTTCGGAACCACATGCAGCCCATGCTGTGCTACGTTTGCACTGCAAAAGCACGTCGCAGAGGACCCAGCAGCAGATGAAGAGGTCCAACAAAGTGTGACAAATAGTTTCTACGTGGACAACTGTTTACAAAGCGTCTCGACGCCAGAAGAAGCCGAGGCTCTCCTACTCAAGCTCCGCGCCTCCCTGATCAAAGGCGGCTTTGATCTCAGGCAGTGGGCCAGCAGCGACCTGCAAGTACTGCGCAGCCTCTCCCCCGAGGATAAGGCCGCGAGCAGCGACACCTGGATGGCGACCATCCCAGGAGAAGCCCAAGAAATGACACTAGGACTAGTCTGGCGCTTCAAAACAGACTCGCTCCATTATAGACACAAACCCCTGATCAAGGAGCAGGGAAGGTCGACGGCAATACCGACCACCAGACGGAGTGTATACAGAACACTCGCCAGACAATATGACCCGTTGGGATGTATTCTACCTTACACCACCAGGGCAAAGATGATTGTAAGAGCGCTATGGGACAAAGACCAGGGCTGGGACGATCCCATACCCGAACACCTTGCATCCACATGGAGAGAGTGGGAGATGGAACTCCGCTCACTCCCAGGTGTTAATATACGCTGCAGCTACTTCCCACCCACAGTGAGGCCAGAGACATGCAAGATCGACCTGCACGTATTCAGCGACGCCTCCGAAGTAGCCTACGGTTCGGTGGCTTACTTGCGTGCCCGAGAGGAGGGAGGAGAAATACATACTGCTTTCATCCTGGCTCGCTCAAGAATAGCCCCACGCAAGCAACAATCTATCCCGCGTCTAGAGCTCTGCGCAGCCCTAGCAGGAGCGCAGCTCGCCACGTTAATCCAACGTGAACTCACCATCCCGGTGCAAAGAACAATCTTGTGGTCAGACTCCACGACCGTACTCACATGGATCCGGTCTGATTCGTGCAGATACAAGGTCTTCGTGGGAGTCAGAGTCACCGAGATTCAAGAGTTAACAGAAGTAACCAGCTGGAGGTATGTGGACACCAAACACAACCCAGCTGACGTCATCACCCGGGGAATGTCCCTGGATGACCTCACCCGTCACAACCTCTACAGTGACGGGCCAGAGTTCCTCAAGCTCCCGGAAGAAGAGTGGCCTACACCCACCCCACGGGAGGCGAGTAAAGAGGAGGCAGAGAACAAGAAACCTATGTTCTGTGGGTTGACACACACACTCGTCCCCACAGACCCGGTTCTAGACGATTGCCTCACCCTAGAGAGTGCGCAGCTAAAGACATTTCTGTGGCACCACCCAGAGGTTCAGCCCACAACTGACATTTCAGCAGCTGACTACGAAGAAGCAGAACTCCTTCTACTACAACGAGCCCAGAGAGACTCGTTCCCCGATGAGCTAGCCTGTCTACAGGGAGCAAAGCCCGTCCCATCAGACAGCAGACTGCTCCACCTAGCCCCCGAGAGCGACGCCCATAATCTCATCAGAGTGGGTGGTCGTCTGCGGAGAGCCCCAGACCTACCGGATGACGTTAAGTACCCGATAGTCTTGAACAGCCGACATAAGGTCACAGAGCTGATCATAAAGAAATACGACGAGGATGTGCACCACGCAGGGGCAGAGAGAGTCTTCGCGGAGATCAGACGTCGTTATTGGATACTGCAAGGGAGAGAAGCAGTGCGGCGCTTTCAGCGAACCTGTCTAGACTGCAGTAAGTGGCGCGCGCAGCCCAGTATACCCCGGATGGCTGACCTACCTCCCTGTCGCCTCCGACTCGGCGACAAGCCTTTTCACTCCACCGGTATGGACTGTTTCGGCCCGCTGTATATAAAGAGAGGAAGAGGAACCGAGAAGCGGTGGGGTATTGTATTCAAATGCATGACCACCAGAGCGATACATATCGAACTCCTCCCAACCATGAGCACAGACTCATTCCTTATGGCCTTCCGAAGATTCACATCACGGAAAGGAAAACCGTCTACATTGTTGTCTGATCACGGGACAAACTTCAAAGGCGGAGAAAGAGAGCTGAGAGAGAGCTTCCAAGCTATGGGCCCAGAACTTAAGACCCACCTCGCTCCATCCCAGATTGACTTCCAGTTTAATCCCCCGAACGCACCTCACTTCGGTGGAACCTGGGAACGAGAAGTACGTTCCATAAAGACAGCCCTGTACGCCGTGCTTGGGGCCCAGACCGTGGCGGAAGAAGTCCTAATGACAGTCCTCACGGAGATCGAGGGAGTATTGAACTCAAAGCCCCTCGGTTACGTCTCAAGTGATGTAGCAGATGTCGACCCAGTCACCCCCAACACCCTCTTGATGGGGCGGCTGGACCCCGCGCTACCACAGACAATGTACAGGCCTGAAGAAGCGAACGGCCGAAGAATGTGGAGGTACAGTCAAGTACTGGCTGACAAGTTTTGGAACAGCTTCCTACTCCACTACCTACCGTCTCTACAGACCCGCCAGAAGTGGGTAAAAGAGAGAGACAATTTGACAGAAGGAACAGTCGTCATGATTATCGACCAGTCACTACCCCGAGCTATGTGGCCGGCTGGCCGCGTAAGCAAAGTGATCACCGGTGCCGATGGAAAGGTCCGAGCAGCTGAAGTGCTCGTCCAAGGACGGACTTACACCCGACCCGTGGCGAGGCTAATAGAACTGCCAAGGCTCCCCGATACTATCGATGACGACCATGACCCCATGACTTTGTGAGTTGACTGACCCTTACAGCGGACATTGAGTAGTGGACAGTGCGGTTAATCTGTCTCTGCTTAGCTAATTAGGTGGGACTAATTAGGGGGCGGCTGTTGTGAAGGATCAGATTAAACCGAATATATATATTTATTTATGGATATATCGCTGCTGTCGGGACAAAACCTCATAACTCCAAAAACCCAACTTTTCAGCAGATGAAAAAAACTAACACAGATTTGAGGGTGAATAGAGTTAGGAGGTTTAGACAGATGATCGGTTTAATGCTTTCCCATTGTTTAAACTTTGTAAAACCCACACACACATATGGAGGATGATCTACGGAGTTGATTTATATAATAAAAAAAAATAAAAAAAATGGAGTTATGAGGTTTTGTCCCGACAGCAGCGATATATTGAATAGTATTTGTATATCGTTTGATATCCCTTGTATATTCCTTGTACATATACACGGAATATTCCTTTATTCTACTACAGCCCATAATAGTTCATTTTCTTATTGGACAAAAGGACCAGGCGCCAGGGACCAGCCCCTGGCGTTCAAGTTCAAAGGTACCGACGAGACATGCCCTTACTAGCCCCGGCTCCGCGCAGGAATACGGCTACCGAAAGCAGAGTGGCACTATTTGTCCACCGTGCATATAAATATGGCGCAAGAAATGTAGAATTCCTCTTAGTCCTTTACCCTTCTACCCAACTAAGTAACAGAACGTGAAGCCTCACCCCACGATACCGCGTGCGGTGTAGTATGGCCTGTTTGGCCTTAGAATAGCAGTGAGACCTCGTGCGAATTAATAGCTGAATTGCCAGAGTTTGGCACCGTATTTCTATTAAGTAATAATAGTCTATTATGTATGGTGCATCGTGCGGTTAGAGTTCTAAAGTGAGCAGCACCCCCATCGCTTCCTCGTGTTATCTAGAGTCTTAACCAGGTTGGGCAGACCACACGTGGTGCTTTCATCCGAGGAGTTCTAGGCGAGGACCGAGTGGACCTGTACATTGGATTACCTACCCGACGACTGCTGAGCCCTATGCGGCATGGAATATATATTTGCTTTGGTACTTTGATTTGTGGAGCGGATAATCGCCAACACCGGTGAGTGTTGGATCTACCCCGAAAGGAGTCAAGGTGAGACGGCGCTCAGACCAGACTGAGGTCGCCTCGCTTCTTCTTCACTGTGGAGCTACAGCTACAGCTACAGCCTACAAGAGAGCCAAGGTGTATTCATCTGTGGATCAAGATTCTACTGCACTGTCTTCTGTACGTGAAGTCTCCCTAGACATCGTTGACCAGACGGGATACGGCCTACGGCTCTCCTACCCCCCCTACCGGCCTACAACCGGGAGGACCCCTACAGTATATCCAGCTATAATCATTAAGTGACCATAGATATAATTCCCTAAGAGCCAGGTTGTATACTTGCTTCCTGCGTAACCAGAGATTGGACATTCAGTGTTGATTTGCCTACGAGTACTCATTTGCCTTACAAGAGCATTCAAATCATAAATGTAATGGTGAATATTATATGTACCTTTTGCTATATATTAAATATTGGATTATTACCTTTGTGTGGACCTGGTTTCATGGTGGGAAAGTGTTCATCATATTTAGATATTGTGTACTGTATGGCCAGTAGTTAAAGTACATAAAGCGGTAGTGGTTTAATGATACCATACTTATCAATACAGTCAGGGAATTGTACCCCTCAGTTACACTTTGTATTGATTAATTGTAACAGCAAAACGATTCAGTGTTTTTAATGACAATCATCTTTATGAACCTGTGATAATGCTGAAAGGTCAATAATGCTGTTTAAATATTTTTTTTTATCATAAATCCATCAATACAGACCGTATTAATTAATATTGTGTTTCTTTTTCAAATGTAGCCAAGAGTAAAGACCTTAACCCTATCAAAACAGCAGTCAACGTGTATATTTTTAGCACTACGTTTGTTTACAGATGTTTTTAAGATTTCCAGAAAATAAATAAAAATGCTAATTCTATCTCTCTTTTATCGTAAAACCGTGAGGAAATGACTAAATCCAGATTTAACTCTGCCATTGGAAAGAGGAGCTTTTTCTTCTTGGCCATAAGGTCAAGGTCAAGGTTGAATGTATAATTCAAATGGATTATAATGTATTACTGTATCTACAAATCCTTCTGTTTAATCATCTTCCCTTTATTCATTTGCTTAGATTTTCTGTACACTTGATCTCAAGAAGGTGGTGAATGAGCTCAGTGAGCGAGCTCGGTGGTTGCACAATTGTAACATGGTGTTATTCACCGGCAAAGATGCAAATAAAAATCATAATTTATATTCTCCTTTGTTTCATCAGTAAAGGTTTAGTTGTTGTTCAGACCAGATCAGAATGGGGAAGAAATGTGATCTAAGTGACTTTGACCGTGGACTGATTGCATGGTTGGTGCCAGGCAGGGGGGTTTGAGTATCTCAGAAACTGCTGATCTCCTGGGATTTTCACACACAACAGTCTCTACATTTTACAGAGAACAGTGCAACAAAAACATGCAGTGATTGGCAGTTTTGTGGGCCAAAAATGCCTTATTAATGAGAGAGGTCAGAGGAGAACGACCAGACTGGCTCTTGTTAATGAGAGGTCAGAGGAGAATGACCATGTTTTCTCAAAAACAAGTTTTTATGCATTTTACTTACACACAAAGACATTTCCATAGTACCTACACACACCAAACTTTCCAAATGTCTTCCTATCCATATCCTGCTTCTAATTACAAGGGTGAATTACAATCATTCATAGCCGGTTTTTTCCTACATTTTATACCAAAACTAGGCGAACATTTATTTTTTTATGACAGTAGACAGTATGTATGGGCTGATAAGAGGACATAGCCACAATCCCTTCTATAAAAAGTTTATTTTTGAATGTATCAACAAAATTAAAGTTTTTGAATCTGGCGTTATCCATATTGGTGATTCGTATCTTGGCTATATATGCAAATGTGAACTCTTCCAGGGTATTTTGTATTTAGGAAATCCCTGAACATGATATTGCATTGGTTTGTGATAGATTATTAGTTACTGGGTATTTCAAAGTACCTCATATTTGGTGCCATTTTAAAGCTAACAACTAGGGCTTTCCAATGATATAAAATAAGTGTATGATTATGATCATCATTTTTATTATTATGGTTCATATGTAGTTGCACTTGAACTTGTTGAAATTAAACTTGGAAGATAAAAATGTATTAAATTAAACTTTCCTTGCTTAAATCAGATTTATGTATATTGAATGGAATGTAGACAATCTTGTTGGCAATATAGAACAGCTGACAGATTAGAAATAGCATCTATTGTTCAAAAGTTATTAATTAATTAATGAAACTAGATTTGATAAAAAAATTATAATTTATTTTTACATATTGTGATGATAATTATAAAACGTTCATGTGTGTGTTAAAATTTTTCTTCAAACTTACCCCATTATCTTCATAGAGCCTTGTCTTCCTTTTAGAACCTCTCCCTTCTAGGAGGTTTTGTCCTGGGTAGGGAATGACTGCGCTGTTCCTGGATCTCAGCCGGTGCTGTTAGCATCTGTGCTAGCATGGGAGCTAGTTCCAGCGTAAATTCTAGGTTGATAAAATGAGATATGTTACATATAGGAATATGACCCACTAATGAATACACTAAATACAGCAATGTGGCTTATTTGAAAACACTGCATTTGCTAAATAAATACGACAACTGTGTTGCCGTTAGCCTGCAGCTAGCCTGCAGCTAGCGCTGATGTTAGCCAACTCACAGGTAACTCTACCTGGGGGGAAATTGCTAGTCGCACACGGTACATTTCAAAACAAGATTTTTGATGGAAAATATGACCAGAATCTCTGGAAAAACATCTCACAAACACTATAGACGGTCATAAAAGTTAACGAATGCTATAAGAAGTCCAACAGATTAGTATAAACAGTACTTACACTGTGGCTTAGAAATCTACAGGAGAGCAGGTTTTCACGGTAAGAATTCATTCGGCGACCGCTCGGTCTGGGGGAAAGTTTGGAAAAACTCTAGCTGCGTTCAACGGAGGTTTTTATAGACTTCTGGAAAGAGCTGCGGAGTGATACTTGCTGTGTGTGTGGGGGCCGGTGTTCTTAATATGGTCACAAAAAATGGTGTCCCTCCGCCAAAAAATTAGAAAATAGTGCCGAAAAGAAAAGACAGCGCGCTATTGTACGGGGGCGTCGGGTAAGACTTGGTAGAGAGGAAGTGTTTGCATATATAAACATACAATTCTGAAAACGTGCAATAATTTTTTTTTATATGTACATAACAAAATAACAAACTGGGAAAGTTTCATAGTGATATCTATTAAAATATTTGTTTTGCCTATTAGGGGATACTGTCTCGCCTAATGAGAGAAGTCAGAGGTCAGAGGAGAATGAACAGACTGGTTATTATTAATGAGAGGGGTCAGAGGAGAATGAACAGACTGGTTATTATTAATGAGAGAGGTCAGAGGAGAATGAACAGACTGGTTATTATTAATGAGAGAGGTCAGAGGAGAATGAACAGACTGGTTATTATTAATGAGAGAGGTCAGAGGAGAATGAACAGACTGGTTATTATTAATGAGAGAGGTCAGAGGAGAATGAACAGACTGGTTATTATTAATGAGAGAGGTCAGATGAGAATGAACAGACTGGTTATTATTAATGAGAGAGGTCAGAGGAGAATGAACAGACTGGTTATTATTAATGAGAGAGGTCAGAGGAGAATGAACAGACTGGTTATTATTAATGAGAGAGAGGTCAGAGGAGAATGAACAGACTGGTTATTATTAATGAGAGAGGTCAGAGGAGAATGAACAGACTGGTTATTATTAATGAGAGAGGTCAGAGGAGAATGAACAGACTGGTTATTATTAATGAGAGAGAGGTCAGAGGAGAATGAACATACTGGTTATTATTAATGAGAGAGGTCAGAGGAGAATGAACAGACTGGTTATTATTAATGAGAGAGGTCAGATGAGAATGAACAGACTGGTTATTATTAATGAGAGAGGTCAGAGGAGAATGAACAGACTGGTTATTATTAATGAGAGAGAGGTCAGAGGAGAATGAACATACTGGTTATTATTAATGAGAGAGGTCAGAGGAGAATGAACATACTGGTTATTATTAATGAGAGAGGTCAGATGAGAATGAACATACTGGTTATTATTAATGAGAGAGGTCAGAGGAGAATGAACATACTGGTTATTATTAATGAGAGAGGTCAGAGGAGAATGAACAGACTGGTTCTTGTTAATGAGAGAGAGGTCAGAGGAGAATGAACATACTGGTTATTATTAATGAGAGAGGTCAGAGGAGAATGAACAGACTGGTTATTATTAATGAGAGAGAGGTCAGAGGAGAATGAACAGACTGGTTATTATTAATGAGAGAGGTCAGAGGAGAATGAACAGACTGGTTCTTAATGAGAGAGAGGTCAGAGGAGAATGAACAGACTGGTTCTTGTTAATGAGAGAGGTCATAGATCAGAGGAGAATGAACAGACTGGTTCTTGTTAATGAGAGAGGTCATAGGTCAGAGGAGATGTGAACAGACTGGTTCTTAATGAGAGAGGTCATAGGTCAGAGGAGATGTGAACAGACTGGTTCTTAATGAGAGAGGTCATAGGTCAGAGGAGATGTGAACAGACTGGTTCAAGCTGACAGGAAGGTGACAGCAACTCAAACAACCTACAGCCTGACCATGTGCATCCCTTCATGGACATCTTCTAAGTTGATGGACCTGGAGGCTGGAGGCAAATGTGTAGAGCATGAATAGCTGGATTAATGTTTCACTACATTGTGGGTCACACGTTTACATTGTTACCATTAATTGTAGCACATCCCTTGGGCCAATCAGTAGCCTATGATTTGGTTAGTAGTGAATGAATGAATGACTTTATTTGACAATATATAAAATAACATGTGACAGAAGCACAGTCTGGAAATACTGCCAAGGATTTGCTCAGAGCTTTTTCCATTGTGGTCCTTGTAGGGGGGGGGGGGGGGGGGGGGCACGAAGTGTTCAGACATGCATCATAAGACATCAGACATCGTAAAGACACATGACATCACAACACATCACATAGACATAACATAGACACATAAAAACATGTAAAGGTGAATATCTAGGTTAATTATAGTCCCTTTTGAGCCATATGTCTTTAGGCTGGGCTTGAATCTAACACACACAGTGGAACACAGTGGAAAGACACGTTTCCCCCAGGTTTTATTAAAAACTGACCACTGGTGTTGCATCTGATATTGCACTTCCCTCTGGCACCGCCATCAGGCCACGCTTTCAATGTTCAAATTAGTGAACATAATGTCCAAATGACCGCCAGATCCAATACAATTTCTGGTTGTCATCTGGCCTAATGGTGGGCGGCGCTATTCTCATAAAACTAAAAACATGAACTACTCCTCAATGGCTTGCCGATCATGATATTTGAAATCTGTTGTTACTTTGTGATAGTCTTGCATTGTGAGACATAAAACTATATGACTAATTTCTCGAAAATAGCTTTTGTTTCCTACTCCTGCTAGGCCCTTCACGTGATTCTCACTAAACCTCATGTGTGGCCTAGTGACCACCATTTTTGAAGTTATATAAAGGCAGTTTGTAGGCCAAACTGTTTGACCAGATTAGAGGTGTGGTCAAAAGGTGGATTGAAAATCTGGGCTGTTTCGACCACTAACAGCAAATGTCTAGTTTGAGGTGTTGCTTTTCCAGTTCAGATTACATAACATAACAAAACATTTGATAGACTTTCCATAAATTGATTGTTGTCATCAGTGTCAGTTATTATAAATTAGAATTAGAAGCCATGTACAACTGCCTTACACTGTAATCATAACTAACTACCTCAAACGAACGAAGACACAAACGATCAGTCTTATACCGTAACTCTGTATGATAGCATGTACAATAATGCTGTATATACCATATACATATTTATATATTCATATTTAACTGTATATAATATCTGTCTGAATATACCTGCCTATAATCCATTTGACATATCTGTATATATTATATATATATATATATATATATATGTATATGTCCCTTACCTACTCTTACTAGTTATACCGCTTCAAGATTCAAGATGATTTATTGTCATGTGCACAGTTACTAAACAGACAGTTTGCCGTACAATGAAAAACATACTTTGCTAGTCCGCCCTTCACACAACATCACATAGATCAGACAATCACACAATACAACCTAACTAGAATGAACAACTCAAATACAAGCGAATGCTAAATGAAAAAAATAAGGAGATCTTAGAAAGAAATGGATACAAGACACGAGTGAGTAACATTAACATTATTGCACGTTCCGTTCACAGTGTAGGATCAAGTACTGTGCCATTATTACTATCAAATGTAATAATTGTGGAATATTACTATAATGAGCTGTATGTGTATGAACCAAGCATCCTTTGTGAAGCACTTTGTTTGACAAGTGTCATGTTTAAATGTGCTATATAAATAAATTTGATTGATTGATTGATTGATTGATTGATTGATTGATTGATTGATTGATTGATTGATTGATTGATTGATTGATTGATTGATTGATTGACAAATATAAATATATGCAAGTGACAATGAGCACAGCAGCTGTTAAAGTGTCTTTAGTGTCTTTAGTGATTCACAGTTCGGGAAAAGGGTGACAGTGAGGTGACGTCACAGCAGAAGTCAGAGTGTCTGCCTTCACAGACAGACACACAGAAAAAACTGTCACAGTTTCAGACTCTGTGATGTACAGTAGGGGGGGGGGGGGACTTGCTGAGAGAGCTGTTCACAAGCCTGGTGGCCTGTGGGTAGAAACTACAAGTCAGTCTTGTAGTGCTGGAGTTCAGACTCCTGTAGCACCTGCCTTAGTGAGGTTTATTATTCATCACATACATACACAAGACATATAGTGAAATGAAGGTGGCCATGCCCGCTTCGATTGTGTAAAATAAGAAAATAGAATAGAAATAAAATAAAATAGACATGATACAAATAAAGATAAAATACAAAAGGCAATGAGTCCTATGTACACTTTCTATACAATATACAGTTCTGCCCTATGTCACTATGCTATCCTAACTATACTATACAAAAACATCCAGTTATGTTTAGTTTTTTTCCTTTAAAGTGACCTTTTTCCTTTCCTTTAAAGTGACCTCTTCTCATGTGATTAAAGTGACCTGTGGTGTGTTTGTGTGTAAGAGAGGGCAGATGTGTGGTGTGTGTGTTCATGTGTGCTTGTGTGTGTAGAGATCAGTGTTTAATGTTCTGTGTACGGTCCTTAATGATGTTGTGTGCTCTCCTGGTGACCCTGGTAGAGTAAATGTCCTGTAGTGAGGGGAAGGCTGTTCTTGAGATGTACTGAGCAGTTTTTATCACTCTCTGGAGTGCCTTCCTGTCCTTGGCAGTGCAGTTTCCATACCAGCCTGTGATTGAGCTGGTGAGGACACACTCAACTAGGGATGTTCGATATTGGCTTTATTTTCTTTTACCGATATCCGATATACCGATATTGTCCAACTCTTAATACATTTTGGGTGGCATGCCAAATTTTCTCAGCTTTCTTAGGACGTACAGTCGCTGCTGGGGTTTTTGAAGGTTCAGTTGGGTGTTTTGAGCCCAGGTGAGGTCCTCGCTGATGTGGGTTCTGAGGAATTTGAAGGTTTTCAACCTGTCCACCTCTGTCTCACCTATGTACAGAGGTGTGTACTGTACACTCCTCCTCAGGGGTGTAGCTCCAGATTGTGGGCCCCATGAAAGAATGTATTTGTAGGCCCCCAGTGAATGCGAGCGCGCGTATGCGCGCAAGCGGAATTTTTTTTGGCCATTTTTTTATTGATGAAAACGCATAATATGGTTTTTACCTATACATTCGGATCAGCAGTTCAGCACCTGCACTGTTGGTGGGTGAGCCTAGTAAAGGATGTCGCATTGCGTTCATCTTCAATGAATGGACCAATGCAATAGTCTACCAAAGCCCCCCCTCTCTCTCTATATATCTCACACACACACACACACACACACACACACACACACACACACACACACACACACACACACACACACACACACACACACACACACACACACACACACACACACACACACACACACACACACACACACACACACACACACACACACACACACACACACAATCATCCTAAGCTACCCCCCCCCAGCTACGCCCCTGCTCCTCCTCCGTGGGTCTGTATGCCGCCTCAGCTCCCCCAGTTATCAGTCCAACGATCATCCGCAAACTTGATGATACTGGTGTTGTTCTGGGAGGCCACACAGTCGTGTGTGAAGAGGGTGTACAGCAGGGGGCTCAGCACGCAGCCCTGGGGGGTCCCTGTGCTTAGAACCTTTGTGCCTGATGTCCGGTTGCAGACTCTGACTGACTGGGGCCTGTCTGTAAGAAAGTTCTGCACCCAGTTACAGAGAGCCGGTGTCAGACCCACAGTGAGGAGTTTAGCAGAGAGTTTGTGTGGGATGACCGTGTTAAATGCAGAGCTGCAGTCGATGAATAATAGTCTGGCATATGTGTCTTACTAGTATACCATAGTTTTTTTATACCTGTATTACTGTACATACATCTGATTATCCTTATTACTCAGTAGTACTCATTTATATATATATACTCAAATGTAATCACTTGTACATTGTATATTGCTATTGCACTTTACTGTTACATTTGCACTCTGGTTAGAGGCCAACTTCTTTTTGTACTGTGCTCATGCTGTATAATGACAATACATTTGAATCTAATCTGATCTAATGTGGCTTTCAACACTACTGTCATTTTATTTGTCTGAATTTGGCCTTTACCCTAATTTCCCAGCTGGACTGGATCACAATCACACATTTGAAGTATGTCAGCCTTTGTTCCATCACGCTTGGCCTCCGCTGGACCCGAATTCTCCCACAGACAAGTGACTTTCTACATTTACAATTGATGATAATGTTATATAATATTATTGATAATAATAAATAAATGATAACGTTTATAAATCACACATCCTGCTTCACAATATTCTCAGGAAAGGGAAGCTATTGTTTCTCTGGCCAGAATATGAGATGCTGTTTATTTATATGAATAATAAAGGCGCCAGTGGGGGTGAGGGGCAAGGCACACTGAGGGTCAGGGGTCAAACAACATTGGTGATTCACACAGTGACACACCCACCATGGTCATGACCCCTGACTCATATGGTGATGAGGTCATCCCGTCAACATACACCAGAGCTCCTTTCTGTGCCTCCCACAGGCACATGGAGCAATAGCAAATAAAACCCTCCAGGCCACCATAGCACAAAATAATGAATACAGTATTTAAATGACAACAGTAGCCATTTGCAGCATAATAACTCTTTTAACTGTCGGATGTAGAGCAGACCAATAACAAACCATCTGAACGGGTCACCACTAGTCCAACCACCTAAGGCTGATCTCCACAATAGGAAATGGTCCAGTTGGGATTCTTAATTAAGCTTAAAATGTAATCCGCTCTGGGACTTGGACTATTTATTTTTAATATCCTCTTTTTCAGGGAGTTAGTGACTCTCCACTTATTTTGTATATAATAGACAATAAAATTGACAGATTTAATTCTATTACGCAATTTGTTTCCGGATTGGTCCACTTCAGTAAGAACCGTAGCTCCACACGTAGAGCTGTTTGTGTTAACAGCAGGGGTGTAAAAAGTACCCAGAAATTATACTTAAGTGAAAATTTGGGTACCGTCTCAAAATATTACTTGAGTAAAAGTCAGTATCTTGAGTATCTGGCTAAAAACACACTTGAGTCAAAGTTAAAAAGTTTCTACTTTTAAATGTACTAAAATGTACTAAAAAGTTAAAGTAAAAACCTTTTTTTCTGACTGTCTATTCTTCAAAGATCCCCGCTTTCTAGTCTTGCACAAGGACCAATCAGCATGGGTATGGACGGGTTCATTTTCCATTGATGGGGATTTGATTGGCTGTTTTTAAATAAACAATGGCCGCAGGATTCTTAACGTTAACGTTCCTTATCAATCAGTGGCAGTACTTATACCTGCCCGTTACTGACTTCCTGCACAGTTTTCCAGCACAGCTGAGGTTTTGTTTCCATGTTTTACAGTTCGCTTTTGTTGTACCGTGTAACGTATTCCTTTGTTTACTTCTGCTCAAGTAAAGCCTTCGATTATACTTTTCACCGTCGACTCTGCCTCCTCTCTCTGGTTCATAACTGTTCAGCATTTGGGTTCTACACACCTTCCCCCGCCACCCACCGTAACATGAGATTTGTACTTTGTAGGTCTGCATTTTAAATGTAAGGAGTAAAAAGTATGTTTTTTTTCTCTGAAATGTAATTGAGTAAAAGTACAAGTATACAAACCTAATAATACTTGAGTAAAGTACAAATCCCCAAAAACAGTACTTAAGTATTGTAACCAAGTACAATTACTCAAGTACTTTACACCCCTGGTTAACAGTGTGATGACTGACCTCTCTCTGACATGGGGTTGTGCCTATAGGCAGGGTCACACTGCAATAGCAGCAAGGATCTGTGGCAAATTGCGCCTTCAAGCCATGTAGTAAATATCATAAATATGGCTTGAGCGCCACATGATTAACCCAACAAAGTGGGAATTACGTGGGAAATGACATTTAAGGGGCGTGTCGGTATTGTAAACATGTAGCGGAATCTGTGGAAAGGATGGAAGTCCTTACTTCCTATAAACTTTCATGCTCGTTATTATGTTATCTAAACAGAAAATATTTATTTCGATGCCTTTAGATTTGTAGATTTGTTGAACGGAAATAAAAAGAAAAAAGTCGGATGGCCTCCATTTTGTTGTTCTTTCTGACCAAAAACATTTGAACGGGAAATAGGAATATTCCCAGGCAGCAAAAGACTGAGCTGACCTTGAGGCAAGTGTTGCTGAGGCAAACCTATCGGATAAAATCACTCACATTACTATTTTTTAAATAGTTCCATGACGCTGCATGCTAACGCTCACTTTTCTTTGGTTAGCAAGATTATCGTTGTAGCTTTTCAAAGAGCTTCCCATCGAGTGTGATCCTAGCCCTTCCAGAAGTCCTTCCAGAAGACTTTCTAAGACTAATGAACCCAACTGTGAATGTCTTCTGTGATCATTCCTTCACATATCCACGTTGAAAACAACTGCTGTTGTTGCTGTTAGGGCAGCTGAAGCCTATACTGAGGGCAATATGTATCCCATGATGCAGTAGTTCAGTCTGTTGACAAATCAGAGGCCATGTTGCTTGTTGCTGAGCAGATCGATATGGACATGGATAATAGAGTAACATGAGACTCACCTCACACCATTGGCTTATCTAATCTGACCTCATGTAACCCAATAACCCAAATAATGGTAGGTGAGTTGGTACCATAGAATATGTACACACATGTGTGTGTTTGTATATTATGTGTATACACACACACACACACACACACACACACACACACACACACACACACACACACACACACACACACACACACACATATATATATATATAGAGAGAGAGAGAATTATTTTATATATAGAATAGAATTGTATTGGCACATACAATAATCATGATAATAAAGGTACAACATTCTGACCATAAGCAAGAGGACCACTGACCTTGACCTTGAGGCAAAACTATAGCAACTATGGCAAAGCAAAGACAAAAAACGCTTGAAAAGGGGACTTGAAAAAAAACTAAATAGTTAATGATGTATGTTGGTGGTTTTTTCCCCTGACTAGTCCGTTTTTTTATTTATTTTTATTGTGTATTTATGGTCATATAAATGCCCACATTCTATGCACGTAATGGCATCCCCGGTTGCGTGCTCAGGAACTTCAAAAGCACCTCCATCGTGCCAGTGAACGCTCCTCTGCAGTGAGCCTCAATGACTTCTGCTCTGTGGCACTCACCTCCATCATCACGAAGTGCTTCAAGAGGCTGGTTCTGATTAATCTCAAATCTGGCCTTTCACCCTCTTCTGGATAAAAACACCAACTCGCCTACCATGAGAACAGGAGCACAGAGGACGCCATCTCTCTACATGCTGCTCTCTCCCACCTGGATGTGAGAGTGCTGTTCATCGACTTCAGCTCAGCATTCAACACCATCACCCCCCCCCCCCCTTGGTGACCTTGTGGAAACTAAATACCTCTACATCAACACCTCCATCTGCAAATGGATACTTGACTTCCTTACCAAAATACCAAGAGTATGTTAGGTTAGACCAGGGGTCAGCAACCTTTACTATCAAAAGAGCCATTTCCCCCCCTCCCACAAAATTGTATTCATCTGGAGCCGCAAAACCAATTTACCCTTAAAATGAAGATAACATAGTGTATAACGTTTTATATATAGTTATCCCCAAGCATTTAGCATAAAACGCCTGATACTTTGCCATTTATTATACTTTATACTTATGGCGCTTTTCCACTGCATGGTACCTACTCTACTCTACTCTACTCTACTCTGTATTTTCGGTTTTCCATTACCAAAGTACCTGGTACCAGGTACTTTTTCTGTACTTTTTGGGTACTTTTTTAGTCCCTGCTCTGTCGAGGTTCTTAGCGCGAGCCAAGCGAGTAGAACTGGTACCACAAAAGTCACGTGAAAAACTGCAGACCACTGATTGGTCAGAAGAGAGACGCGTCACTGTTTGGAGAGTCTGAACGAAAACAGAAAGCCGCCATCTTGAATGGCTCGCGTAGAATGTCATATGTATGTTTGCAGCACGAAACAAGTGCAATAAAAAAGGATACAGTCACTGTGTATTCTGCCTCATTTATTGATGAAACAAAACCGACATCAACACAATTTGCCACCGAGCGGAGAGTTTAGTCTCGCAAAAAGATCGCTGACTTGTTAAGGCTTAAGCTTATGTTGTGCTAGCGTTTTAGCATGGCTATCGTACATAGCGTGATCAATATAACTCGCTATTGATTGTTTGTATGAGTAACGTTAATGCTAGTAGAATAGACACAACGTGAGGTAATCACCATCCATTTTAAACCGGTTATTACCTAATGATAACGTTAGCAAATAGACGCGACTGGTAACGTTACAGCTTGTTAGCCTAATGCTAACGTTAACGTTAGCATAGACAGCCTAGCTAACGTTAACGCTTGTAGAATAGACACAATGAGAGGTAACGTTAGCGTTAGCAGAATAGACACAACGAGAGTCTCGTTAATTTTGTTATTGATTGATTGATTGATTGAAAACTGTGTTTTACTCTGGCTTGCGCCTACTAGCTCACGGACATAGCTATGCTGGAGCTCTCACAGAGCTATGGAGCTCTCAGCTGTACACCAGCAGCCCCGCCTCCCCACACGGAGACAAACTGAGTACTTTATTTTAGTACCTGCAGTGGAAAAGGAACGAAGTACCAGGTACCTAAAGCGAGTAGAGTAGAGTAGAGTAGAGTAGAGTAGAGTAGAGTAGAGTAGAGTAGAGTAGAGTAGAGTAGAGTAGAGTAGAGTAGAGTAGGTACCATGCAGTGGAAAAGCGCCATTAGATGTTACGTCCCCAGGTCCGGCCCTTGCTGGGCCGGGCATGAAAATGACAGTGGACATTTCCTTCCGCCTGACATTGGTTCCCTACCTCCCTCCAGTGACCAAAGCCGGATGGTGCAGGCGACCATCTTATGTTGGTTTCAAGTAATTGAATTAATTTCTAATTATTTGTTATCCTGGGCCATCCCTGTCTGTGTTTGATGTCGTCCCCCTGTCTGGTTGTTGTGTGTGTCATTGCCTTTGTGTAGTTGTGTTTAGTGTCTTTGCTTTTTGTGTCTAGGTTGTGTTGTGATTCTGTGTTTTGGCCTTGCCCTGCCAGGTGTTGATCGTTGTTAATTAGTGTTGGTATTTAGGTTTGTTTGTTTGTCATCACTTCCTCGTGGCGTCATTGTCTCCTGTACCCCCATTGTGCCCTCTCTTACTTCGTGCCTCCCCTTGCCTTGTTTCATGTTCGTCTGTGCTGTAAGTTATATATCCCGTTTTCGTTCATCTTTGTTTTCCCGTCCCTTCAGTGTTGTTTTGTATGATTTTGTCCTAGTAAACGTATTTTTATTTTCACGTATCCTACCGTCTCTGCCTCCTCTCTTCCCTCTGCAATTGCGTTCTCACCCTCACTGCACCCCTAATCCTAACACTTAGAGCAAACAGTTTGTTGCATTTATGAAATTATAAAACAACAAAAAGAAAATTGTTGACATTTTATTGCTGTTTTTACCTGTTATAACAAAGGAAAACCTCAAACTCTTATGAAGAGGAGAAAAAAGACTGGCATGTGTAGACCTACTTTGAAATAAAACACAGAAGAGGAGAAAAACACTGGCATGTGTAGACCTACTTTTAAATAAAACCTGAACTATGCAGGTATATTTGAGTCCTTCCCTTATTTGTGGAACATTTATAAAATAAAAAGTAGTCCACTTTGAAAAAAGACTACCATGTGTGCAGACCTACTTTGAAATTTTGATTGAAACCTTTATTTATACTCAGGTGAGCTCTGAGGTGAGGCCACCTCATTTACAGAACAGCTGAGTGTACAAGATAAAACAACAAAACAATGTGCAGTGCAATCAGTTAAAAACAGTTACAACATGAATCATTTAGAAATTAAATCAGACATTTAAATTCCCTAAGGGAAGGAAGAACTTCCTACTTTAACTTTGATTGAATGTCATTCCAGGACTTTGGGGCTGCATAAGAGAATGCTGTCCTGCCGAGTCCTGTACTAGTCCACGGTACTTTAAATGTGATCCAGTTACTAGATCGTGTTTGATGGGCTGGAGAATTCCTGTCCAACAGGGCAGCTATATACGGTGGCTGTTTGCCGGTCAATGCCTTGAAAAGAGCCAATGATAGTCCCGCCGAACTGCCAGGGATGGCCAACCAACCTTACTGTAAAGGATACAGTGGTGTGTATCATACCTATCTCCAGTAATAAATATAAGTGCAGAGTGGTACACAGAGTCCAAGGGTTTCAGGGAGGAAGCTGAAGCATGATGATAAATGACATCTCCATAATCAAGAACAGATACAAATATTGACTCAACAACTCTTTTCCGACAGAATTGAGGGAATCTTGAGCGATTTCTGTACAGAAAGCCAACCTTTTGGCGCAGCTTAGACGCAAGTTTCTCAGTATGAAATGTATTTTTTTATCTACTTTTTCTCCCCATTTTCTATTTTTCTCCCATCCCAATTTCGTATTATCCAATTCTTCCCTCCCCTGTCTCGAACGTTGCTAGACTATGCCTCCCACTGGTCGGCTGCAATGTGGACCAAGCCTTGCATCACGTGTCCCCTCCGGTACACGAGGAGGCAGCCGTCGCATCTTTTCACCTGAACAGCGCGATCTCTCAGTGGCGAGGAGTAACTCGTGGGAGGCTCACGCTGCCCCTGTTGCTTCCTGATTCTGCTGTACAGGCGCACCAACCGACATGTAGGATGAATGGATGAATGAATGAATGGATGAATGAATGAATGAATGAATGAATGAATGAATGAATGAATGAATGAATGAATGAATGAATGAATGAATGAATGAATGAAAACTTTATTTAACAGATTGCAGAATGGGTACAATACAGTACGGCTCAATACACACAATTGTTAAGGGGATGCAGACCAGAGAAAGACGTTTGTCTTGTTTACCTCAGGGTCCCCCATTTTCAATTCATAGTGACATTTATGACATACACAACATACATGACATTTATGGCATAGGGACATACATGACATACAGGTATTTAGTACTGTTACATTTGTGACATATACGATATGCAAATATACAGTACTGTTACCCATAGATCCTGACAGAGTATATACATATGGGGGACTGTACATTAGGAGGGGGTGGGTGGGTGGGAGAGAAATATACATACGGAGGGGAGCAAATATATACATACGGTGGGGAGGAGACTGTACATTAGGAGGGGGTGGGTGTGTGGGAGAGAAATATACATACAGTGGGGAGATAATATACATGCGGTGGGGAGGAGACTGTCTATTAGGAGGGGGTGGGGGGGTTTGTACATTTACGGTGGCCAGTTTCGAATTGCGGCCTCCCGTAGGTGCTCTTTAAGAGCGGTTTTCAATGTGGGTAGGGATTCACATTCCTTTACAGCTTTGGGTAGGGCGTTCCACATTGATGTGGCATAATTGCGAACCGTGTTTAGTCCCTTGTTTGAGCCGAATCTGGGTTTAACATGATTTGTTGAGCTTCCTCTGGTGTTGTGGTCGTGGTATTCACTGACCTTTGGGAAGTATTTTGACATGTACATGGGTACCTTAGTCGTATAGTGTATCTTGTAGACCAGGCCCATTGCAAGTTCTCCCGTGTCAGCGCCGATCTTACCACCTTATCTATGCCCCAAGACACGGGTGCCAAAATCAAGGCCTGTGGAATAATGGGATGGGGCTTCTCCTCCCGACCCGGAGGATCAAACTGCCGCGACAACGCGTCAGGTTTGACGTTCTTGGAACCGGGCCGATAGGAGATGGAAAATCGAAATTGAGTGAAGAATAACGCCCACCTGGCCTGGCGAGCGTTAAGGTGTTTAGCCCCTTGGATGTAAGCCAAGTTCTTATGATCAGTCCAAACAATGAAGGGATGTGCCGCCCCCTCCAACCAATGTCTCCATTCCTCTAGTGCCAATTTGATTGCCAATAACTCCCAATTACCCATGTCGTAGTAATGCTCGGCCGAAGACAGCCGGCGAGAAAAAAAAGGCGCAAGGATGCACTTTACCGTCCTTTAAACACCTCTGAGAGATCACCCCCCCCCCCACCGCGATGTCAGAGGCATTCACCTTCACAATGAACGGAACCTCTGCATCGTGGCGGATCAGTACAGGGGCGGAGGTAAACCGACGTTTGAGGTCGCAGAAGGCTGACTCTGCCCTAGGCGACCATTCAAAGCCAGGGAGAGAGGACTTAGTGAGAGCTGTTAACGGATTGGCTAAGGCACTAAAATTGCGAATAAAGCACCTGTAAAAATTTGCAAAGCCCAAAAAACGTTGTAACTCCTTGAGCGACGAAGGCCGTGGCCAGTCCAAGACTGCACTCACCTTGGCTGGATCCATGCGAAGATCACCCTTTGTCAACACAAAGCCCAGGAAGGAAACGGTGTCAGTGTGAAACATACACTTCTCTGCCTTAACAAATAGTTGATACTTGAGGAGACGGTCTAGCACCTCACGAACGTGCACTTGGTGTTGTACCATATCGTGAGAAAAAATCAGGATGTCATCTAAGTAAACGAACACCGACACCCCAATTAAGTCCTGCAGCACGTCGTTAACCAGGGCTTGGAAGACTGCTGGAGCATTAGCTAAGCCAAAGGGCATGGCTAAATACTCATAATGCCCATTGGGCGCGTTAAATGCAGTCTTCCACTCGTCTCCTTCTCTAATCCTGACCAAATTGTATGCATTACGTAAGTCAAGTTTAGAGAAAACCTGTGCCCCCTGTAAGCACTCAAAGGCGGTTTCCATGAGAGGCAACGGGTAACGGTTCTTGATGGATACATCGTTCAACCCCCTATAATCAATGCACGTCGCTGGGAACCCTCCTTCTTAGCAACGAAGAAGAACCCAGCACCGGCAGGAGATGTGGAAGGACGTATGTGCCCCACGAGCAATGCCTCCTCAATGTAAGTGTAAATGTAAGTCATAGACACTGTCTCAGGGCGCGAGAGGGAGAACATACGCCCACGGGGGGAGAGGTACCGGGTAGAAGATTAATGGGGCAGTCGTATGATCTATGAGGCGGTAGTGCTTTAGCACGCGTTTTGCAAAAAAATTCCGCAAGGTCCCATTAGATCTTAGGTACACCTATCAAATCGGGATTAGTAGGTCTGACAGCATCTGCAACGCTCCCCACCATCCTGGAAAGAGAAGAGGAAGACAAAAGAGAAGAGGGGGGGGGGTGGGCAAACTCTCGCCGAAACCCGACTTAACGGCGTTCTCCGTTGAGAGTTCACCCGTGCACCAATTAATCACAGGGTTGTGAAACGCTAACCAGGGATGACCTAAAAGCTAAAACCATGACAGAAATGGGGGAGGAAAGTACAAAAAATTTCAACCACTCCCACCCACCACCCGCCACCTGAATATCAATAGGAGCAGTGCGGTGGATGATGCTCCCACTGCCCAGTGGCTGTCCATCCAGGGCTTGGACGGGAACGGGTACCATCAATTCCTCGAGCGGGATCCCCCACTCCTCTACCAGCCCCACATTAATAAAATTGCCCGCTGCCCCTGAGTCAATTAATGCCACGGTTCTCTTGATGTCGCTCCCACAGTTGACAGTAACATTAAAAAAAGTACGAGTATCGGGAAAACACGAGGATTTGAGCCCACCTGCCAGCGCCTCCTCAGGACCTAGCGGGCTCCTCCTTTTCCCGAGGAGCCCCGACAGCTGCCGAAGCGATGGCCGGTGCGGCCGCACCGAAAGCAGCGTCTCTCCTCGATGAAGCGCCGTCGCTCCTCGTCAGAGAGCGACAGCGCCCCAAGCTGCATGGGTTCATCACCCAGTGGCTCACTCGTGTAGTGCAGGAAGTTGTCGACACCGGGAGAAGAAGGAACACGTACCTGAGCCGCTGTTCCACACTCACGTTCCCTCTCCCGATGTCGATTGTCCATGCGGATGGCCATGGTGATGATCTCATCCAAGCGCTCCGGCAACTCACGTACGGAGAGCTTGTTTCTCATCCGCATGGAGAGCCCCTGAACAAACAACACACAACAGGGGATCTCTGGCCAAGCTGCCTCCCGGGCCACGATCCTGAATTCAATGGCGTAATCTGCATTGCGGAGGCCTTGTTGGCAGGCGAGGAGCCGCCCGCCGGCCTCGTAAATAGAGAGTACTCGGGAAGTATCAAAGATACCCATACCCATACCAAAGATACCCAAAGATACCCATATCCATCTCCGGCAAACCCATAATCACCACAGATTCCTTCAAATTTCTCGGCACTCACATAAGCAATAACCTCAAATGGAAAACCAACACAGACCACATACACAAAAAAGCAAATCAAAGACTCTTCTTCCTTCGCCAGCTTAAGAAATACAGAGTCAATAAACATCTCTTGCTCCGTTTCTACCAGGCCATTATACAAAGCATCCTCACCTTCTCCATAACTGTTTGGTACAGCAATCTGGACACTCACTCAAAAAACAAACTACAAAGAATCATCAATAAATCCTCAAAAATAATCTGCACCCCCCTCCCTTCTCTCGAATCACTCCATCGCCAAATCACAATCAGGAGAGCCAGGAAAATCATCTCCGACCCCACTCACCCAGCACACCACATCTTCCAGCTGCTGCCCTCTGGGAGGCGCTACAGATCCCTGACCACCAAAACAACCCGGTTCAAAAACAGCTTCTTCCCCACTGCCATACGGACACTGAACTCCCTGTAGCACCCCCCCCCCCCCCTCCCTGTAGTACCCCCCGCAACCCCCCTTACCTCTGCTGACATGGACATGGACAAACTCTGAACTGTATCTATGTAATTGTGTTTTCTTTTATGTACGCTGTAAGTGATGTTATATGTTCTATGTTTTTATGTTTTTATGTTGGAACTGCTATGCTATGCACTGAAACCAAATTCCACCAGCCTGGCTGGGTGGTCATTAAAGAAATTGAATTGAATGAAATTGAATTGAATTCTCAACTCCCCGGTAAAGGCGTCCACATTGCTGCAGATTACCGACCCACTTTCCCATTCGGCTGTAGCCCAGGAAAGCGCTCGACCAGAGAGGAGGGTAATGATGTATGCGACCTGGGAAATGTCAGAGGGGAATGAACGTGGCTGCAACTGGAACATGAGTGAGCACTGGGTGATGAATTCCCTACACCCCTCCGGTGCTCCCGCATAGCGGCCCGGCGGTGATAGCCGCGACTCCCGGACCTCTTCCTGGTTCCCGAAAGCCCTGCGACCTCTCTCGCCGCCGACAGCCGCTCCCTCCGGTGCCGCCTCAGCTCCCGCCGTCCTCACCTCAGCCACCTCGGTACTAGCCCTCTGGGCCGCGGCCAACGCCGAACTCGCCATCTCCTGGGAGGTAATGGCGAGTCCTCCCAGTCGAACCAGCTCGGCGCTGACCTGTTGTTGGCGAGCTGATACTTGCCCCAGCGCGTGCTTCAGCTCCCGGTGCATCTCTGCCAAAGCCTCCATGGAACCTGGATGGTCGGATCTTCTGTTACGACGGAGGCAGGTAGGTTCCAGTTGTGGAGTAATAAGTAGAAGCAGAGAAGGTTTTTACTCATTAAACGGTGGTTCTCTTTATTTGTAGAACGGTACACCTAGAGTAAATCCAACAGGTAACAACACTGTCTAGGAAGAGAAAGATAATAATAATAATAATAATAATAATAATAATAATAATAATAATAATAATAATAATAATAATAATAATAATAATAATAATAATAATAATAATAATAATAATAATAATAATAATAATAATAATAATAATAATAATAATAATAATAATAATAATAATAATAATAATAATAATAATAATAATAATAATAATAATACGACAGCAACGTCCAGAGCCTGCGGTACCGCCGTGTACCGTGCAGGGAGAGTGTGAAGATCCGACAACTAGAAGCAGAAAGACAGGGGTTAAATAAGACCACATTCCAGACATACCAAGCCCACCACAGTGACAGCCAATCAGGAGACCCAGACAATAAGTGACAGGGGAGACAAGTGACAGGGGAGACAAGTGACAGGGGAGACAAGTGACAGGTGTCAGAATGGTGGGTGGTTCTCAGGCGGGACCAGAGAACCCAGAGTGTTACACTGTCGTCTACTCTAAGCCATCCTAGGTTGTCAAAGTGGGCAGGGGTGAGGTGGGTTCTAGGGGTAAGGTCAAGTAGAAGTCTGACCAGTTTGTTTTGTGATGTTTGTAATCTTGTTTTTAGCGCCTTTGAGGTGCTTTGGTACCATGAGGTGCAAGCATAGTCATAGTACCCTTGAATGAGTGCTCCTGCCAGAGTCTTCAGGGTATCCTTGTTTACCAGAGAGGAGATCCGGCACAAGAATCTAGTTCGTTGGTTGACTTTTTTTATTACCTTGGATGCCATTTTGTCACAGAAAAGATTTGCCTCTAGGATGGAACCTAGGTATGTAATTTCATCTTTCCTTGTGACAATATTGTCACCCACCCTAAGGAGTCGCTGTCCACAACGTCCGATCCCCACCCACCAGCTTTCCCACCCCCTAATACTGCCAATTGTATTAGTATGAACGACCAGCCAAGCCGGAAGCAACGCAGAGAGCTGGGCTCGAACCCAGCATCTCCTGCGTTAGTGGCGAGCGCCTTGCCCACTGCGCCACTTAGCCGCCCTCAGTATGAAATGTAATGGTTAATTTTTCGTCTATCCACAGGCCCAGATATTTATATTCCGTGACTCTGCTAATTTCTGTACCATTTAGTGATGATATCTGTAAACTATTGTAATCTAAATTCTTTGCCCTGGAAAATATCATGAATTTTGTTTTATTAGAATTGAGAACAAGTTGATGTAGGGCATCTTGCAAAGCAATAAAAGAGAGTTGCAAGTTTTCAGTAGCTAACTGCACATAATCCGCCATACAATAGATAACTGTGTCATCATCATCATTAGGTAGCTTCTTCGTTCCGAAGGTTGCCTATCACTCTCCAACCCATTCTGTCCCCACTTCTCGTGACTCCGCCTCTCACTCCACTCCAATCACAGACATCGTCTACCCAGCCTCTTCTTGGTCTTCCATTTCCTCTCTTTCCATCCACCTTCCCCATCACAACCTTCTTGAACATCTCCCCGCTGGATCCTCTCAGAACATGCCCGCACAACTCCATCTTTCTCTTTTTCAACCTCTCCAGCAGCTGTCCTCCTTGCATATCCGCTCTTCTCAGTACCTCCTCATTCTTGATCTTATCCTTCCATGTTATCTTGAGCATCTTCCTCAGCGTCCACATTTCAAAAGAGTCTATCATCCTCTTTGACTCTTCATTCAGCGTCCATGCTTCTGCTCCGTATGAAAAGACTGACATAACATACAGTACGTTTCCAAAATCCTGGTCTTCGTTTTCCAACTTATGTTTCTTCTCAATAATTCTTTATGGTTCCAGAATGCGCCCTTTGCAATTCCGGTTCTTCTCTTAATGTCCATGTTAGCTCTTCCACCATCACTGATCCAGCTTCCAAGGTACATGTACTCCTTCACTTGTTCAAGTTTTTCTCCATCCACCTGTATTTTACAAACAGTTCCTGGTGTTTTTTCAATGATCATTACTTTAGTTTTCTTTCAGCATATAAATGGGCTTGACAGGATCCATTTAAGATGATAAAATATTGTTTATGTAGATTGTGAAGAGGACAGGGCCCAGCACAGAACCAACCCTGCGGAACTCCCTTGCCTATGGATAGAAACTCAGACCGGACATGGCCAGCTCTCACACACTGACGCCTGGATGTTAAATAATCATGCAACCAGCTAAGGGCATTGTCATCCAGACCAATACTAGTTAGTCTATGCAGTAGAAGGGAGTGATCGACTGTATCGAAGGCCTTCGAAAGGTCTATGAAAAGTGCTGAGCAATGTTTAAATAAAACAACAAACTATGCAGCTCTATTTGAGTCCTTCCCTTATTTGTGGAAAATTTATAAAATAAAAAGTAAATATTTTGTTGTTCGCAAATTTCTCACCACATATCAGGCATACAGGTAAGCCTTCATCGTTAGTTGCTAAAGCAAATTAATCTGTCCACGCTGAATTAAACCCTCTATTTTCCTCTGAGACTTTCCTTTTTTTGGATTTATCCATGGTTAGCTTACTGAGGGGTCAGAAACTCAAGATTAGCCACCTGCAGACAGCAGGGAGAGGCGTGGGGTGTGACGTATATTTTAGTTGAGGAAATATTTTAGTTGACAAAATATTTTAGTTGACGAAATATTTTTAGATTTCAGTGTCACAGTATCACCTCGATCTCCAAAATAAGAGGTGTTAAAAAAAATCTCTTAATTTTATTTTATTTGCAACAGGGAGCCACAGCAGAGGCGCTAAAGAGCCGGAGCCGCGGGTTGCCGACCCCTGACCTAGGAGGGGGTCGGCAACCCCTTAATTGCTTAATTGTCTCAGGTGATAGAGGCACTGTTTCGCCTTTTTTTCCACAGAGTCTATGTGTGTTGTCCATGTCAGGTCCTCTGTGATGTGGACTCCCAGGTACTTAAAGCTGCTCACCCTGTCCACGGTAGCCCCATTTATCCACAGTGGCGTGTGTGTCCCCTGCTGTATTCTCCTAAAATCCACGATCAGCTCCTTGGTTTTACTAATGTTCAGGAGTAGGCCCGGCACCAGCGTGCCAGTTCATTAACCTCCTCCCGATAGGCCTTGTTAGAGATCAGCCCCACCACCACGTGTCGTCGGCAAACTTCACTATGGAGTTGGAGCTGAACCTGGCCACACAGACATGTGTGTACAGTGAATACAGCAGGGGGCTCAGAACGCAGCCCTGGGGGGACCCGATGCTCAGGGTGATTGAGTTGGAGGTATGACCCCCCACCCTGACCGCCTGGGGCCTGTCACTCAGAAAGTCCACGATCCAGGCGCTCATGGCAGAGCTCAGACCCAGATCGATCAGTTTGTCAACCAGCATTTTGTATGAAAGTATTCTGTACTTCTGTATGACAACTATTAAAGAACTTGAACTTGAGTCTGGTGGGGACTATGGTGTTGAAAGCTGAACTATAGTTCAGTTCAGTTCAGTTATTTTTTTATTTCGGGCTTTGGACACGGTCATTCCATAAATCACCAAAGTTTTACCAGCTGCTATTGCAGCATTGTCCAATTGTCCGAAAAGGGCTAGGGAGAAGCACTAGGCTTGTCGGGCTCTACCCCTGAAGACTTACGTTTAATTTTTTTAATTTTTAAATTTTAAATTTTTTCATTTACATACAGTACATACATAGTAGATACATAGATATAGTACCCATTTCAGTGCACACATATAGTACACATTACATTACACATTACTGTATAGTATACCTGCAGTATATAATAGTATATATAATAGTATATAGTACATAATAGTGTATACAGCACATATATAATGTGATGTGAGATATATAGTACATGATATATACAATACAAAATAGTACCATAATATAATAGTACATACTGCAAATATAGTTCAATATAATATACAAATGAATTATAATATGATTATATAATGTGATATGATATAGCGCACAATACAGTATCATACATATTCTTTTTTTATTTATTTATTTTTTAATATGCCATTAAAGCTCTTCTTCCCTTCTGTACTTTTTTTTGTCTAGATTTGAATTGATTTATGTTTTCACAATATTTTAGTTCATCCTGTAGCCCATTCCACATTGACATAGTCAATGAACAGCAGTCTCACATAGCCCCCCTTCTGACTGTCAAGGTGGGAACTTGTACTTGTATACTGTACTTGTGCTGTATAATGACAATACATTTTAATCTAATCTAATCTAAAGGACATCTCTTATTTTATCTTGTCCAAATCAACGGGACAGAGGTTGAGCATGTTTCCAGCTTCAAATTCCCGGGTGTCCACATCTCTGAGGACCTCTCTTGGACCCTCAACAGAATGGGTGGGCAGGACAGTGAGACAGAGGTGACGCCTCACCACAGGGAGGTGCAGGGCGACGGACAGTGACATCACCCTTGAGGGAAAGTGACATCACCCAGTCCAAGGGGAGGATGTTAGCTAACCACTCTGTTATCTCCTGTTTGTTTTAGATGGGGGGATAGTGGCTGGGGCAGAGGACAGAAGAGAAAGAAAACAATGCAGCATCTGCTCATTTCATTCCATTCGATTCAAGCAAGTGTTCATATTTTCATACAATGATACTCATTGACCGCCGGGAATTAGTCGGGCCCCGTTCTAACACTGCCACGCTTTAAAAGTGCGTCACCTTGTTTGTAGAGCTATAACTATATTCTATATTATAGCTATGGATACAATACTATGGCCCATTTGACATCACCTATCTATCGTTCAATATGTGAAAAAGAATACATTTCTTCATCCATACGTTCCCGTGTTATACCGTGGTGAATATAAGTATGGTTATAGCGTGGTCTGGGGTAATTCCCGAAGGGCTGAGTAATAGCCTTATACGTCAATTCTACTATAAACGTTGCCGTTTCTTGCCTGTACACGCTATTATTCCCAAATCAAATCTATATCATAGGTATTATGTTCCATCATGAATGCATGAAAGGGGGGGGGGTCGTTTCTGATTATTTGATTGGCAGTAACGGCATTCGTATTGAACACTAAAAACGCTTATCAGCCCAATCGGTATAAAAGCATTGCACGATCAAGCAAAAATGTATGTCAGATAGTCCTTACCTGTGATCGGGAGTATTCCAAAAATAATATTCCAATTGTTTGATCGCCATCTGGTACATCCGATGTCCATTTGATCCACGACATAACCCACCACAACATATGGATCGGGATATTTGACGTGCTTCAATGCAATCGGGAGAACCGCTAGACTGGCCCAACACAGAAAAGTGAGCCCGGTGACATTTGACCGGTGCACAGGCCAAGATACAAGGTTACAAAGGGTGCTCAATACCGCCGTCTAGCTGGATGCGGCCGGTATTGCACTTTGGCGATCTCAGACTCATTCCATAGGATATGCATATAATGCATATAATTTACTTCTATGTCCCTATGCTATACTTGCTGTTACTACTATGCAATAATCACAACAAATTATTTTCTTAAAGTGTCCTTTTTTCCCTTCCTATGGTAACACCAAGGTCCCTGGATGAATAATGAATACAAATATCAATCAATCAAATCATACGATCAAATAACGAGTATACTCGTTGTTGGCATTCAATCGTCGCCTCCCAATAACGAATAACGGGGAATGAGTTAAAGGGGAATACCACTCAAATTAAGAAATTATATCTGTCTAGGTCAGTGGGCCCTCATTTATCAACAATTCTTAGAAAGTGTTCTATTTCCGTTCTTAAGCACATAATTTAGAATGTGTGTACGTACAGAAAAATCGGGATTGATCACACGTGTGTACACGTGTCGTACGCACACTCCGTGTTGATAAATACCTTTTTGTTCTACCGTCAATGCTCGTGCATGATTATCCATATATGGTCATGAAACACCCCCATGGGATGTGAAATAATGGACTAACCCGAGCGAACTCTGAGAAACTTCACTGAGAGCGAGATTGTTCACGGAGGTCCAACCAACTAATTCAACGCGCTGTCGAAACAAGAAGACACGTGTGTTATGGGATAAATACGCAACAGGCTGGCGGACTTGTACACAGTGATGTCAGATATCAACGACTCCCTAAGACCATTGCTGCAATTCTGGCTGGACAGCTCAAAATACTAATAAAGACCGTTAACCACTGTTTGGCGTTGGTGTGTCATTATAACCATGCTGGAATATGAATGCCTTTATTAGTTTCGTTCGATTGGCTACCGGGTATAATATGATTTGTAGAGGCATACAATCTATTTTGTTGTCGGTATTAGGTAGCCTATATATGAATGACATATAATAGCATAGCCTACATTATGCAACAGTAACTTGCGCATATATAATAATACATGGCACAGCCCTGCAAAGCCTGCATACAGTAAACTAACTTGATCGTTAATCTAGCTGTATCTTTACGCTTATGAAAACATTAAATAATATGTATAGGCTATAGGCCGTCGTTTTGCCTTAATACTATAGCCTATATTCTCAAATGGCATTTAATGGCTATCCGCTGTGGGCTATCTCCTCGCGGACGGACCAGTATACCTTATATCATATCATATTCATATGTCTCCAATGAATCGTGGGGCTCTGGGGAATAAAGGTTGGGAACCCCTGCTATTATAGCCTATCCTTTATAATGTTATAGGCTATTTTATTTACAGTTTACTCTATCAGCCTACCCAGCATAAGACGAAAGTCTTTCTCTGGTCTGCATCCCCTTAACAATTGTATGTATTGAGCTGTACTGTACTGTACCCATTCTGCAATCTGTTAATAAACTTTTCAATCAATCAATCAATCAATGCCAGCATGTGATACGTTCTTTGTTAGAACTCAACTCGTTATTATTTTGCGCATAGATTGCAGAAATACGGGAACGTTTTGATTTATATTTAAAATGCTTTGACATTGTAAAACGAAATAAGTGGAATTTCGAAGTTATGTAAGCAGAATACAAATCATATCACCCACAAGATATATGCTCTGTATCCAGAGCATGTATGTTTTTCATTAATTTAAGACACATTTATTGCAAGGGTTTTGTAATACACATAAACTCAACAAATAACCTCTGTTCTCGTTGCAATGCGTTTTAAATTATTTCTTATACAGTAGGAAGGGGGAAGAACACTATATCGTGGGTGTTCATATGACTTGTATTCTGCTTACAGCTTCGAAATTCCACTTATTTCGTTTAACAATGGCAAAGCCTTTTAAATATAATCAAAACGTTCCCGTATTTCTGCAATCTATGCGCAAAATAATGACGAGTTGAGTTACGCGGAGCGCAGTCAGTACACCCTGTATATTCCGATAACGCTATATATAAACCATGCTGCATTCATTCAGAAAGAAAGACCTATTATTCCAAATGCTATTTATAGGGTTTTGACAATAATTACACTACTGTCGCTATTTTACAATTAACTATATGAATTACGGGGGGTCATACAGAACACGTCAGTCAAACTAATGCACAAAAGCTTATTTCCGCGTTGAAACTAATGCATGAAACTGATGAAAGCATATGCCGTCCGTCTGCAGTCTCCATATTCTACCACCGGGCGCCAGGTACGCACGGTCAGAGCTGTGCGTAGATATACGCACAAAGTCAAGCACACGTTCAAATTGATAAGTCCCACACTTTGCTTAGAAATGATTGTACGCACGGGTTACGCACATATCTGTGCGTACGCAACGTTGATAAATGAGGGCCCTGGTTTCCTGCGGCCACGGTCAGGGACAAGGCCAAGCTGCAGCGGGTGATATGCTCAGCGGAGAGGGTGATCGGCTGCTCCCTTCCCTCCCTCGACTCCCTACATTCCACCAGGGCCTTGAGGAGGGCGAGGAAGATCATGGCTGACCCCGCCCACCCGGGTCACAACCTCTTCACCCTGCTTCGCCACGGCAAGCGGCTACGGCTGGCCAAGACACTGAAAACCCGCCACAGACTCAGTTTCATAATGTTCATAATAATGTCATAAATGTCACTATGAATTGAAAATTCATTAATTCATTAATTCATTCATTCGTTCATTCGTTCATTAATTCATTAATTCATTCTTCCCCTCTGCAGCTCGCCTATGAGTCGGGTGTCCCCCTGCTCCACCCCCCCTCTCTATGGCGAACTGCTAGGGCTGGAATTTTTTACTTTATTTTGCATTGACAACATGTCCTTAGCCATTGCACTGTATTGTCTTGTCGTTGTCTCACTGTTTTGTCCTGTTTTGCACTTTTTTTTAAATTTTTGGACAAAAAAAAAATGCACTGTACTGTTTAATGCCGTTCCTATGTGTTTTGTAAACATAATGGCGATTAAAGTAATCTGAATCTGAATCTGAATCTGAATCCAATCAATATATGCGAGCATAAACAACGATTTCCCAAAGCAAAAAAACAGGGAGTTAAGACTCTGACTCTTTCCTTTTCTTAGCTCTCTGGTTTCGGGCTTTGGGAGAGATTTGCTCATGTTGATAATATTGATTGTACTACTGTCTACTACCATAGGAATAATGTTAATTCCCAAATTGTTCCCCTTTAAAATCTCCCAAACTGGTAAAGGTTAAAATGATGGACATACAGTACAGTATACACATTGCAACAAGCAGACAAATTCACAGTGCAAGGAGAGTGAAAGAAATGCATTCAATTCAATTCAATTCAAAACTTTATTTATTCTCGAGAAAGACAATTGAGGTCACCCTCATTTTCAATGTCGTCGAGACTTACAGACCTTTCAATGCATAATTTATTTTACAATATAATAATAATAAATAATAATAACTCATATAGCACCTTTCACACATGGACCACAGCCCAAAGTGCCACACAACAAATAGCATAAAATGAACATAGGCATAAAAATGTGTCGACAGAATAAAAACAATGCATAAAGTGCAGACATAAGATATAGGTATAAAAGACAATAAAAGTAGTGCAACGTTGAACGTGCAGACATAAGAATAGGCATAAAAAGTGTTAAGAGCGATGCACTGCTCTGTTGTTCTATTAAGTGTTATGAGCGATGCTCTGTTGTAAATGTTATTGTATATTTTTATGGAACTATTTTATCACACTTTTTACTCTGTCTATTCTATTTTATTATTTTTTATTACTGAATGAAACCATAAACAGAGAGGCCTATTGGGATGTTAGATCCTAATGTGAAACACTGTGATTTACCTCACCTTTCTACCTCTATCTTTTTTATGCTCGCTTATGCCTGTATTTTTTTACTGCTGTGAAGCACTTTGAACTGCAATTTCTGTATGAAAAGTGCTATACAAATCAAGTTTATTATTATTATTATTAATATTAATATTAAAGGACAATAAAAGTAGTGCAACGTTGAACATGCAGACATAAGAATAGGCATAAAATAGGATTAATGGAAACATTATGAGGACACCTTTAATAAGAAGATCCTAAAACCGTGTGTGTGACGTTGTGGACCAGATGTCTCACCCCGGGGTTCCTTCATTGTGGTGCTCGGTGCACAAGGCCGTGACCTTCTCATGCCGCCGCTGCCGCTGTCTCCTGATTACTGTCCGCTTCCCGACCATGTGGCTGTTCAATCACAGCCCTCCCTATAGACCCCCAACCTTCTGCCCCGAGATAGACCACATCCCACACCCGTGTGCATGGATGTCACCAGGGCCTATAGACAGAGGAGGAGCATCCCACTGTTCCTGAGAACCCCCCTTCCAAAAGCATCGTCATTATGAGGAGAGAGATTTCAGACATTAGTATATTAGTGTCTTTACACTTTACGTATATATTTATGGACTGAAGCACTCTTGACCCCCCCCCCCCCCCCACTGTATATATAGTAGTAGTAGTAGTAGTAGTAGTAGTAGTAGTAGTAGTAGTAGTAGTAGTAGTAGTAGTAGTAGTAGTAGTAGTAGTAGTAGTAGTAGTACTACTACTACTACTGTATATGTATAGGACAGTGTATTTTCTGGAGTGCGGCGGAGCTAGGCGTTCATGGAGTGAGACGTGTTTCACGAGAGCTCCCTTCTATCGTGCAAAATATACTTTTCTCCCCATTAGTCTTTATTTTATTTTTATTTGTTATTTGTCTGCTTGTTGAGTCGTCGAGTTTCAACTACTTTCGTCGACTTTTTTCAACTTTCTGCGATGTCGGTGGAGACCAGATCCATGAGCACTCCAGCCGGCAAACTGCCACCGGATCTACCCTCGCCGTCGCCCGGTATCAGTGAGATAAGTGAAGCTGTTCTCTCGGTCATGACCAAACTCCATGCAGACTTTGAGGTACGCTTCGCTGAAACACAAAGAAAAGTGCAGGCGGAATTTTTTGATACCCTTCATCGAGAGATGTCAGAGGAAATTAGGTTGGCGGTCGATCCGTTGAGAGAAAAGATGGAGTCGCTACATGCTGTCTCCTCGGCTAATGCTAACGAACTAGCCACGCTAACGACAGAGGCCTCACTACAGGGCGAGAGGCTGGCGGGTCTGGAGACCTCCCTGCTGGCTAGGCAGGCTGAAGTTGCCAAACTACAGTCGGTAATTGTGGAAATGCAGTCCCGGGAGAGACGCTACAACATCAGGATTGTTGGTGTACCGGAGGGCAGTGAGGGAGGCCGTCTCTCAGAGACCATGCCGGAATTGTTGCAGAAAATACTGGGGAAAGATGTCCTCCCCAGCCCTCACGTATGTGAGTCGGCCTACAGAGCGGGCAAGACCAGTCCTGGAGTGAACAAAAAGCCGAGGCCCATCATTGTCAAGCTAAACAGGTTTCAACAGAGGGAGCTCATCATGCGGTCGGCCCGTGCCAGAAGGGGTAAACTAGGTCTCGGCGATCACAAAGTGGCCATTTTCGAAGACTTTACGCCGGAGGTTCAAGCACAGAGAGGCGAATACAAAGTGGTCATGACCAGGCTATGGAAACTAGGCCTGAGGCCTACGCTATTCGCTCCCGTGAGATTATCTGTGCTGTGTAAGGGCGATGATCGTCGTTCATTTTGGCTAAAGCGGAGGAATATCTCGGGGGGATAGCCGAGACTGTAGCTTGATAACTATGTCGGGTGAGTGACTTGGCGATGTGGGCCTGAATACATTGATAGGGCAGACTATTCACAAATGCTTGTTGTCATGCCCAGACAGGCTAACTGTCCACTGCCCATCCAAGCTAGCGGGGCATCCCAATGACTTCTGTTACTTGCTAATGCTGACCTCATGGTCGTACGTGTGTGTCGCCTCTATGAAAGCTAGCGAGCTAGCTGGACAATGTACATAACAGATTCTAGCGTGCTAGCCGGATTCATCACTAGCTTACGCGCTAGCCTCGGGCTAGCTAGCAGGCTGTGTCTATCGCCCGCGCCGAGACATTCGAGACCTGTTAATGTTTACGTATTTTGGTTGTTGTTGCTGTTTAAGTGACATCGGTTTGCACAATTCAACAGTGATCGGTTCCTTAACTAACTTCTTGTATGCTTTAATTTTTTATATCCAGGCTGTTTTGAGCTTTGGGCTCCAGTAGTAGAAGGTCGGTTGAATATATATATACAATATATGATAACAGGTTGTGTCAGGTATAGCTTATTACTATCCCCGGGTTAATGCAGGTGTTTAATTCTATTCTTATATAGGTTATGTCATTCCAGCCTTTGTGCCTGACCAGATGGGCTGTTACATGCGTGCACCTTGACCATAACCCTTTTTCCCTTTTCTTTTTATTGTTGCTGTTTAAATGACGTCTGTTTGCGTAATTTAACTGTGCTCCGATCCTGCCTTAGACTATCTGCTGGTATGCTTTAATTTAATTTTGTTTTAAATTTTTCTTTATCCATTTATGCTATAACATTGCGACATTGATACGCAGATTCGGAGGTAGATGGTTACAGGGATGATGTTGAGTTATTATATAATAATGGCTATTTTTTTTCCCTTATAGTTGTCTCATGTTAGGGCCAAGGCTCACGGTGGTTTTCGACCGATATCTTTATTGAATTTAATTTTAATTTTAATTTGTGTTTATTGGACTAGTGGGGGTTTAATCAGGGGTTTATCTAGAGAGGGGGTCGGAGTGGAGAGCGTCTTATTGGATCCATGATTCCAGTGGGAAATGATAGGAAGATGACCATCCTTAGTGGATGGGGCATAGCGAGGGGATTGGAGAGTGGGTATAGGAGGGTTAATATTAGGACGGGTGGGTTAGGGTTTAGAGTAGAAGGAGGGGGGGTTGTAACTGGGGTGGTATTTTTCTGTGTTTTATGTACTGTTGTCCTATATGTGTGTAATTGTTCCTCCTCTGAACTCCTGGGATTGACCGTCTGGGCCCGCCTGGATCAGCGCCTCTGTCCTCAGCCTGGCTGCACTGGTATGTTCTCTACGCATTTAGACAAATTCGACCATGGCTAAATTGAATATTTTAATTTAGAACGCAGGGGGTCTTAACGCCCCACACAAGCGTGCCAGTGTCCTTTGGTTATTGAAGCGAAGAAATATTGACATTGCTCTCCTTAGTTAGACGCATTTATTGGTGGGTGATGTGTCAAGGCTAGCAAATCGACAATATCACGTTATCTCCTCATCCTCAGCCGATGATAAGACGAAAGGAGTCGTCATAGTTACAAGACGTAACCTTGATATCAAAGTCCTGGATGTGTGGTCGGACACGGAGGGAAGGATTACTATAGCAAAAGTTGAGTTCTCTCATAGGAAGATGGCAATAATAGCATTGTATGCCCCTAACACATTTGATTCAGCGTTCTATAATACAATCACGAAGAATATGTTGGAACTTACTGGATACGCTCTCATTGTGGGTGGCGATTTTAATGCGTGCTGGGATGCGGAGATGGATAGGTCCGGGTCCTCTGAAACAAGCGACCAAAAACGGTCCTCTAGGGCCCTCAGGATGTGGGCCCAGGACACGGGGCTCGCAGACCTATGGCGCATATCCAATCCCACCCTCAAGGATTACTCTCACCTGTCAGCCAGACACAAAACCTTCTCTCGAATAGACTATGCATTCGCGTCCCCTAATATGTTTGATAGTTTCGACGTCTCATTGGTTCCCCTGGCTCTCTCGGACCACAAGGGGATTTTCCTTATGGCAACCTTTGGCAGGCTCTCCATGAGAGCTCCCAGGTGGCGTTTTAACTCAACCTTATTAAAGAACGATGATTTCTGTTCTGAGTTCAGGAGTAAACTAGCTGAATTCTTGCAGATCAATGTTGGCACGGTCGATGACCCCAGGGTCCTGTGAAACGCATTGAAAGGATTTATCAGGGGTCATGTCACACTTTTCGCCTCCAATTTGCGTAAATCCCGGTCAAAAAAACTAGAAGGACTGGAAACATTATATGCGGACCTATACGCATCTTTGCAAACTAACTATAGTGAACGACTAAACACACAACGTAAGATAGTCAAGAAAGAAATAAACTCCATACTTAAACAACAGTCTGAGTTCTTGATACATAGGACAAGGCAAAATTACTACTTTCACGGCTCCAGGCCTAGCCATCTATTGGCAATGAAAATACGCTCGAATGATCATTTCTCGGATATCCCCTCGATCAAGACGGGACAGGGTACAGTCACTACTGATTCGAAAAAGATCAACGACACTTTTAAAGAGTTTTACTCACAGTTATATAGCTCAGAGGTTAATCTCGACAACTCTAAATTTGAATCGTTCATTGGCGGGCTTGAGATACCCCACATCTCTGAGGAAGAGGCTAAGGAACTGGGGAAACCGATCACTCTTATGGAACTAAGGGAGACGATTGCTGAAATGCAGAGGGGTAAGGCACCAGGCTGGGATGGTATTCCACCCGAGGTATATTTAGCTTTCTGGGACCAACTGGGTCCATTGATGCTCGATATGATCAATTACGCTATCGAACAAGGGGAGTTCTCAAGAGATGTCAACATGGCGTTGATTTCTTTACTTCTCAAGAAGGACAAAGATCCCAATGATTGTGGTAGCTATAGGCCCTTGAGTCTTCTCGGGGCCGATCTAAAAGTGTTTGCCAAGGTGCTGGCCCGCCGCCTGCAGAGATTTATGACGGTATTGGTACACTGCGATCAAACTGGTTTTATCCCGGGGCGCCTGGCTGCAGATAATCTTAGGAGGCTGTTGCATGTAGTCGATAACAGTAAAGACAATACAGCTCCGTCCACAGTTCTGTCTTTGGATGCCATGAAGGCGTTTGACAGACTAGAATGGTCATACCTGTGGAAGGTACTTGAGGTTATGGGTCTTGGAAAGAATTTTATTCATATGATTAACGTCCTGTATGCCTCGCCGTCGGCAATGATACTGACAGGCAAAAACTGTTCCACACTTTTCCCAGTCTCCAGATCTTCTAGACAGGGTTGTCCTCTGAGCCCAGGACTATTCGTGCTTTCCCTCGAACCATTGGCCCAATTTATTAGGCAATCGGAGGACATCGTCCCCATAATGATCAATAATACACCACACAAAATTGCTCTCTATGCGGATGACCTACTGATTTTTATGGATGACCCTTCCCGGTCGGCCACAAAATTATTGGGAATAATCGACGACTTTGGTAAATTGTCAGGCTTTAAGATTAACTGGAACAAATCAGCCTGCCTACCTCTTAATGAGCTGGCCAAGGCGGTGCGACTACCAGCTGATATCCCCATAGTGGAACATTTTAAATACTTAGGCATAGAGATATTCCCCACACTGAGTCAAACTACTAAGTACAACTTCACGGGTACTTATGATAAAATACGCCAGGATCTAGACAGATAGTCGTCCCTTCCTAACTCCTTACAAGCCCGGGCTTCCATAATCAAAATGAACGTCCTGCCTAGGATACATTTTGTTAGCTCAATGCTCCCCCTGCCCCCTCCAATAGACCACTGGTGCAAGGTACAATCGATGGTATCTAAGTTTATCTGGAATAACAAACGCCAGAGAATCAAAAGAGCTACTACTCAACGTAGGAAACAAGATGGGGGCCTCGCAATCCCTGATTTTAAGCTTTATTTCTGGTCCTTTTCACTGAGACCTCTGATGTGCTGGCTAGACCCTGTAGATGCTGTATCTTGGCGCTCCTTAGAAGCGGCGGCGGTCTCACCGCTAAGATTGCAGGATGTGGTGTACTCCACTGTCCCTATTTCGAAATGCCGACTGAGGTATGGACCGATCATAACTCACGTGATCCAAACGTGGCGTAATGTACAGAAGTCGTGTCGGGTTAAATGCCCATGGCACCTGGACTCTCCAATTTTTAATAACCAGCAATTACTTGTTGGGCACAAGCCGGTTAATATTCCTCAATGGCAAAGGAGTGGCCTCCGTGCGTTTCAGGACTTAAGAGAATTTTATGATCTTCCCGGCGAGTCCTTCTTTCTTTACCTTCAACTAAGGTCAGCGCTGAGGGCGCATGGTGTGCCGTGGGCTCAAGCTTTGCACCCACACCCTTTCCTCAGGCTCATAGTGGACAGGACGACCTCCAGAGGGTTTGTCTCAGACTTTTATACGCTCTTAATTCAATCCACGTATAAAAATGTATCATTGGATACAATCTGGCGTGTGGATATCCCGGAGTTGGACCCCGAGTTTGACTGGGATGATGTTTGGGCAAATGTGGCATTGTCTTCCCGCAACCCCAATCACCAGCAAATAAATTTTAATTATATTCATAGGACCTATCTTACACCTAGGAAGCTATTTGCTATGGGACTGATAACCGACTCTCGGTGCACTTTGTGCTCTCAAAAGGCCACTGGCACTTATATGCATATGTATTGGGATTGCCCACCAGTGGCCCGTTTTCTTGAGGTCAATAACGGACAAACTTTCAGATCTGTGTGGCTTAACTATCCCATTCACAGCTGTTACACTACTCCTGAATGATATAACAACACTACCCGCGTCCGTACAACTGAAAAGGGTTGTCCTAGCGGGCGTCACAGCAGCGAAGAAGCTAATAGCATTGAGGTGGAAGGAGCCTGAGAAGCTCACAGTGATTAACTGGTCCCTAACACTGTTGGATGTGATTTATCTTGAGATATCCACGGCGCGGGTGATTGGGGTGGGGCAGGCTGGGATTGACCTGTGGTTCGCAGCAGCTGAGAAGGTCAGGACCGCCGTGTGCGGCTGAGCGGGGTTGGGGTGCTTGTTCGGGGGAGTCCGGCGGTCTCGTGGGAGGGGGAGGAGGAAATGTCTTGTCTGTCTTGTCTTTTGTGATGTCTTGAATTTAACTGGGGATTTTATTGGGGGGCAGCTATTTAGCTATTTCTTCACTCTTTGGTCATTTATTAGATAGTACCCCTTGAATTTTGAATTTAAAATTTAAAAAGGTTGAACTCTGTTTTCTTTTCTTTTTGTCTTTATAATTTATAAATAGTTATTTCTGTATTATTATTGTTTTTATTATTTTCCTGTGAAGTTCTGTGTATTGTGATTGTGATTAATGTGTTGTCTTGTTTCATGTAAATAATAATAAAAAAGATTTGATCAAAAAAAAAAGGGACAGTGTATTTTCTGTATGCATATATATAGTGGTTTTAATTTATGTTTTGAGCTGAATAGAATTGACTCAGTTTTTCCAAGGTGAATCGATAATCTGTTGTCAACTGACCATTTGTGAAGGCTTTCCAGCTCCCTACTGAGACCGGCTTGTATTTCTGCCGTGTCGTCTCCAGACACCAGAAGTGCCACTATAGAACTAGCATGCAGGTGTTATATTTCGGGGGATGGTGGCTAGCTCCCAAAGTGAACAAAGGGAGGGTACTTAACTTAAGTGCTACCAGGGCCGTAGCCAGGGTTTAGAAATTAGGGAGGTCCATTTATTTTTTTGGCCCAGACCGGCCCACCATAATCGGTCGGACACCACCCACCAGTACACCATCCTTGCGGTCCCCTTAAATATGCATACCTACTGTACTATTCCCCCAACCCACTACAAAGCTGGGTAGTAAGTGCCATGGACAAGTGGACCAGTGTACTCACTCGCTCTTGGCTGAATCTTGTTTTGGGTGGTGATGTAAAAACATCTGCATCATAGCAGGCTCAGGATGGGCAATGTAGTCTATAGCCTGTTCATCCCTGTCTCTCTCCTCCACAACCTGGCTTGACTAGACATAAGGAGAGAGAGATGATTACAATTAACTGGTACATTCAGGTCCAGAATAGTTGGAATTCCCTGACAAAGATGTGCAAAAAGCTGTACAATTTAAACAATACCATACTGGTAACGAGCAAATAGTTGTGTATTCAATTAATGCATGGAGCTGTTCCATCTTATTTCATTTGATACTAACTACTCAGTTCATACAGATTTCAAGTATTCAAATATGTACCACAGCCCCATCTCAGTCATGTACCACAGCCCCCTCTCAGTCATGTACCACACAACTGGCAGGGGGGGGTGCTTAGTAAAAGATGTGATTGGGCCAGCTCAGTGTCAGTCAGTACCAATGGGCCACTCTCCCAGCATAGTAGTGGGCCGGTCATTGACCAAACATAAAAAAAAGTTAAAATAAAATAAAAAAATGTATCAGATTATAACGGCCTAAATATGCGTCGGCCCACCGGGAAAATGCCCGGTATGCCAGATGGCCAGTCCAGGCCTGGTTCAAAGCAAAGCCACCTGCATGTCCCCTGCCTGGGCAGTATAGTGCTGTAGCGATGCAGGGGGGAGTACCTTTGCCAAACATCAGACATTACCGGACATTTTCAACTCCCGACTGTACATTTATATTGTGATATTTCTATAATTTGATTTTTTTAAATATTACAAAAAAATTATTATAATTATTATTATTATTATTATATATTTTTTTATAGTTACAAATAGTTACCGATGTCCAGACCTCGGTGACCTCATAGCTGGCTACGGCCATGAGTGCTACCCCAGGGAGGGGGTCGGGGGCTACTGCCCTCAGACCCCCAAGATAATTTTTATATGGGCAGTCTGACTTGGGGTACTGCCCATATATTAGTGTTGCAATGCATGATAAGTAAACAGTGAAAAAAGCGAAGGAATCGGATGGAGCTGGGGCATTTGGGACGAATAAAGATTTAAGATGAAAAAGTCTCCCCAGCCTGTGGGAGGCAGTGGAGGTGTGAAATCTGGCCCGGTCCACAACAATAGGAGTCACAAAATTTGGAGTGGAGTGGTGGAGCAGTGGTAGAGGAGCAGTAGAGGTTTGATTTTTCAGTGCTGGATCTGTATATGTATAGGACAGTGTCTTTTCTGTGTGTATATATTTATGCCCCCCCCACTGTATATGTATAGGACAGTGCCTTTTCTGTATATATGTATAGGACAGTGCCTTTTCTGTATATATGTATAGGACAGTGTCTTTTCTGTATGTATATATGTATGCCCCCCCCCCCCCCACTGTATATATGTATAGGACAGTGTCTTTTCTGTATGTATATATGTATGCCCCCCCCCCCACTGTATATATGTATAGGACAGTGTCTTTTCTGTATGTATATATGTATGCCCCCCCCCCACTGTATATGTATAGGACCGTGTCTTTTCTGTATGTATATATTTATGCCCCCCCCCACTCTATATGTATAGGACAGTGTCTTTTCTGTATGTATATATTTATCCCCCCCCCCCCCCCACTGTATATGTATAGGACAGCATCCTTTCTGTATGTATATATTTATGCCCCCCCCCCCACTGTATATGTATAGGACCGTGTCTTTTCTGTATGTATATATTTATGCCCCCCCCCACTCTATATGTATAGGACCGTGTCTTTTCTGTATGTATATATTTATGCCCCCCCCCACTGTATATGTATAGGACCGTGTCTTTTCTGTATGTATATATTTATGCCCCCCCCCACTGTATATGTATAGGACAGTGTCTTTTCTGTATGTATATATTTATGTATATATTTATGCCCCCCCCCCCCCCCCCACTGTATATGTATAGGACAGTGTCTTTTCTGTATGTATATATTTATGTATATATGTATGCCCCCCCCCCCCCACTGTATATGTATAGGACAGTGTCCTTTGTGTATGTATATATGTATGTATATATTTATGCCCCCCCCCCCACTGTATATGTATAGGACAGTGTCTTTTCTGTATGTATATATTTATGTATATATGTATGCCCCCCCCCCCCCCCCCCACTGTATATGTATAGGACAGTGTCTTTTCTGTATGTATATATTTATGTATATATTTATGCCCCCCCCCCCCCCCCCCCACTGTATATGTATAGGACAGTGTCTTTTCTGTATGTATATATTTATGTATATATTTATGCCCCCCCCCCCCCCCCCACTGTATATGTATAGGACAGTGTCTTTTCTGTATGTATATATTTATGTATATATTTATGCCCCCCCACTGTATATGTATAGGACAGTGTCTGTTCTGTATGTATATATTTATGTATATATGTATGGTCTGAAGCCCCGCCCGTCCTCCACATGGCTCCCTGAGACCCAGGGCTTTGTTACACCCATAATGTATACATGTGTGACTTCCTTCCGTGTCTTCAGCTGCAGGGCGAGATAAGTGGTGACCAGCATGGAAAGTCATCATGCTCTGATGTTAGATAATACAATGGTTACTTTAGGGGACAGCGGTATAGTGTAGAGGTCAGAAAGGGTGCGCGGCTGAAAGGTCGCTGGTTCGAAGGTTATCAGACTGAGGCCGAGGTGCGGTCAGGTTCTATAGTCAAGTTCCTAGTCTTAAGCCCTGTTGCTTTGTTACAGTAGCTGTGTTGTATAAAACATGTATATAATACAGTATATATATATATAGTGTATACAATGTATACTATTATGACATTATAGTAAAATTATAGTGTTTACTACATTATAGTAAAACACAAGGTAAATGTGCCCTAATGATAAGGATAAGCACTCAATGAAGAAACCCAATCCCATTGCCAAAAGTATGTGTAGCATGCCTATAAATAATTATACTGCATTTATATATAGTGCTTTTACAAATTGCCTTACATTCACCCGTTCACACACACACACCTACACACTGTCGGGTAATAAACTGTGTGGGTATCAAGCAAGAAAGACTGTAGGCTTTAAAACTGTAAGACCCAGGCCTAGAACCGCGCCCTGAGAGGGAGGTTTGCCCTGAGTGGGAGGCTTGCCCTGAGTGGGAGGTTCGAAGGGTCAAAGTGGGCATCAAACAAGAGGGAAGACTGTCAGGTTTTAAACTGTGGATACCAAACACAAGATAAAGATGACTTTTAACTGTTAAACAGTAATCCAGAACAATTTTATTGCACTGTAAAAAACTGTGATTTTATAGTATATTTTATCCCACTTTATGCTTTGCTCTTGCTGCTTTTACACTAATTGTATGTCTTATTTCTTACTGATGTAAAGCACTTTGTTAACAGAATTCGGCTATAGGGCGACAATAATGTGGTCAAGAGGCATGGTTTCTATCTTGAGCCTGAACTGGCGTGGTTTCTTTTATTCACATGGAAAGAGCAGCAGTAACATACATGGTCTTCTCTCACTGAGAGACATTGGAGGAGAGAACGAAGTGGGAGTATACCTTTGCTTTTATACTCGCCACAAGGTGGTGTACCTGGGTGGCTCCGCCTAGACCGCCCTCTAGTGGGAACAGATATATATGCAACTAGACAGTCACTGGTGGAGACAGTTATATATGCAGGTAAACAGTTACTAGTGTAAAGTAAGTTACTTAGAAAGTTACTAACAATCCTACACAGAACCTCTGATCTCAACACACTTTGAACTGCAATCAAAAGGCGCTATACAAATAAAGTTATTATTATTATTATTATTATTACTACAAGGACATTTAATACTAGCTTTCTGCCCACAGCTCTTCTCTCTGACCAGCAGGCTGGCCTCAGTACCATCTACATCCCCTGCTCCAGCGCTTTCCCCTCCTCCTCAGTGACATGGTTAGTGATTTCCTGTGAACTGTGGTTTTCTACCTGTCTTTCCACCCAGCCACTGACAAGTAACTACTACAGTAACTACATATTTTTTTACTCAAATACTAAGTAACCAAGTACAATTTCGATGAGTATTTTCATTTTAGGGAACTTTGTACTTTTACTCACTACATTTATCTAAACTCACCAGTTACTAGTTACTTTGAACATAACCTTTAGAGGTCAATGGTTCAAGAATTGAACGCTCCCAAGCACTGGAATACACAGCATGTAGAATACGTACTTGTACTGTTTGTACTGTATACTATTGTACTGTTGCCAAACACAACAGCTCCCTGCTGCCCTGCATCATTAACCAATCCGATGTTTTTGGCCTGCCAAGTGTTGTTCTGAGCATCCCATTGGAAAACAAAGACCACCCTCGTGTTCGTCAAAAAGTAAACACAATGTGAAAAACCACCTGGCGATCAGAGCCCTGGGTGGGGGAAGAGTCTGAAGGCGGCAGGGGTTCAGTAGGGTGCCTCTTCATTTTCAAGCTGTCACATAGACTTTATCTTGTTGTCAGCTGCTCTATTCACAGCAGTCACTCAGGCACGTGCACACATAGAGGCCAAGGGGTGCCTGAGCACCTGCCTTTTTGAGCCTCATCAAAAACGTGCCCTTTTTGAAAAAAAAAAAATATTTATTTTTATTTTTATTTTTTACTGTTACGCATATAGACTGCCTTTCCAACTGAAAAATGTCAGGATAGAATCAAAATATTAGGTAAAGAGAGAGATGCCCCATATTCCATTGCAGTTTGCACGGCCTCCTCAGCATGCCTCTCCGCCGACCTATACATTTTATGCATAGCGTGGGTGGTGATGATGATCATGATAGAAACCGCTGTTGAATGCTGGTATTACACTCATTGAGGGACACAAAGAAGTCAAGTCTGATGGGATTTGGGAATCTCAAATACAAATCGGGATTGGAATAAAAAATGCATTTATATTAAACAATACAGAATATACAGCATTTCTTGGGGTCTGTAGGGTAAGCACTTATTCCCTCCCCCCTGAACATTTATGGAGATGTATGGGCCTTTTAAGTCAGTGATAAAAGTGTCTTTCAAGGATAAGTGAGCTCCTGCACTGATTATTATAGTTCAATATTCAATATTTGATCACCAAAACCCCCCAAAAAGCATAAAAAGGGGGCCCCCGCCCGAAAAGGGCCCTTAAAAATCGCGCTCGCGCACTACGCGCGCTCGCTTAATATATACACACAAGTGTAGTGCCCTTTTCAGCCTTTGAGCACCTGCCCCTCTAAAGTCCTGTGCACGTCCCTGCAGTCACTAGCTAGGCTATAGATACTTGTGAAGATACTTGTGCCTTAACGATAAGGCTAAGCGCTCAATGAAGAAACCCAATGCTAAACTCTAGTTTTCTGCCCACCGCTCTTCTCTCTGACCAGTATACAACTTCTTTTTGTCCACTTTTTCTCCTGCTGTTTTTCTGTGTTTTTCTCCCATCCCAATTTAGTTCTTATGCCAATTCCCCCCTCCCCTTCCTGGTCGTTGCTCGCATGTGCCCCCCACTGGTCGGTCTAGGGAGCCCTGAAGTCTATCAGATGCTTCCTCCGAGACATAGGAGACAGCCAGCAGCATCTTTTCACCTGCCAGCGCGGACTCTCATTGGTGAGGTGTAACGTGTGGGAGGCTCACACTGCCCCCGCCATTTCCCTCCCTCGCTGTGCAGGCGCCCTGACCGACCTGTAGGAGTCGCTGTTTACAACGACCAGACTACCACCCTTCGACTTCCCTCCCGCTAACTCTGCCAATTGAGTCAGTATGACGGCCGGCCCAAGCCGGAGGCAACGCTGACAGCCGGATTCGATACCAGTGTCTCTCGCGTTGGTGACGAGCGCTTAGTCCGCAGCGTCACCCAGCCGCCCTACCAGCATACAACTTTGTAATTCTTACCACCCTGTTATTTATCTTAACACGTCTTCAATGCTTTCGTTTTGAATGATTCTACCAAGCAATCATACTGTAGATATGGTTCATAATGAAATTATAACACAAGTCTTTATTCACTCTGACTCTTGCCTTGTTTGTTTTGACGTGTGGTTCTGTTTCTTTGTTTGTCTGTTGGTTGTTTATTTTCTGTTTATTTATACTTTAGGAGTACTTTCTTAATTATTTTGCTATGCGACCCACTGTGAAGCACTTTGGTTGACAAGTGTCATGTTTAAATGTGCTATACAAATACATTTGATTGATTGATTGATTGATTGATTGATTGATTGATTGATTGATTGATTGATTGATTGATTGATTGATTGATTGAAGCATTTTTTTTAAGTACCCAGTGTAGCTTTTAAATGCACCCCGCTAGTGACTATACAAATTAACTCTGGCTGCCAAAAAGGTCTGGCGACCAGTCCGTTCTTCTCAGCCTATGGGGGTTTCTGGAAACAATACAAAAACAGAGCAGAGAGAGTGTCTGCACATGACAGAGATGCTTAGGCTGGTGGCATTTCAGACGTCGTTATGCTGCCTGTCATGGTGAGGGTGTTGGCCATCTGCCAACAAAGACAGGCGGAGAAGTGTGGGGGACAAGTGGAACTATTAATTAGATGTTGACAGTGTGTTTTACAGATAATTAAGCCCTATGTAATAATAATAATAATAATAATAATAATAATAATAATAATAATAATAATAATAATAATAATAATAATAATAATAATAATAATAATAATAATAATAATAATAATAATAATAATAATAATAATAATAATAATAATAATAATAATAATAATAATAATAATAATAATAATAATAATAATAATAATAATAATATATTTCATTTATATAGCACACTTTAAACTCTGTGAGCTCTCAATGTGCTTCACAGCAGAAGGAAATGTAATACAAAATTAAATAAAACGTTTAAAACAAAAAAAACGTAAAATGAATCAAATAAAAAGATAAGAATAAAAAGGTTTAAAACATAAAAACATTTCAAATGAAAAAAAGAAAACATAGGAGCATATTAGAAAACAGGCCCTAGTGGAAGGCAGAGTAAAATAGATGGGTTTTAAGGCTGGCCTTGAAGGCAGCAAGGGAGACTGAGGCCTTGGTGGATCCTGGCAGCTGATTCCCAGTGTGGAAAAAGCACGGTGCCCCATGGTCGACAGCCTGGTGCGTGGGATGGCGAGGAGGTTTTGGCTGCCAGACCTGAGTGACCTGGATGCAGGTTGAGGGGAGAGGAGGTCCTGGAGATCAGGCCGGAGGGTTTATGGCCTTATAGACCAGCAGGAGAACCTTGAAGCTGATCCGCTGGTTAATTGGGAGGCAGTGAAGGGAATGGAGGACTGGGGTGATGTGTTGTGTTTTCCGGGTTTTGGTGAGGACACAGGCGATATGTGATTCTTGTCTGTTCCAATAGAGCCAGCAATGTATGGAAGATTACTATAGAATGACGTCGATCTCAAGCTGTGTTTCTGCTGTTTATCTCTAGACTAATTACATTATGTTTTAAGTATTCATATATCTGCTCCATTATCAAACACCCCTTCAAAAGATCCAGTTGCCACTGACAGGTCTGAGTGGTTTGATCTGGACTGAACTGGAAACATCACTGCCTGGTATGGAAACAGCACGGCACAAGACAAGAAGGCCCTACAGAGAGTGGTGCGCTCAGCCGAGCGTACCACGGGTATTGCACTACCTCCCCTGCAGGTTCTATACAACAAGAGGTGCAAATCCAGAGCCTGCAGGATAATGAAAGACCCTCACCACCCCAATAACAGCCTGTTCCAGCTGCTGAGGTCAGGCAGACGCCTGCGAACCCCAGCTACTAGGACAGAGAGGCTTAGGCTCAGCTTCTTCCCCCAGGCCATCAGAGTCCTGAACAATGAACATTGAGTACCACTGTAACACTTTAGCATGAGCGGGCACACACTCAGGCCGCACGCACCCTCACTTATTGCCAAAAGGAAAGGCCACTTTAAATTAGTATTAGCAACAGTAACAGTGTATTGCACTACTATTACTACTACTGTTAACTGTTAACTGTTACCCGTTATTGCACACATTTATTGTTACCTGCTACCTGTTATTGCACAATTTTATTGCACAATTTTTTTTGTATTGGATTCTATTATATGTTGTACCAATTGCACATCGTTGCGGGCAAGACCACCCGCATTTCATTGTATATCCGTATGCCGTGACAAATAAAACTCTTGACTTGACTTGACTTGACTTGATCTCTTGTTCAGTGTAGCATCTGTCAATCTGTCAACACCAGAGTCACTCAACTTAGTCAATATTAACCCTTTCACTACCACACTACAGAAGGTTAACCCTTTCACTACCACACTACAGACGTTTAACCGTCTATAGTGTGGCAGTGAAAGCCAAGGGTTAACCTTCTGTATTGTCGTAGTGAAAGGGTTAACCCTTTGGTAGTGTGGTAGTGAAATGGTTAAGATCAAAGCCAAAATCTGGGATTTTCCCCATTTTCTTTTAGAAATATAGACACCTGTTTCAGATGAGATAAGATATTCCTTTATGGGGGAAATTCAGGCATCATAGCAGCATGGGGAGGGGGGAGAGGAGGTACAGGTAGTAGAAGACATGATACAGGTCATAGAATTATAGTACAGTGGAGAAGTAAAAAATTTTAAATTTAAATTAATAAAAATAATTAACTCTGGGCATGCGCACAATTATGGTCAAGTAGGCAGTGTAAAAAGGTCAAGGTACAAGATGAGGGTATGTATGCCCTCTCTCAGTTATATTTTCCCTACAATAAATATAGTTACAATATATAATCTAATAATCTAATATATTATAATCTAATATAATCTAAAAATGCTAAATGCTAAAAATGCTAAATATATGCTCTGATGAAGTAAGTATACAGTATACGACCAATCTTTCGCCGTCGACTAAAGACACACTTCTTCTATACCTGAATTTTTTTTTTTAATATTTCGTCTTGTAACTCGAGACCCGAAGCACACAATAGGTTGAGTGTGGTGACAAGTCAAGTCAAGTCAAGAGTTTTATTTGTCACGGCATACAAGTATACAATTAAATGCGGGTGGTCTTGCCCGCAACGATGTGCAATACAGTAGTACAACATATAATGGAATCCAATAACAATAAACAACATTGTGCAATAAACAGGTAACATAGTGGGACATCACGGTATTTGTACATAGTTATTTACAGAGCATGAAGGACATGCTAGGTCCCTTGGTAGTCCAATACACTATTACTATACTATTTTTAAAGTGACCTTTCCTTTGTGGCCATAAGTGTGTGCGTGTGCAGCATGAGTGAGTGCTTTCTCATGTTAAAGTGGCTGCTAGTGTGCGAGCGTGCACAGCGTGCGTGTCGTGTGTGTGCTAATGTGTGCTTGTGTGTGGAGAGTTCAGTGTTCTGTGACCCTCAGTGTTCATTGTTCAAGCTCTGATGGCCTGGGGGAAGAAGCTGAGCCGAAGCCTCTCTGTCCTAGTAGCTGGTGTTCGCAGGCGTCTGCCTGACCTCAGCAGCTGGAACAGGCTGTTATTGGGGTGGTGAGGGTCTTTCATTATTCTGCAGGCTCTGGATTTGCACCTCTTGTTGTATAGAGCCTGCAGGGGAGGTAGTGCAATACCCGTGGTACGCTCGGCAGAGCGCACCACTCTCTGTAGGGCCTTCTTGTCCTGTGCCGTGCTGTTTCCATACCAGGCAGTGATGTTTCCAGTCAAGATGCTCTCTACAGCTCCGGCGTAGAAGGACTGGAGTATCTTCCCCGATACTCTGAACTTCCTTAACTGTCTCAGGTGGTAGAGGCGCTGCTTCGCCTTTTTTACGACTGTGTCTATGTGTGTTGACCATGTCAGATCCTCTGAGATGTGGACCCCCAGGTACTTGAAGCTGCTCACCCTGTCCACGGTGGCCCCGTTTATCCTCAGTGTGTGTCTCCTGCTGTCCTCTCCTATAATCCACAATCAGCTCCTTGGTTTTACCAATGTTCAGGAGCAGGCTGTTGTCCTGGCACCAGCGTTCCAGTACCTCAACCTCCTCCCGGTAGGCCTTCTCGTCGTTGTCCGAGATCAGCCCCACCACCACCGTGTCGTCTGCAAACTTCACTATGGAGTTGGAGCTGAACTTGGCCACACAGTCGTGTGTGTATAGTGAGTACAGCAGGGGGCTCAGAACACAGCCCTGGGGGGACCCGATGCTCAGGGTGATGGTGTTGGAGGTCTGACCCCCCACCCTGACCGCCTGGGGTCTTTCACTCAGAAAGTCCAGTATCCAGGCGCTCAGAGCGGAGCTCAGACCCAGCTCGATCAGCTTGTCCACCAGTCTGGTGGGGACTATGGTGTTGAACGCTGAGCTGTAGTCAATGAACAGTCTCACATAGCCCCCCTTCTGATGGTCCAGGTGAGAGAGGGTGCTGTGCAGTACTTGGGAGACCGCATCGTCAGTGGACCTGTTTGGCATGTATGCAAATTGCATAGGGTCCATATCTCTGGGGAGGGAGGCACAAATGTGATCCTTGACCAGCCTCTCGAAACATTTCATGGCCACAGAGGTGAGTGCCACCGGTCTGTAGTCATTGAGACCTGCTGGGGAGGGTTTCTTTGGTACCGGGATAATGGTAGACATCTTGAAGCAGGCAGGGACAACTGACTCCTTCAGGGATCGATTAAATATGGTGGTGAACACAGGGGCTAGCTGGTTAGCACAGGACTTAAGTATGCGTCCTGTTATTCCATCTGGGCCAGCCGCCTTCCTGGTGTTCACCTGCATAAATGCTCTTCTCACACTGTGTACCGTCAATGAGAGAGCGTCCCCGCCCCCCCGAGGATGCCCCCCCCCCTCCACAACAGCCGGCGCACCAGTGACGTCACTAGCCGTTGAGCTAGCAGCGCCACTGTGTGCACCAAACCGCGCGTAGAAGGTGTTGAGCTGGTCCGCAAGGGAGGCGTCGTCGCTCCCCATTGAGGGGGCGCTGACTTTGTAGTCAGTTATAGTCCTCAGTCCCTGCCATAAGCCTCTTGTGTCATTCTGTGCCATTTGTGCCTCCATCTTGTCGGCATACGTCCTCTTAGCAAGTTTAACAGCCTTGCGCAGAGTGTAGACTGTTGTCTTGTACTCTTCCATGTTTCCTGACTCTCTGCCAAGGTTATAAGCAGTGGTGCGAGAGTTCAAAGCTGCTCTGATAGTACTGTCCACCCATGGTTTCTGGTTCGGGAACACCCTCGCCTTTTTTGTGGGGACAATACTGTCAGCGAGTGTTGTTATAAAGGACACCACAGTGTCTGTGAACTCGCTGACGTCACTGGTGCTCCTCTCGAGCATTCCCCAGTCGACGTCATCGAGTGCGTCCTGAAGCGTGGCCTCTGATTGGTCGTCCATCTTTTTACCTCACGTGACACGACGGCGTCACGTGATCTTTGTTTGTAAGCGGGGACCAACAAGATGGCGGCATGATCCGACGTGTTCGTCGCTCCCGCTAATGGTGGAGCCGGTACAGCCTTGTATCCGGCTCTGAACGGGGTGTAACAGTGGTCGAGTGTATTTCCTCCTCTTGTGGAGCAGACGATGTGCTGAAAGAAAGACGGAATGACTTTTTTCCAGATTCGCCTGATTGAAATCCCCGGCCACAATCATGGCCGCGTCTGGATGCTTGATCTGGTGTGTGTTCAGATGGTCGTGTAGTTCCGCTAGCGCCCTGCCGACGTTCGCCTGGGGGGGAATGTACACTGCAGTCATGATTACCGCAGTGAACTCGCGTGGAAGATGGAAGGGGCGACATTGGATCGAGAGGTGACGATCGAAAGGCAGAAAATGCAACTTTCCAACAAGGTATTGAATGATCGGGAGAAACGCAGCCCGGAGCCGACAGACGGGAGCAAAGTGCTGTGACATGCGCGAGTATGAGGGCCATCGAACATTCGAGATTTTTTTTTTATCTACTTTTTCTCCTCCTTTTTTCTGTGATTTTTCTCCCCATCCCAATTTACCTCTCGTGCCAATTCTCCCTCCCCTGTCCTGATCGTTGCTCGCATATGCCCCCCACTGGCCGGTTGTAGGGAGGATAGAAGCCTTGCATCACATGTCCTCTCCGATACATGTGGAGGCAGCCTGTCACATCTTTTCACCTGCCAGCGCGGACTCTCATTTGGCGAGGAGTAACGTGTAGGAGGCTCACACTGCCCCCGCCATTTTCCTGACTTTGCTGTGCAGGCGCCCCAGAACGTTCGAGATTTTGGGTGGGAGGGATTCTCCACGATAGCAGCCAGCTTCCTTCTCATCCTCCTCTCTGCCATCACCTCTAGTCTGACAGCTCGACTCCCACCACCAAGCTAGCCTTCCTGGGGGTCCACATCTCAGAGGATCTGACATGGTCAACACACATAGACACAGTAGTAAAGAAAGCGAAGCAGCGCCTCTACCACCTGAGACAGTTAAGGAAGTTCAGAGTATCGGGGAAGATACTCCAGTCCTTCTACTCAGGAGCTGTAGAGAGCATCTTGACCGGAAACATCACTGCCTGGTATGGGAACAGCACGGCACAGGACAAGAAGGCCCTACAGAGAGTGGTGCGCTCAGCCGAGCGTACCACGGGTATTGCACTACCTCCCCTGCAGGCTCTATACAACAAGAGGTGCAAATCCAGAGCCTGCAGGATAATGAAAGACCCCCACCACCCCAATAACAGCCTGTTCCAGCTGCTGAGGTCAGGCAGACGCCTGCGAACCCCAGCTACTAGGACGGAGAGGCTTAGGCTAAGCTTCTTCCCCCAGGCCATCAGAGCCTTGAACAATGAACATTGAGAGACACAGAAACTGAACTATCTACACACAAGCACACACAAGCACATACACGACACGGACGCTGAGCACGCTCACACACTAGCAGCCACTTTAACACTCATGCCGCACATACGCACACTTATGGCCAGAGGAAAGGCCACTTTAAATTAGTATAACATCAGGAACAGTGTATTGCACTACTAAAGCTACCTAGCATGTCCTATATGCTCTGTAAATACTATGTACAGATACCGAGATGGCACACCATGTACCTGTTTATTGCACTGTTGTTTTTTACTGGATTCTATTAATATGTTGTACCACTGTATTTTTATTGGATTCTATTATATGTTGTACCACTGTATTGCACATCGTCGCGGGCAAGACCAGCCGCATTTCATTGTATACCTGTATGCCGTGACAATTAAAACTCTTGACTTGACTTGACTTGACTCACCAGCTTGTTCAGTTTGTTGGTGTCCCTCGAGTTGATGTAGCCCCCCCAGCATGCCACAGCATAGAAGAGGACGCTGGCCACTACAGGCTGGTAGAACGACTGCAGCAGTCTATTGCACACGTTGAAGGACCTGAGTCTCCTCAGGAAGAACAGCCTGCTCTGTCCCTTCCTATAGAGGGCCTCTGTGTTGTCCGACCAGTCCAGTTTATTGTTCAGGTGTACCCCAAGGAACTTATATGCAGGGCCCGAAATTAGAGCCTGCCACCCGCCCAGATTTTAGGTTTGGCAAGTGACACTGAGAGGTCTCTCCGCCACGTGGCGGGTAACAAAATAGTAATGTAAAATAATTGCGGTGTGTTTTGGTCTTACAACAGTCTTTTTTTGCAGCTCCCAATCTCTCCTTGCGCGTCATCTCCGGCCAAATTTTTGGCTTGTTTAACGACGTCACATCCGCTACTCTCAGCGCCTGCTTGTACTGTAGGGAGCTAACATTACGTCCGCCTGCTATAACGATTAGCTAACGTTAGCTTAATAATGTTAAATGGGTTACAAACAGGGGTGTAAAAAGTACCCAGAAATTATACTTAAGTGAAAGTATGGGTACCGTCTCAAAATCTGACTCAAGTAAAAGTCAAAGTATCTGGCTAAAAACACACTTGAGTAAAAGTAAAAAAAGTCCCACTTTTAAATGTACTTAAGTACTAAAAAGTAAAAGTATTTTAACTATACATTGCACCAGGTGACTGGTGAGTTAGTTGAAGAGGTGAGCCAATTAGTGAAATCATCAGCTGGTGTTTAGGCAAGGCTGGAATGAAACCAAGACACTCTGCCCACAATAGAATGTGTTCTGCGATAGACAATGCTGAAAGGACACTTTGTTTGCATTAAAATTATTTAATGCACTTCTCCATTGAAGGTAAACTAACATGGACGGCATTCACATCACAGCATGAATAATATCACAATATTAAAAACAGAATGGTGTATCCTGAATAATATCACAATATTAACCACAGCATACTGGATTATCCTGAATAATATCACAATATTAAAGGCAGAATACTGGAGTACCCTGAATAATATCACAATATTAAAGACAGAATACTGGAGTACCCTGAATAATATCACAATATTAAAGACAGAATACTGGAGTACCCTGAATAATATCACAATATTAACCACAGCATAATGCAGATCTGACTGTCTATTCTTCTGATAGCAGGTGTTTAATCAAAGATCCCCGCTTTCTAGTGTTGAACAAGGACCAATCAGCATGGGTATGGGCGGGTTCATGTTCCATTGATGGGGATTTGATTGGCTGTTTACCTGCGGTCGCAGGATTATTAACACGTTAACGTTAGTTCGGCCTGATAAACAATAAAAATATACTCATTAAAATGGTTGGACCTGTGAGAGTTGTACTTTGTACTTTGTAGGTCTGCATTTTAAATGTAAGGAGTAAAAAGTATGTATTTTTTCTCTGAAATGTAATGGAGTAAAAGTACAAAGTATACAAACCTAATAATACTCGAGTAAAGTACAAATTCCCCAAAACAGTACTTAAGTATTGTAACGAAGTACAATTACTCAAGTACTTTACACCCCTGGTTACAAATATGTGGAACCATATGGAAGGAGTAAGCTGGCCGCTAAAAAGAAAACCCACCACGGCTTTCTCTGGCGAAAAGGATGAAGAAGCGGCAGTGAGAGCGGGACCACCTAACAAAAGAAAGTTATGAGAGGAATGGACGTTTGGAGATAGCGGTATTTCAAGAGACTGGCTACAGTATGATGCTGGGGCTGTAGTGATGAGTTGTTCCGTGTGCCACAAGTATGTCAAAAAGAAAAACAGAAACAATGTGTTTGTCATCAGTAGTAAATCAATTAAGCTGGAAGCCATTCGTGACCATGAACAGAGCCAGTGTCACATTGGCTGCATGTCTGTGTCCCGGATTCAATCGGAGCCTCTCCTCTCAAGACCCTCTGTGGCTAGGCTAACAGCCATGTCAGAGCAGACCAGCATTAAAATGAAGATGGACATGATTGAGGAGGTTTAATTTAGGTTTACAAAACCTTCACATTTTATTATGTTCTGTTAAATCCTGCAAAGAGGGTAGAGTGAGGAGTATGATGATGTTTAACATTAGGTTACAATTTAAGCTTAAGATTGACTTGACATGTATTGATTAATCAATCATCAATCAATATATTAAAATAATTTGCTTAAAATTTTACTCTGGCCTCTTATTTAAGTGTGTATTCTTCAACGTAATACCTTATCTACTTGAAATGTACTGAAAAAACTGTGTATATTGTTGTATAGTGGTGGTGTTCAGGTTCGCCATGGTTCATATACAAACAAATTCGAATGTCCTCACAAGAGCAATATCAATCAATACAAGTATTTATTGAATTTAGAGCAGAATCCAGTGGGAAAAAGCAAAAGAATGGTTGTGATTCAGTCCGAGGGTCAAAAACACAAAACAGGCTCGCTGACAGAAAAAGGGATTGTTCACAATTCAGGGTAGTCATCCAGTCCAGGGTCAGTACACAAGGGGGTATCTCAGCCAGTCCAGGGTCCAGTACACAATGAACACCTACTCGCCTTTACCTCTCCTCTCACTACCTCTCACCTTCACAACTCTGAATATAACAATCTCTCTCTCAATACACAACAACTCCAACCTCACCTCCGCTCAACTTACTCCTCTCTAACCTAGTGGCTTTGTAGTGTGTGGGACTGGGTGTGTGCACGTGAGATATGGGTGGACTAATGATGCGCAGGTGTGTTCTATCAGTACTAATCAGCTACCTAATTGACTCTACTCCTTCCGTGGCAAAAGTATCTCCCATCCTTCACATATCCATGGGGGGGGGGGGGGATCTGCCACAATATATATATATATATGTGACAGAAAAATGCCATAGATTTTTTTACCCGCCACTAGCCGGTGAGTCAAAACGTTAATTTCGGGCCCTGCCGCAAGTATGTGAAAAAGAAAAACAGAAACAACACGTTTGTCATCGGTAGTAAATCAATTAAGCTGGAAACCATTTGTGACCATGAACAGAGCCAGTGTCACATTGGCTGCAGTCTGTGTCCCGGATTCAATCGGAGCCTCTCCTCTAAAGACCCTCTGTGGCTAGGCTAACAGCCATGTCAGAGCAGACCAGCATTAAGATGATGATGGACATGATTGAGGAGGTTTATGTTAGGTTGTTTACAAAACCTTCACATTTTATTATGTTCTGTTAAATCCTGCAAAGATAGTGTGAGGAGTCTTGACATGTATTGATTAATCAATCATCAATCAATATATTAAAATAATTAGCTTCAAATTTTACTCTGGCCTCTTATTTAAGTGTGTATTCTTCAACGAGCGAGACAAGAAGATAGATACCAGTTTCCTCTCGGTGCGTTCAGTAGAAAGCTATCTGGCTGCCCGTTAGCCTAGCTTAGCACAATGAATGGAAGCGGACATGACCGGGTAGCCTTCGGGAGAGGTGTTAGTTGGACAATGCCTAGGCTAACCGGTCATGTCCGCTTCCATTCATTGTGCTAAGCTAGGCTAACATGCAGCCAAGCTAATTTCCCAAAATGTCGGTGTGTTCCTTTTAAAGGGACAGGTTTGTACGAAGACAGGTTTTTAACGTCTACAATCACCATAGATACCTGTTCAATTTTGGAGCTCAGCCATAAACATGACACATGGTCACAGGCCTCTCAGTCCGTCAGCCTTTTGGGACGCGAGAGAGGAAGTTCAGACATCAACAGAATTTCTCCCATGAGAGAAAGCTAGAGACACCTTGTCCACTGTGGGACAATGGCAGGCGAAAGCCGCGTCATGGCACACAACCATCATGCAGTGGGATACCTGGAAGGAAGGCTACTGAATGTTGCCTAGGTCCAGAGACTATCAGTGAATAATCTGCCAGACTAATTAGTGAAAATGGATAAGCAGAACATGTGTCCCTTGACCCCCTGAAGGCACGCCGTGTCCTGGGTGTGGTGGGACACGGTCTTCTGTTTGCTGGAACAGAGAGTTAATATCCTTTCCTGCCAATAATGATAAGCAGTGATTAAGTTAATTGTCAAATGCCTGAGCAAAGTAGTGGGAAACTCCTCTGATGCTTGGAACGATAAATGGCAGGCTTGTCACGGAAGTTCTGCGTGATCTTGTAAGAGAAAACACAAGGAATATCGACCATTTTAAGAATTCATATTATGCCCCAAGGACAGTTCAATCAATATTTCTGAACATGCACAACTCTCTTAAAGCTAGAAACCAAAAGGAGAATCCTCACATTTCTGATGTCGGGGGGGGGGGGGGCTCCTGTAATGTTATCATCTCATCTTTTGTATTGTGACTTTTAGTAGTGGGCCAGTGGGGCCACACAGCGAAGCTGGCGGTCCTTTTTTAACTAAGCAGATAACTACAGGATTTAGCAGGATCATTCACATGTGGTTCTGGGTTTACTTTGCTGAAGAAGAATTTCTTCAAGATGGCCGCCAATACAGAGATACCATTTTCCTTCATAGAATTTTATAGAGCAGGTATATTTCAGCAATTTGATTTAGATTTTTTTCCACCATGAGAAAAGACAAATAAATAAAAACCTTGCTAGAACATTTTCATCTCAATCCCAGTGAAAATCCAAGATGGCCATGGTAAAAAGGTATATTTCCTAAATCTATCTTTATTGAAGCAATAAACAAGGATTGTGCAATACAATCAGGCCACGTGAGCGGATCGGCGCGGCCGAGAAATCCGCTCTTCGCTCTTTAAAGCTTGGTCCGCTCCGCTAATCGCTCATGTTGACCCCGCTCCCAAGTCGCTCTCCGCTCGCTCCCCACTCACCTTGAATCGAGCGCTCCCCGCTCCCCGCGCCAGATCGCTCGGCAGTTTTTCTTTTTCTTTTTTGGAGCATGGTGTAAATGAGCTCAAACTACAACAGTCTACACCCCCTGGGCCCCTTAACAATTGTTTGTATTGAGCCGCATTGTAATTGTAGCCATTCTGCAATGTTAAATAACGTTGTTTATCCATTCACTAGTTCTATTAAGCGATGATAGGCTAGCCGAGCCACAATGCTATGGTCGCTGCCATTAACGTTAGCATGTAAGCTAACGTCAACAACAATGGCGTCGATACTTTTTTTAACAGGAGTGAGTGTGGGCGTCATAGATATCTATGGTGGGCGTCTCTACAGTGACGAAGCCTGAACCCTTCTCATTGGTTGAAAATGGCCTTCATGTTTGTACATCGCCATCTGTTGCTTTGGCATTGTACTGCATGTATATATTACATCAACAGTGTTAAACCACTGTGAGCGGCCTGGAGTGGATTGGAGCGGAGGAGAACTCTCGCTCCGGACGTCGCGCCGACTCATTTTAAAACCCACTCCTCGCTCACGTCAAAACAGCCCGCTCCGCGCCCCGCGCCGCTCACGCTCCGATCCGCTCACATGGCCTGAATACAATACAAAGAATATTGAACAAAAGGATAAAAACACAATAAAGCCCTAGAGCTTGTTTAGATTGTGGTCATTGTGAAGTGAAGTGAATATACGTGTGCATATATGTGTGCGGAACACAAAACAAGACACAATATTTAATTAAAACCAATACAGGGGACAGATAACAAAAAAAAAAGTTTTGCAGCCATTTTCTAAGGAGGTCTTGGAGGTGAACCTGGAAGCAAATAGCTTTATATTTTAAGGTAGTCTGTTCCATAAAATTTCTGCAGAATATAAAAAGGTATATTTGCCCATTAAAATTTTTTATTTGAATGTTACGATGTTGGTGGAGTAGCCGTGTACGTCACTGACTTTACAAAAATAGTCAGTGAGTTAGCGTGGAGCCTCCCATTTAAAAATCCTGTGGACCAGACACAGTTTAATTTGAGAGACCCTCTCCTCCACTCTGAGCCAACTGAGGCTGAGGAGGTGAGAGGGAGGAGGTGAGAGGGAGGAGGTGGGTTCTGGGGTGTAGGTTCAGGATCACCCTCACTAGTTTGTTTTGGGAAGTCTGTAACCTGTTTTTAAGTTTTATGGAGTTCTATATATAAGTATATGGCATGTTGTATCAAAATCATAAGCTCTGACTCTCATTTCTCAGCATTTCTCGCATTAGCTCAATTAAGCAAATAGTTGCACAGTAAGAGTTCAGCAAATTATTCAGTCAGATCTCTCATTTAAATTGTCAAATGGCTTAATCTCAGTAATTAATTAATTCCCTTAACCCTTTCACTAGCACACTACAAAGGGTTAACCATATGTAGTGCGGTAGTGAAAGGGTTAATCTTCTGTGGTGTGGTAGTGAATGTGTGGTTCTAGATGCATCAGGGCGTGTGGTTCTAGATGCATCAGGGCGTGTGGTTCTAGATGCATCAGGCGTGTGGTTCTAGATGCATCAGGGCGTGTGGTTTTAGATGCATCAGGCGTGTGGTTCTAGATGCATCAGGGCGTGTGGTTCTAGATGCATCAGGGCGTGTGGTTCTAGATGCATCAGGGCGTGTGGTTCTAGATGCATCAGGGCGTGTGGTTCTAGATGCATCAGGGCGTGTGGTTCTAGATGCATCAGGCGTGTGGTTCTAGATGCATCAGGGCGTGTGGTTCTAGATGCATCAGGGCGTGTGGTTCTAGATGCATCAGGCGTGTGGTTCTAGATGCATCAGGGCGTGTGGTTCTAGATGCATCAGGGTGTGTGGTTCTAGATGCATCAGGCGTGTGGTTCTAGATGCATCAGGGCGTGTGGTTCTAGATGCATCAGGCGTGTGGTTCTAGATGCATCAGGGCGTGTGGTTCTAGATGCAGCAGGCATGTGGTTCTAGATGCATCAGGGCGTGTGGTTCTAGATGCATCAGGGCGTGTGGTTCTAGATGCATCAGGCGTGTGGTTCTAGATGCATCAGGCGTGTGGTTCTAGATGCATCAGGCGTGTGGTTCTAGAAGCATCAGGGCACATAGAACACTTCTACTGGCAGGATGAACATGAGACAGAGATTCCTACGTCTAGTCACTGTTAACCTCGTTCACAGTTTTATCTCCATGAGATAAAGCCTGGTAAAGAACTACGGCAGAAAGTGTGTATGGGGTCGAATCTCCGGTGTATGTACTTCCCCTGGAAGCTGCCTCCGAACGGACCAAACTTTTCTCGAATCCTGTCGGCAAACAAGCTATAGAACGTCCCGGTCATGTAGTAAATTCTTCAGGCAAAGCCGTTGCAGTGGCTTAAACGAGGGAATATTGTGCACTTTATACACGTTTCTATAATTGTTTGTCGAAACCGGAACGCCTGTAGCCTGTACTTCCGTTTAGACACTTTAGGAGGCATATCTTGTCCAGCCTAAGTCACTGTAGACCAGGGGTTCTCAAACTTTTTTATACCACGACCCCATTTTATTTAGTAATTTCTTTTGGCGACCGCACACTTAATGTATCGCGTAAGTTCAACGTGGAATTAAGGAATATCAAAATAAAAGCACACGTTGTTGAACTTGATCATGCATATTTATTAGAACATTTAATTACAGCACTATCTTACCAATACACATTTATAAAACGAGGCATATTTAGCCAAAATATGTTGCCAGAACATACATTTATTTGTATTTTTATAATGTATTTTTTTACTTGCCAATGCGCGACCCGACCCCACTTTGGGTCGCGACTCGCAACCCGTAGTTTGAGAACCGCTGCTGTAGACGCTGATAGGGAGCACTATCTTTGAAAAGGGGCCATTGAGGAAAGAACCGCTATAAAGAGGCTATGAAGTCAACATTCCTCCTCACGGTGACATTCTCATGGTGGACATTCTTAGCGTCTTCTTATTAATAATACAGAGTTACAAAGGAGAGCTTCTGCTGCTGTCAGACCTGTTATGCACGAGAGGAGCTGCTCACTCACTAGGCTCTCCGCCGTCCCAGGTCCTCTCCTGGTGGCCTGTGACCTCGCGACCTCTGAGACGCCAAGTCTGAGGCCGTCTCCCCTTACGTGAGGGAGTTCAAAGCAAAGGAATGTGTGTATATAATGTTCCTGTGAACGCATGGAATGCGTGTGTGTGTGTGTGTATATGAATGCATGTATGTGCGCACAAGCATAAGTATGTCTGTCTGTCTGTCTGTATGTGTGTGTGTGTGTGTGTATGTGTGTGTGTGTGTGTGTGTGTGTGTGTGTGTGTGTGTGTGTGTGTGTGTGTGTGTGTGTGTGTGTGTGTGTGTGTGTGTGTGTGTGTGTGTGTGTGTGTGTGTGTGTGTGTGTGTGTCTACATTGCCCCATGGGGCAGGGCTAGAGTCAAGGGAAATGGTCCCCCCAGACATCCTGTGTCTCTGGGAGGAGGCGCTCTCTCTCAGATCCTCCCCTTCAGGCTGCTCGCTGGAGGAGCAAGGAGGGGAAGCTGAGAGTTTGATTGTGTCCAGGAACCAAACACATGACCTGTACATCTCCTCTTCACACATGGCCCGACACACCAGCAGTGGTGGGAAGTAACTAAGTACTTGTACTCAAGTACTTTACTTAAGTAATATTACGAGCTACTTGTACTTTATGTGAGTATTTTCATTTTAGGGAACTTTAGACTTTTCACTCCACTACATTTATCTGAACCCAACCCACTAGTTACTTTGAAGAAAAAGATTTTGCATAGAAAACGAGGCAAACATTTATGAAGATTATATACTATTATAGACACAACTTTGGGCACTGTTTTACATGTCATGTCATTCCCATTGTATACTCTAGAAATTACATCGTACACTGTAGCTTTTTACAGATCTCCCGTCACTGACCAGTAAAGCATGTATTGGCAACTGGGAAGGTATTGTTTTGCTGAGCTCAACTCTGCCCACCTCTGTGAATGAGTTTTTGTTAAAGAGTTTGCTATTTTTCTTTTTATGAACAAGTTACACAGTGAAGGTTTAAGCTGCAATAAGTACTGTTTGATAGGATCATCTAAAAATTATTCTTTGTGTTGACTAGGAGTGATGCTGTATTTTACCATTGATTCTATTTTATAGTATCCAGTCCTGAACTACCTTTTAGGGGTAGCTCAGCTACTTTTTGGTCAGGGGTGGGCAGTGTAGCAACTCTAGCGTGCCTGAATTATATTGCACTGTGCCTATTATATTTCACATGTATATCATTATCTACTTAAGCGTTCCTGAATTATATGTCACCTGTATATCTACTTGAGGGTGCCTTTGGAGTTCTATGTTATGTTGCTGTGTACGAACCCTAGGCCACTTGTGCAGGGCCCTGGCCCGTGTTACAGGGAGCCGTCTATCCCCTATGGCTGGATTGTTTAGCCTGTTTAGTGAGTTATATTCTGGATACCATCCTGTTTTTATACGGAAATAAAGCTACATATAAAGCTACATGTATATAAACCCACGTCTCTGCCTTTATTTGTGGACTTCCCTGTGTCTGTGTAAATCCTATAGGGTTTTGAGTGTTAATAAGAGTTAACAGCAAACAACTGAGGTCAAATTTGACAAAGGTATTCTTTGGGTGAAAGTTTTAAGGTGGCGTAGTCATGATTTTACACTCTGGAACAAGCTCCCACTAAACTTTAAATCTGCAAGCACTCTACGGACTTTTAAGGCCATGCTCAAAACCCACCTTTTCACCATAAAAAATCCATGAGCTTGTTTTTGTATTGTAGTATGACTGGTGTATTATGTCTGTCCGTTCTCTATCTGCTTGGTTGGCCTGCATGTATTTTTTTTCTGTCTTCTTATTGTTCCTGTCTTTTTGTTTTTATTTTTTTCCCGGGCTGCTCCCCGGGCCGATGTAACTATTGGTTGAGGGGCGCAATATAAATAAATGTATCATATCATATCATACAAATTAGCCGAGCCACCTTTTGGTCCGGTTACATTTGTAACTTCACAAAAAGTGTCATTTTGTCAATAACGTATTTGATCCATTTTGGAACGGACAGATCGTATTCGCTAGTGAGACATACTGCCGAAGGAATGCGTTATGTGACTTAAGAACAGTGTGTGAGATCTACTGAAGCAGGGCCAGCTGTAATAATTCAACACCAGAAAAAAAGGGAAAATATGATTTATTTACTCAGCTGATGTTCCTGCCAGGAATGTTTGTCTGTTCTGGAGAGTATGGAGAGAGTTACTATATATAACTACTGCACGGTACCAGGAATATGCACTACTCTACTCACTCAGTCCACTCTGAAACATGGAATGTTTGTCTGTTCTGGAGAGTATGGAGAGAGTTACTATATAACTCCTGTATGGTACCTGGAATACCAATTTCATAATTACTCCACACGTAGCTCCTGTTTTCTTAGATCACCCCATTCCCGCACTTCCCAATCTCAGTTTTGTTTACTCTACCGAGGGTCAAAGTTGTAGAACTCTTTGCCTCCACATATTTTGGAATTTTCTTTTCTGAAGTTTAAAAGAGCACTGAAATCTCATCTCCTAGCTCACCACTGGGTCTGAGCTCCGCTCTGAGCGCCTGCCGCCTGGATACTGGACTTTCTTAATTCTTTTTTTTTTGTATTATCTTTTTTTCCCATCCTTTTTTTCTGATTTTTCTCCCATCCCACTGTTAGTCGTTATGCCAATTCCCAATCCCCTTCCTGGTTGTTGCGCACTCCCCCCTACTGTTGGTCCGGGAGGCCGGAGACTGTCACATGCTTTCCTCCGACGCATGTGCAGCCAACCGGCAGCCAGCCTGGCAGCGCAGATTCTCACGGGAGAGTGTAACGTGTGGAAGGTCACACTACCTCCCTCCAGATCCTACCCTCGCTGTGCAGGTGCCCCGACCGAACTGTAGGGGTCGCTGTCCACAACGCCCAGGACCCACCCATCAGCTTTCCCACCCCTAACACTGCCAATTGTGTTACGAATGAACGACCAGCCAAGCTGATAGCAACGCCGAGAGCTGGATTCGAAACCAGCGGATACTGGACTTTCTGAGTGAAAGGCCCCAGGCGGTCAGGGTGGGGGGTCAGACCTCCAACACCATCACCCTGAGTATCGGGTCCCCCCAGGGCTGAGTCCTGAGCCCCCTGCTGTATTCACTATACACACAGTGGTGGTGGGGCTGATCTCTGACAACGATGAGAAGGCCTACCGGGAGGAGGTTGAGGTACTGGAACGCTGGTGCCAGGACAACAGCCTGCTCCTGAACATTGGTAAAACCAAGGAGCTGATCGTGGATTTTAGGAGAACACAGCAGGGGACACACACACCACTGTGGATAAACAGGGATACCGTGGACAGGGTGAGCAGCTTCAAGTACCTGGGGGTCCACATCTCAGAAGACCTGACATGGACAACACACATAGACTCAGTCGTAAAGAAGGCGAAGCAGCGCCTCTACCACCTGAGACAGTTAAGGAAGTTCAGAGTATCGGGGAAGATACTCCAGTCCTTCTGCTCCGGAGCTGTAGAGAGCATCTTTTCTTTTGTATCCACTTTTTCTCCTTATTATTCTATTTTTCTCCCATCCCAATTTCGCATTGCCAATTCTCCCCTCCCCTGTCTTGAACGTTGCTAGACTATGCCTCCCACTGGTCGGCTGTAGTGAGGATAGAAGCCTTGCATCACGTGTCCCCTCCGGTACACAAGGAGGCAGCCTGTCGTATCTTTTCACCAGATAGCGCGGACTCTCAGTGGCGAGGAGTAACATGTGGGAGGCTCATGCTGCCCCCGATACTTCCTGTCTCTGCTATGCAGGCATCACCCAACCGACATGTAGGAGTCTCTGTCCACAACGTCCAATCCCCACCCATCGACTTCCACCCGCTATCTCTGTCAATTGAGATAGTATGACGACTGGCCGAAGCCGCAGGCAATGCTGACACCGGGATTCGAGACCGGAGTCTCTTGCATTGGTGACGAGCGCAATCTCCGCTACGCCACCCAGACGCCCCCTGTGGAGAGCATCTTGACCGGAAACATCACTGCCTGGTATGGAAACAGCAAGGTACAGGACAAGAAGGCCCTACAGAGAGTGGTGCGCTCAGCTGAGCGTACTACGGGTATTGCACTACCACCCCTGCAGGTCTTATATAACAAGAGGTGCAAATCCAGAGCCTGCAGAATAATGAAAGACCCTCACCACCCCAACAACAGCCTGTTCAAGCTGCTGAGGTCAGGCAAACGCCTGCAAACACCAGCAACTAGGACAGAGAGACTTCGGCTCAGCTTCTTCCCCCAGGCCATCAGAGTCTTGAACACTGAACTCTCCACACACAAGCACACATGAGCACACACACAACACACACACTGTATACGCTCACACACTAACAGTCACTTTAGCATGAACACACACACACATGCTGCACACGCTCACACTCAACGGTCACTTTACACAATGGAAATTGGTCACTTTAAAAAATAAAAAATAAAAATAAAAAAGAACGGGAGTGGTTCTTGTATAGTATTAGTAAACAGATGGATATAGCAAGCTAGCATAAGGAAACATAGTATAACTGTAGATTGTATGGTATAGCATTGTATAGTAGTTTACATAAGACCAAGTGCCTCATCCGTAGCTAACATTGTATTGCACTATCGCAGGACCTTAGTATGTCTTACCATGCTTTTTGTAAACTGTATGTACATTATACCTGTTATGTCTTATATTATTGCACAAATGTCTTATTCTCATTCCTATTCTTATTACTTGTATTATTGCACAATCGCTGTGGGCAAGACCCCCCGCATTTCACTGTATGCTTGTATGCCGTGACAAATAAAACTCTTGACTTGAATTGAAATGTGTGTGCGCCATCTCTCTCCCTCGTCGGGGACACACACACACAAACTTGACTGCGTGTGTGTCGAGGACGCATCTCTCCTCTCTCTCTCCCTCTCTCCCTTCCATAGACTCACAGGAATTGTGTAAAGTTGCCCAAATAGTGCAAGGAATAGCAATGCATGTCCTCTTTAATGTTCCTTGTGTGTGTTTGGGCAGGGGGGGGGGGGGGGGGGGTATTTTATATTGATGTAATCTCAGTATAATTTTGCTTCTTGGTGAAGCCCCTATAGGGTTTTTAGGCAATTCTCCTTCACATCTCTTTTTGGATTATATTGTATTATATGTAATTGTTTTTATATTGTGTAAATTGTTTTTAATTGTGTAAATAAACTAAACAAACAAGCAAATGTGCTACTATCACTCAGTCCACTCTGAAACATTTACAAAGTGATACTTCATCAAGAGCCCCGCTGTGAACAAGATGAATAGAAACGGATTACGTTAGAACATAATAAGAAACTCTAAAGAACTCTTCCAGTCAAGAAATCAAGGTCTGGGACTTTTGTGTCTACTTGTACTGGCCACTTCACCAAAAAGAACAATGCTGATTTATTTTGCACATAATCTCCCACACATCCAGAGAAAACTCTAAACCGTTTTGCACAAATTCATTTAGTTTGACAGTTATCGAGAGTGAATGGGTTTGAATGTGGCCACCGGCGATGTCATCGGGGACATTGAATCCTTGTGTGTCGTCGTGTTAATCACAGCACCATGAAATGATGTAGATGGAAAAAATAGCCATACCTTGTCTTATCGGGACTGCTACCTTATCATTTAATTGAGCTGTAATTAACACAACACGAAGGATTCAATCACTGGTGGCCATTATCAAACTAATTTACTCTCATTTAAATGTCTAAACTAAATGAATTATGTGCAAACTGTTTGTAAGCATTGTTTTTTTTTTTTTTTTGCGAAGTGCCCCTTTAATGTGTAGGAACCCTGTACCGTATATAAAATGTTCTGTGAGGAATGAACCGCCCCCAGCCCCCCTGACCTCGGTCTCATTCATTAAAGCGGGAAATCCGCTCCGTCCCAAACCGCTCCACAACCACAGGGGTCATTCAGCCGCCACCGCAGCCTGGACTGGAATCAGCAAGAGGTCATAATCACGCTATCGCACCAGCGGGCGGGTCGCCTAGATTCGAACGCATACTATCCCCTCGTGTCATATTGTGTGTGTGACGCTCAGACGTGTTCACGGACGGGGAAAAATAGCTGTAAACATCATCAAGAAGAACACACCCTCTTCCGCCCCCTTCCGATTGGTGGAGACAGGATCCCTGACGCTTTATAACGCGGCTTCAATGAAAATGTCAGGTGCACCCTTCGCCTCCACATTCCTGTTCCTCCTCTTCCTCCTCCTCCTCCTCCTCCTCCTCCTCCTCCTCCACTTTAATAAATGAAAGTGTAGCTCCTTTGTCTTGCCTCGGGGAGGGTCTCTACACACATGTGAAGGATGTATATATAGACTGTGTGAGTAAGAGTGGGCGAGGAGCCAACCACCCGGGTAACACAAAAACAATCACATGCACATGTTGTGTACAGATATGTGTGTGTGTAGACATACGAGAGCACACACACACATACAGAGGCACGCATACACACATCAGCACACATACATAGGCAGGTAATACACATAGGCACATCAGCACATACACACACACACAGGCACGCATACACACATCAGCACACACACACACACACACACACATACACATAGGCAATCAGCACACTTACATGCACACACCCACACACACAGTCACATATACACAAATCAGCACACACACACACGTGCGCATACACACACACACATAGGCATTTATAGGCACATCAGCACACACACACACACACACGCACGCACGCACACACACACACACATACACATACACATAACACACACACACACACACATAGGCAGTCATAGGCACATCAGCACACACACACGCACACACACACACACACACACACACACACACACGTGCACACACACACACACACACACACACCCACACACACAGCTAAACTCCAGATGCCACCGCTCTCCCCTCTCCCCTCTCTCCGTAGGAAACCCCAGGTTGCAGACACGGTGCTGCGTGATGCGGGGGACATGTATTATTCACTCCCGACGCTTCCCTTCAACACGGATCCTCCTTTCCACTCCATTTACACGTGTTCTTTAGGTTACGTAACAACCAGGAGCCGCCTCGGAGACAGAGACGTGTTGTTGTGAGGCGAGGAGCACCAGGCCGCTAGTCGCAAACATCCGCTACAGCCGGAGGATAAATATTGAATTGAGCTTTTTACCCTGCAGTGTGTGGTGTGACTTGTTTCCTTCTTTTTTGTTGTTGTCTTTGACTCTTTTGAAAAGCACTTTTAAATAAAGCATTAAATAATAATAATAATAATAATAATAATAATAATAATAATAATAATAATAATAATAATAATAATAATAATAATAATAATAATAATAATAATAATAATAATAATAATAATAATAATAATAATAATAATAATAATAATAATAATAATAATAATAATAATAATAATAATAATAATATTTATTTATTCTCCAAAAGACAATTGAGGTCACCCTCGTGTTCAATGTCGTCAAGACTTTACAGACATTTCAATGCACACATTTCTACAATGTAACAATAATAAATATGAATAACTATCTATATAGTATCAAATGAACATAGGCATAAAATCAGCACAGAATAAAAAAACAATGCATAAATTGCAGACTTAGGTATAGGTATAAAAGACAATAAAAGTAGTGCAACGTAAACGTGCAGACTTAATAATGGCATAAAGTTGATATGTGCGTTAGGCTGTGGTACCATCTCTACTATGTTTGTAGCGTGTTGTTTCGGCTGCTCTGGTAGAGGCAGGTGAGAGATCCCCTCAGCGGGGGGAAACCCTCCTCTCTTTCCATATCTAATTAGCATTCATCCTTTTAATCACTCTCAACATATTCCTTATTCAACTCCCAAGGCTCACATGAATTATTCAACACTCTGCATTTGTGCACGAGAACCGCGAGAGAGGAGATATATATGAGGGATGCCCCACTCTCCTTCTTTCTTTCTGCCTCCCTCCACTCCTATCCTCTCCTCTCCTCCTCCCCCTCTTGCCTCTAGCTCCATCTCCCTCCCTCATGCGGCACTGCCACTCCTGCGTAGAGAGAGAGAGAGAGTTTGAGCAAGGGGGGGGGGGGGGTGAGGGGGGGTGCAAGAGAGAGGGGGAGAGGGGGGGGGGGAGAGAGAAAGAGAGAGAGAGTGTGATAGCGAGGGGGGGGAGAGGGGGGGGCAAGAGAGAGGGAGAGAGAGGGGGGAGAGAGAGAGAAAGAGAGAGAGAGTGAGAGGGAGAGGAGGAAAGAGAGTGAAAGAGAGAGAGTGTGAGAGCGAGGGGGGAGAGAGGGGGGGGGCAAGAGAGAGGGAGAGAGAGGGGGAGAGAGAGAGAAAGAGAGAGAGAGTGAGAGGGAGAGGAGGAGAGAGAGAGAAAGAGAGAGAGAGTGAAAGGGAGAGGGGGGAGAGAGGGGGGGCAAGAGAGAGGGGGGAGGGAGAGAGAAAGGGAGGGAGAAGAGGAGAGAGAGAGAAAGAGAGAGAGAGTGAGAGGGAGAGGGCGAGAGAGAAAGAGAGAAGATGGAGAGGAGAAGAAGCGTCTTTGAAGACGCACCACATGTTTACTGCAGGCATGGAGGCTCGCTTCTCTTTTCCCACCGGAGGAGTCATTAAATCTCCCCAATCTGTGCAGCGCTGCGTCTGCCATGAAGACAGATGAATGTGCGGCTCGGCGAGGGACCTGGGTTCATCTCTCACTGTCAACACAACCCTAAAGAGGATTTATTATTCCTGTTGCCTCAAAACGACTCCTATTGTGAATAGAATATGCAGGGGAAGACATTGTGCTCAGGCCAGCATGGGTGAGATGAAGACCTCTAGAGGCGACTGTCACCCATATCAAGTCCTACCACTTGCTCCCATTCAGATTCAGATTCCTTTATTGTCACTTATTTCAGTACTTTACAGCAAGAAGAGTGAACATCCATTTATTGTGGTCCCTCGACTATAGCAGCTTCCAATAATAAAATACAATAAATTTAGCATGGAATAAAATAAGATGACTAAAACAAAGATTACTATAATTTATACAGTTCTAAAAAGTGTGCATTGCAGATCAGGATGTAGATATTATACTATGAAATTGAATAACAAAATGGCTATGTACAGTTCAATGGTGTGATGTGCAATGAGCAATGTGCAAATTTTAGGAGTGTGTAAATAAATATATATTTTTTTATCATCAGCAGCAGTGTTATCAAGTGTAGTCCAGGGGCAGCGGTCGGGTGGCGTAGCGGAGATTGCGCTCGTCACCAATGCAAGAGGCTGCGGTCTCGACTCCCGGAGTCAGCATTGCCTTGCAGCTTGGGCCGGTCGTCATACTAACTCGTTTGGCTGAGTTAGGGGGAGGGAAGTCGTGGGTGGTAATCTGGCGTTGTGGACAGCGACGCCTACAGGTCAGGTCTGGGTGTGAAGGCAGCGTGACCTCCCACGTGTTACGCTTCACCTATGAGAGTCCTCGCTGCCAGGTGAGAAGAGAGCCACTGGCTGTCTCCACATGTGTCGGAGGAAGCATGTGGTGGACTTCCGGGTTCCCTTGTACCGACCAGTAGGAGGAACATGCGCACAACAACCAGGTAGGGGAGGGGGGGAATTGGCATAACGACTAAATTGGATGGGGAGAAAAATAGAAAAATCAGGCGGAGAAAAAGAGGATAAAAAAAAGAAAAGTGCAGTCCAGGGGTGGGGGATTAGGGGGGGGGGAAACTGTTCTTCAGCCGGTTGGTTCTGGCTTTGTGGCTGCGCTTTCCAGACCGCGCTTTCCAGACCGCATCAGCTGGAACAGTCCATGGTTGGACTCTCTATCCACCAGCTCTCTATCCACCAGCTCTCTATCCACCAGCTCTCTATCCACCAGCTCTCTATCCACCAGCTCTCTATCCACCAGCTCTCTATCCACCGGCTCGGTTCTGTCAACTTACAGCATTAGCCCTTTCACTACCACACTACAGAAGGTTAACCTTTCACTACCACACTACAGAAGGTTAACCTTTCACTACCACACTACAGATGGTTAACCCTTTCACTACCACACTACAGAAGGTTAACCCTTTCACTACCACACTACAGAAGGTTAATCCTTTCACTACCAGACTACATACGGTTAACCCTTTCACTACCACACTACAGAAGGTTAACCCTTTCACTACCACACTACAGACGGTTAACGCTTTCACTACCACACTACAGAAGGTTAACCCTTTCACTGCCACATGACAAAGGGTTAACCCTTTCACAACCACACTACAGAAGTTTAACCCGTTCACTACCACACTACAGAAGGTTAACCCTTTCACTACCACACTACATACGGTTAACCCTTCCACTGTGACAATACAGAAGGTTAACCCTTTCACTGCCACACGACAAATGGTTAACCCTTTCACAACCACACTACAGAAGGTTAACCCTTTCACTACCACACTACAGACGGTTAAAGCTTTCACTACCACACTACAGAAGGTTAACTATCTGTAGTGTGGTAGTGAAAGGGTTAACCGTCTGTAGTGTGGTAGTGAAAGGGTTAACTGTCTGTAGTGTGGGGTTAACCTTCTGTAGTGTGGTAGTGAAAGGGTTAACCGTCTGTAGTGTGGTAGTCAAAGGGTTAATCGTCTGTAGTGTGGTAGTGAAAGGGTTAACCGTCTGTAGTGTGGTAGTGAAAGGGTTAACCGTCTGTAGTGTGGTAGTGAAAGGGTTAACCGTCTGTAGTGTGGTAGTGAAAGGGTTAACATTCTGTAGTGTGGTAGTGAAAGGGTTAACCGTCTGTAGTGTGGTAGTGAAAGGGTTAACCGTCTGTAGTGTGGTAGTGAAAGGGTTAACATTCTGTAGTGTGGTAGTGAAAGGGTTAACCGTCTGTAGTGTGGTAGTGAAAGGGTTAACCATCTGTAGTGTGGTAGTGAAAGGGTTGAGTTGATGTCCTCAGAAACCCAGACTCTACAGGCCTTCAGGACCCAAACTGTGACCCAGACCTTGTACTATTGGCTCATAGTTCCATACATAACGTACTGTGTGGAGGTATGGGGAAACACATGTAAAACAAACATTAACGGTAGGTTATGTAGATAACCTAGTTATATTAGTATTGGCTGAGCGTTCCGCTCTGAGCCGTATGAGATATTCTATCTCCTATGATACCTAATGTATCTCCCTACGAACAAAAAAATAGATGCACCACACCTGTATGGGGCTCCGCCCCCATGGTGGCACCGCCCATATAGCAGTAACGGTAGTCACCACACACCCATTCCTCGCCAAAAACCCGTCCCAGGAAAAGATTCCTCAAGAGGGAACTCAGGGCCGCGCAGAGCGGAACGCTCAGCCAATACTAATATAACTAGGTTATCTACATAACCTACCGTTATATGCCGTATTTGCTATCGCGTTCCGCTCTGAGCCGTATGAGATATGGGGAAGAGCGGACGCGAAGCCCGACAAATGTACCCCCTGAGGACCCGTAAGCCCACATCAAGGGGTGCGGGGAGCCCTGTCACCCCATCCTCCCTAATGAAGGGGGGGCGCAGTCAACTCCACCTAAATGCGAACAAGAGGGAAACTAGAACCCCTTGAACACACCGTACAGGCGGAACCACGTGTGACTCAACACACTGTGGCCCATACCCATACACTCCTGCTACCCGACCAAAGGACGGGAAGCAGGAAAGGCCACAGACCCCAGAACCGCCTGGGAGACAGAACCCCCGGTCATGTCCATGAGGAAAACCTTACAAAGGAGCCCGGGGAGGACCATGAAGCTGCAGCACAGATGGCCTCCACCGAGGCCCCACCCAGGAGAGCGGCAGAGGCAGCCACCCCACAAGTGGAGTGCGCCCTGACGCCCCCAGGGGGATCCTGCCCAGCCAACGTGTAGCAGAGGGTAAAACCCTCGCACAACCAATGGGACAGGCGCTGCTCCGACAGTGCCTTACCAGCACGAGCCCCACCGTAACAGACAAAAAGCTGGTCGGTAACCCTGAAATCCTGAGTACGGCTGAGGTAAATCCCCAAGCACGGACTGGACATGACAGGTGAAGGCCCGCATCTAACTCACTAGTGTGAGGAGGAGGACGAAACGCCTGAACCACAATATCCCGGGAGCGGAAGGAACTCCGGATATTCTTAGGCACGAAAGCAGGATCAGGTCGCAGAGTGACACCGCAATCGGTCCGAAAAGACAGGCACTCTGGACGTACCGAGAGAGCACAGAGCTCACCTACGCGTTTAGCGGAAGTGACAGCCAGAAGGAACGCGGTCCTGAAGGACAGCTGTCCCAACGGCGCCTGCTCGAGCGGCTCAAACGGGGCCAAGGACAACCGACCGAGGACCAATTGAAGATCCCAAGTCGGAGCCAAGGAGCGTTGCACCGGCTTAACGCGTCGAGCGCCAAGCAGGAAACGCTTCACAAGAGGGTGGCTGAACAAGACATCCCCTCAAACCCCTCATGATAGGAGGATATAGCTGCTGCATATACCCTCACCGTCGAAGCCGACAGTCTATCAAGGAGAGACTGGAGGTAACTAAGGACAGCATCCAGGGGGCAGGAGACTGAGTCCCGGCCCCCCGCCTTACACCACACTTGGAACATACGTCATCTGCCCGCGTAAGCGCGACAGTGGAGGGAGCATGCGCATTCCAGATGGTAACACCATCAGGATCAAGAACCTGCGCCCCTCAACGTACCCGTCCCAACAACTGACCTAACAGATGTATGGGGAAGAATCCCTGGCGGCACGGCATCGGTCCCAGACCCGCCTGGCCATGTCCAGACGCAATCCTCACCCGTCAGGATGAGGGCCGCCCCGCGACAGTACACCTGCACCCACATTCTCCCTGCCGGGGATGTGGGGAGCCCTCAGGCCGCGCAGATGGAGGACGCCCATAGCCAGCCGCCCGCCGCCTGGTGCAGACAGGGGGAGCGTACTCCTCCCTGTCTGTCGATACACGACACTGACGTCGTATCGTCCGTCCTGATCAACACCATTTGTGGACCAGAAGGACCGCTTTCAACACCAACACATTGAACGTAGCGCAGACCGGGCAGCATGGTTTGCCAGCTGCCCCCTACTGTGTTGGCCCGACGCATCACCAGCGAGGGAGGCGTCGGTGAAAACGCGACGTGAGACAGCGCCGTAACCGTCCTAGGACGGAACCTCCCGAGCGTGTTGACAACACACTCTGAGATGGATGCCCATAGCCCTCCAACCGTTGACTGGGAAGAGGAATACTCTACATCCAGTCTACAGCAACCCCAGGCTGGTAGAGACCTGCCTGGTACGAGACCTGACGATCCACCTTGACCGCGAAGGACCAGAACGTCATCAGGGCAGAACACTCCGTAACCCCGGACGACGCAGAGGCCCCAGTGCGGCCTCCACGCACTTGGTGAAGATGCGGGGAGCCAGAGAAAACCGAACGGCAGCCTCTGGTACTCATACGCTAACCCTGCAAAGGAAGCGTAGGTAAGCCCTAGGATGGAAGATCGGGGATGCGCATACGCATCCTACAGGTCTATGGAGGAGAACCAGACCCCCACCTGACAGTGTTCAACAGGTAGGAGACGATCCAAAAAATGCTGAACCTTCCCATGGGACAGGTCCAGCCTGGGTCTTACACCCCTCCCCCCCGACTTCTCGGGCAGAGAACACCGGGAGGAGAACGCCACGACGATGGCTTGCTTCGTCCACAGAGATTGGATCTCGTTGACCAGAGCTGTCACAGCTGGAGACCCCGACAATAGGGTCTGTACCAAACCTGAAAACGGGTGGGGTTGTGTAAACACAAGTCCCCGCCTCAGCGTTCTCTCCATCCACCTCGACATATGATACTGCCGTAGTCATATGTGACGACACTCCCAACGCACCCGCCGTCACGTGGCGCAGGTCCGCTAGGAACCGTAGATAGTTGGCCCGGTCCCCCCGCTGTGCGTAGCCAAACCTGGAACCGTGCGAGGAGCGCGTTCCGTGTCGGAACACCTGACCCTGACACCACCCACGAGGCAATCGCACCCAAGGGGGAACCCCGACAGAAAGGGCCGGTCTGATACGGGGGGCTTCGGATGAAAAAAGCCCCCCCACTGAACACCCCTCCAGAACATGCTGAAGGAGTTGTTCTGCAGCCGGACATGCAAGGTGTAAGGCCCCCATGGGTTCCTACACACCGTAGCCCTGCAGTGATATTACTACCACCCCAAATCATGTGAGCTGCGACCACTTGCCAATATTCCAGGAGTGGGAGGCACCAACATGATACCAGGCCTGGCGAAGGCGAGGCCGGGGAAGCCCGCACTGTGTGCCTCAAAAGGTTTCGAGCCCCCCTGCTGACAACACTTAAGTTGACAGACGTAACACCAGGCTCAACCAACACAGATCAAGGTGTGGGAGCCGCTTGACAGCACAACATTCTCACGGACAGACCCAGGCTCAGCCATAAACTGGGTGTCAGCCCCTGTCCCCATGAGAAGCGAAAAGGGGGGCCGCCCGCGCATCAACGAAGGCACGCGGCCCGCAGCCAAAGGAAACAATCAGAGCCCACTTCTTCCGCTGGTGTTGGGGAAGGGAGCGATCGGAGAGCGGGCTGCTCGCGGCAGGACGGTGACGGCTTGTTTGTTCAAGCCGAACCCATCCTACATGGCCGATCCCTCGGCCGCCAAGGCTGTCGGCCTTGTGGACACCTGTCGAATCGACGCCCAGGATACCTCTGGCGGGGGGAAAACATGGCCGCCTGTCGAGGGCCCCGTCATCGCCGCTGACGAGGCCGTGCTCTCTCTTCTTCTGGCTGCGCGGTGTGAGGCGGTGTAGGGCCTAGGACAATACCGCCCGCACTCCAGCAGAAGACCAAAATCCCCTGCGGAGAGGGGAACCCTGAGCGGTTATAGCTTGCGGCTGGGTCAAAGCTAATAACGTCAACAACCTCGCGCGATGTGTCGACGTCGGCTGGCCCTCAAGGCCCCTCCACCAGACACCATTTTTCGAATAGAAAAAAACAGCAATTCGAACACAGTTCTAATCGTTGCCAATTCCATACCGTGGCGGTACAAGCCTTAACAGCCCACCAGCCACTCGCCAGGCCGACCCACCCATGGTGTCGGCCGGGCGGGGCATTGTTTCAATATATCAAAAACAAAGGACTGATGTTAACATGGAGCACCAGTGGTGATTGCAAACAGCACCCTCCACTGTGGTGTGCACCATGAAAGGGTTAAATGAATAAAAGAGCTAAACCACAAAAAACTGTAGAATGAGCAAACCCATACACACAAAGTTTAAGGGGAGACGGACCAGACCCGTCTTCATTCAAAATATTCACAACAGGACACCAGCCCTAGTTTAGCCCATTTACCAAAAAAGGTAAACAAAGCCCCCCCCCCCGCACTACTCCCCCAGTATACCGATTGACCGTCAGTATGAATGGTTTGAGAGGAGAGAAAACTGTAGCAAGACAGACCTTCTCATAGCAGAGTGACAAAACGAAACAATAGCCCCCTACACAGGGCCGCCCCAGGAGGTGGGGGGCCTCGCGTCTAAAAACGCACAGGGCCTCACATTTCTCCCAGGCGGCCCTGCCCTTATACTACTGCAGCCTAGCGCCAGGCGATGTGGGACCCAAGACAACAATTGCCTGTGCACAGACACGCAACATGTTTACCATGTCGGCTGGACCCATAGCCCCACTACCCGACGCCAACCCAGATGGGAACACCGTTCAACAAACCCCGCCGGAACACAAGGTAAAATACCTGGCTAGGAAACCTAGCCACGGCCTACCCCGTTGTCAACCCATTTACCCGAAAAAGGTAAATAGAACTCAGCAAAAAAAAACACAACAGCTACCGACTGACCTTCATTGATGAACCGGGCAAGAGGAGGGAGAGTGACAACATCTCACGGCGGAGACATTAAAACAGTATAGCAATTAGCAGTAGTAATAGCATGCGGCATTAGCGATAGCATGTAGCATAGCTTTAGATGTTTTAGCAGCACGCCCAAGACAGCTTGGAAACCGTTCCCTGCAGAGAACGTTCACCAAACCATCCTGCCCCCGGCGCCAACACACAACATGGTTGTGTTAACAAAACAAACCAGCATTACTAACACTAATACCCATGCCTGAAGACACAGGGCCTACCTGAGTACAAGCTGGCCCGACAGCCAGCCTTGTACAGCTGAACCTCGATGTGCTGTCATCAAACGAGGAACATCAACACAGGCCCGTCGTGTCGCCGAAAACATGCGTCGAAGATGCCAGGGGCCAGCAACCTCCGGTAAGCTTCCAACATTATGACTCTGATCTTTTCATCCTACTAGTTATCGTACGGTGCACGCATCCGAGTACGCTGGGACGAAAATAGAGGAAGGGTGTGTGGTGACTACCGTCACTGCTATATGGGCGGTGCCACCATGGGGGCGGAGCCCCATACAGGTGTGGTGCATGTATTTTTTTGTTCGTAGGGAGATACATTAGGTATCATAGGAGATAGAATATCTCATACGGCTCAGAGCGGAACGCGATAGCAAATACGGCATATAACGTTAGGTTATGTAGATAACCAAGTTCTGTTAGTTATGGTGCGCTCAGCACCAGTTGCATATATCTCGCTTCAGCATATATACACTGAATAATTTCACAAATGTACCTTTAAATGCCAGCATTCATCTGGCCACACCCCCATCCGCTTACCTATATAAGCAGGGATGGTGCCACACACTCATCTCCTTCCCAACAAATTTCATCACAATGAAAAATCAAGGGCCGCAGCGGCGTCCTGGTGCTGAGCGCACCATAACTAACAGAACTTGGTTATCTACATAACCTAACGTTCTGTTCCGTTATGGCTTCGCTCAGCACCAGTTGCATAACAGGAGCTGAGCGGGAGCCATAGCCCGACAAATACACCCCGCTGAGGCCCCCCACAGCCATCAGATCAGGGAGGGCCGAGCCCCCCCGACCCACCCTAATGGAGGGCACCCCCCCTATTGGTGGCTTCACGGGAGGGCAACGGACCCGACCGTGCGAAGAGGCACTCAAGCAACTCAACGCACAGGGTGAGCAGAGCGTGGCTTGACCCCACGACTACACACACGCACAACCCGCATGCCACCCGGGAACGAACGGAGGAAACAACCTCGTTACTGCCCCCAGAATCACGGGGTCAAGGGCAAACCCAACCCCGTGGCAAGGCCGTAGCAGCGGAGCGCGAAGGAAGACCCAGACCCACCAAAAGGGCTGGACTCCCTGGAATGGGGGCCCGGAGAAGTCCATGATGCCAGCATCAAGACCCCACCAGGTGGGCACGTAGTGCCCCGCCCCCCACATCGCCAGCGTATTCGGACAAAGGCCCCTCATTAAAGCTTACTGCACCTGGTATTCCCAGGCGGTCTCCCATCCAAGTACTAACCAGGCGCGAACCTGCTCAGCTTCCGAGATCGGACGAGATCGGGCGTGTTCAGGTTGGTATGGCCGTAAGCCGAGCGGGCCCTGTCCCCCCAATAGTACACCGCCTGGCACACTGACCCTGCAGAACAGGCAGTCAGCATGGCCGTAAGCACACAAAAAAGGTTAACCAACGGAAGCAGGCAGCGCACCGGGGAAAAACCAGGCAACAGGCTGTTAACCCTAGCCTGGAGACTGCGGACGAGACAGGCGCCAGAGGGGACAGCTGAACACAGCCGCCCCGGCGGAAGGGGCGTATGCTGGCGTTGTTGCATGACCAGGCCTCCATTTAAAAACCCCCACCCAGAGGGGTTGAGGCCGAGAAGGCTGACACGACTGGCAGACGTCATGAACGTGCAGGGGCACCCTCAACCGGTGAACCCGAGAGTTGACACTGCTCCAACACACCAGGGAATCAACCACCTTGGCGTTACCCAATGCGGTGGTTGTTCCTATAACCCCTCAAGAAAAAACTCCAAAACACACCTGCGGGTATACACCGGCTATACCGCAGTACAAGTGTTTCAGTTTTCAAAAAAGGGTTAACCCAGGCCTACGGGTCGACGAAACATTACTTCGGACCGGGCCTGGCGGTACGGGAAGCACAGGGTCACCAGAGGAAGTCAAAAACCACCCCCACAGGCCCCTCTTCGCCATGCGTGAGAGAGGAGCGAAAAAGAATGGAGAACCAGCCCCTAAGCACACCGTACTTGGTATTCCCAGGCGGTCTCCCAACCAAGTACTAACCAGGACCAACCTGTGTAGCGGCCGAGATCCGACGAGATCGAGCGTGCACAGGATGGCATGGCCGTAAGCCATTACGACAGTGCTGAGTAAAAACGTACCCAACCAGGGTCTCCATAGCGCTTAACCCTGTGACACCCGGACCGACCTGGCATTTTTCCCCCTGAAAAAAGCCCAAGTCCCTCAGGGTACCAGAACAGCAGATCTGCATCCCCGGCGGACAACGGGTTCAACTGATCCGGACCAGCGTGACCAGAACCAGTCCCGTGCCCTAACCACGCCGACATGCCTACTCCAGGAGAAAGGGCAGATATGCGTGTCGATCTTAACATGAAAAGAAGGCGCCACCCAGACGTTCGAGCGAACCGCGCCTGGTGGCCCACCCCAAGGGCGTGAGACCCCTCTACATATGTTCAGATCCATTCCGTCATCATCCCCCAGACATGAACGAGAATCCGTCGAAAACCAACCCAGGTCGTGGGATTTGGTCGTCGGAAGAGGAAAAACCCCCATCTCAGTTGCTTTATAAAAACGCCGTTTTAACCACAAGCAACCAAGGCGCGCCAGTCAGTCGCCTGTTTACAGCAAGCTAGCACTATACGTGCGTCGGGACACACCCCCATCAATGAACAGGCTATTTAGACCTGTCATTGAATCCCCAAGGCGCCCAGGGGAACGACAAGAGGGGTGTGACACTCCCTAACTCCAACACTTTTTGAATAGAAAAGAAGAAAGCATCAACAGTATGTATCCCAGTCTACACAGCCGGGGGTAAAAAAAATTCACATTTTTACATCCCACCACCCTCCCATAGGAAGGAGACGGGGATCCCCAGAGAGACTTCCCACGCGAGCTGTACAGATTGAAAAGAATATATTGCACCTTGAGCCATGTAAAAAATTGGTTTTAGGGCTCTCCGGGGAAGAGGCACTGAACCCATACACACTCAATAATCGAATTGAATCGAATACATATACAATAGAATAGGACCCTTCTAGAGGGTCCACTCACTTTGACAATCTGAGGAGGAAGGCTCTGTACTCTGATGGAGGCTCCCTCACATGGAAGAAGGAGTCCGAACTCACAGAAGGCCCGAATAGGCGATTGGTGAGGAAGAGCCCTGACCACCCCCCTGAAACAGATCCATCACATGGACCTGAACAGCACACGGAAGTCCTACCAACAGAGACGCGCACGGTGACGTACTCTATGGTGGGGGAATTCCTGCGGTGCACACGCCCAATATACCAAGCCGTGGGACCAGGAAACTCCCTCCCTCCCCCCCCCCCGTAACCTGCCGAACCGCCACGTGACGGGAACCTTGAAGGACAGGGGGTGTACCCCTAACCGACAGAAACGAGGAGGAGAGGAAAGGTTACCAGTTCACCCCTTTACGACCCCACACCCATGATACGATGTAATGACAAAAAGAGAACATGACACAGTCATAGTCAGCTCTATGAAGCGTTTGACAGCTCCACACAGCGCATGAGCTAACCTGCTATCTGATTTTTACTAAGGAAAAAACACAGAATAGAGAGGGCTCTAAGAGCCCCGGTCCAACATACACATGTGCTTCTGTGGCCAGTCCAACCCAGTTGTAGGTCACATGACACACACAACCCATCATCACCTACAAAAAATGGCAAAAACACTCTACAGAGGAACGCCGTTTTTCATAATGAGAGAATACATAATTCTCGATTAGTATCGGCCACAGGCCTTGCTAAGCACACACGAGAGCGACCAAACAATCTTTTCTTTTAGGAAAATAAAGTTTCTCCAGCAGTTTTAGCACAACCTCAGCAATCAAGCTAAGGGTTACATCACATCCCTACCACACAAAAGACACAATTTAGTGCACAACATGTCTGATAGGAGGATGAAAAAGTCCCCAGGGAACCGGGGGGAAACACAATCCTCTTATTTTACCCTTAATACGGCCAGTTAAAACAGGAACCTGTTAATATGTGAACACACTGTTCATTGTCATCACAGGCTGAGAAAAGAACATTCTTTTACTCACTTGTCACTAAGCATAGCTTCATAGGTTAGTTACCTTAGTTGTGAGTACACGGTACATAACAACACACATGATGTTTCTCACACAACAACCAGATCATTTTCACATCTGTAACAACCCGATTTGCACGGAGAAGCTAACTGCCAGTGACAAGACAGTTCACACATAACTCGCGTCGTATCCTAAATGCATTGCAGCAACACACGTTTTGGGAAAACATCGTCATTCACAAAACATTTAGAAAAGTAAAACCAGAAGACGTGTTATAAGGTCTGGTCAACCTTGTCCTACCCGGAACGTAGATCAGCGAAGTGCAGACTCAACAAAGACCCCGTAGACGACACAGCCGATCCTGTGTTGCTCGAACTGGGCAGCGTCGTCGCTCCAACCAGTCGCTACAGTCCTCTTTGTTGACGCAATCCCCGTCCAGGCCCAGGGCAGGGTCGACGAACATCCCCTGTCAAGGATGACGTCGTAGTCAAGAGTGTAAAACATGTTAAAATCAAAGCACGTTCAACAGAGTAGCATTAAGCTAACGGCCGCTCCAACCGTTCGGGCGCTACTGCCCCTGCGGCGCGCTAAAGCTACCCCGCGCCAGGCCTAGGCCTATAGCAGCAAGCTAACGTTACCTAGCGATCACGACATGCTAGCGCCGCAGCTAACAGCTGACAGGCTAACAGTAGGCCCAACCTAAGTAGGCCATGCAGCGATCCCAGCAGGCTAACGCAGCAGCTAACAGCTGACTGGCTAACCGTAAGCTAAGCAGCTATCACCTGAACATGTATACAATGACATAACACTCACCCAGACAGGCCGCCGTTCTGAACCTCTCCTCACTTTTTAAGAGAAAAGAGAAACAAGATGTCAACACTGCTTTACAACAGTGATTTTACCAACACCCGACGGAATCAGCACAATACCAAACTGGCCTGTGTAGCTGACTTGAACATGGATCTGCCACTATCGCACATCCATGCACATATCTCCTCGTGAAGGAATACTCTCATTTGGAAAATGAAAGAAGGGGCTTAACACGGGACAGAGAGAAATCCACTCGTCCAGAAAACACAGGGATCACCAGTGTTAATGGTCGCGGCCCACTAGTTAAACTAAAATGGCTTCAGACCAAGGTCTTCTGTCGTCTAGGAGACTGAACAAAGGACCCTAGCCTGGGCCCGGTTTCCATAAACATTGTCAATTAGTCCCCATAGCACTAACAGACAAGTGGAGCCTGCCAGCAAAAACACTACTCACCCAACCTGGAACGCACCGCCTCTCACAACAGCGGCGCGCCACTACAGTCCCTGCACCGCCGGAGGGTTTCACTCCGTCCAGCCGCATCCAAGAAGACTGTAGCTGGGAGGTATGTAGCGGCGTGAACCCCCAATACGAAACCGGTGGAGTTTGTGGAATGATCACCATCTTCCAGACACTCCAGTACGAAGACAATATCGCCGTATTTTCTCGTTTTAAAAATAGTGAGAGAGAAAATAAAGATATGATGTCAACGTATTCTCCTTATTCTTCCTTTCCTTAGAGCAATATTTTTCTCCACGTCAAGTGGGCATATAGCAACACGTTGCTTGTGATGAAATTTGAGAAGGAGATGAGTGTGTGGCACCATCCCTGCTTATATAGGTAAGCGGATGGGGGTGTGGCCAGATGAATGCTGGCATTTAAAGGTACATTTGTGAAATTATTCAGTGTATATATGCTGAAGCGAGATATATGCAACTGGTGCTGAGCGAAGCCATAACGGAACAGAACCAAATTTTCATAATGCAGAAGAAAGCCATAAGAATTGTGAACCAAGCAGATTACTATGAACCGACAAACGCACTCTTTATTAAATCAAATACCTTAAAATTGGAAGATCGTGTTCATCTTAGCACTGCAATAATAATGTACAAAGCACATAACCACTCACTTCCAAGTTGCATTCAGGAGTTGTTCCAAACTAGAGAGCTTGAGTGTTTGGAGTCGTGTCTCCTTTGGCGTGGCAGTGGGTCCTGGGGCGCGTGGCCTGTCATTCCTCTGTGGAGTTTGGGACTGGGACTGGGGGAGATGAGGCGGCCCACAGGGGTGGCATTCCCGTCACTGTGCATGGCGATGTGAGTGGCACACAGGCTCTTTTGTATTTTTCCTTCGGTCATGACACGCTTTATCGGGGGGTGCGTCTTGGATGGGGATGTGGTAGGGATTCTTTTATACCTATGTCTTCTTATTGTTTTTTTATTCTGACAATCTGTGTGCTGATTTATGCCATTTCATTTTATACTATATAGATAGTTATTAATATTTATTGTTATATTGTAGAAATGTGTGCATTGAAATGTCTGTAAAGTCTTGACGACATTGAAAAGGAGGGTGACCTCAATTGTCTTTTCGAGTATAAATAAAGGTTGATGATGATGATGATGATGATGATGATGATGATGATGATGATGATGATGATGATGATGATGATGATGTGAAATGCGGAGCTGCTTCTATAGACTATGAATGGTGAATTTTTTTACTAGGCCACACCACACACCAGTGTTGTATAGTCGAGCACTACATCTCGAGTCAAGTCTCGAGTCTCGAGTCCCCAGTGTTAGAGTCCGAGTCACCAAAGAAGAGCCCGAGTCGAGTCCCCAGCTGGTACATTTTGGCTGTGAGTGCTATGTTTGTCTAGCAGCTACTTTGGCAGATAACCAACAATTGTTTGGATTTATTTATTTATTTATTTATTTATTTATTTATTTATTTATTTATTTATTTATTTATTTATTTATTTATTTATTTATTTATTTATTTATTTATTTATTTATTTATTTATTTATTTATTTATTTATTTATTTATTTATTTGTTTGTTTATTTATTTATTTGTTAATTAATTAATTAATTTATTTATTTATTAATTTATTTATTTATTTATTAATTTATTTATTTATTTATTTATTTATTTATTTATTTATTTATTTATTTATTTATTTATTTATTTATTTATTTATTTATTTGTTTATTTATTTATTTATTTATTTATTTATTTATTTATTTATTTATTTATTTATTTATTTATTTATTTATTCGTTCGTTCGTTCGTTCGTTCGTTCGTTCGTTCGTTCGTTCGTTCGTTCGTTTGTTCGTTCGTTCATTCATTCATTAATTCATTCATTCATTCATTCATTCTGGAACTGCTATGAATTCTGATGAGTCTGGGGAATTGTTCAAGTCACCAGCTACTATGGCCAGGAAATAAAACTGTTAATTTACTGCCCTGTTCGTGGCGCGTGATTATGCATCCATCCAGCTTCACAGGAAAGGGCACTGACCTCTCCACTTTTACCCCCCGACCCTAACCCCCCACAAACACACACAGACACACACATGCACACTGCAACCTGTATGACCTTTGATACTGTAGCTATTCACTGGCTTCAACAGGATGGTTAATCTGTGGGAGGAAATGTCACACACCTTTAACAGAATATGTAGAGTCCCTGAATATTGACGGCATTCACCTCACAATGCTTGAGCAGTAGAGACTGTAATCTAATACTGTAATCTATACCTATTCTTTTCAAATGACCCTCGTTTTTCCAGGGTCAACTGTGACACAGCCATACATCTCCTCCACCCCACTCGGATAGGGAGACGATTGGGAATTGGAATTAAAATCGATCTGCCGGCTCTCTGTGCCTCTGCTTTATTTCCGCTCTGCAGCTGTGGCTAAAACTCTATCTCACACAAGGCTGCTGTCATATATATCTGTGTTATTCTGGCCCAGTGGGAGCTGTTAGGGCTGTCGGGTCATCTACGTTATACTGGGTGCAGTGGGAGCAGTCTACATCAGACTGGTAGGGTTGTCATCTGCCCTCCGAAGCCTCACCCATCTTTTTTAACAGAATTTTCCGATCTCCTGACTATAGCTTCCTCTCTTTCCACCCGCCTCCTACTCACTGGTGACCTCAACATTCACGTTGACCAACCCAACTCAAACCTCACACCTGACTTCCTCTCCCTCCTTGACTGTTTCAGCCTCACTCAGCACACCAACTTCCCTACCCACAAAAAAGGCCATATACTTGACCTTGTCTGCTCTGCCTCCCTACCCATATCAAACCTACACCCTATCCCATTCCCACTCTCCGACCACTACTGCATCCTCTTCTCCGCTCCCCTCCTCTCACTGCATCACTCCAAAAAACCCACCATTTCTTTCCATAACATCAAATCTGTTGACCCCCTCACTCTGTCCCAGTCCATATCCTTTGCCCTTCCCCCTGACTCCACGCCCTCTAACCCTGACGACTATGCCATCATGCTTAACTCTCATTCTCACCGACTCCCTTGACTCACTGGCACCCCTAAAAACCATCACTGTCTCATTCACTACCTCCTCCCCTGGTACACCTCTTGACCTCTGAACTCCGCACCATGAAGCAGACCGGCCATAAACTGGAACAACTCTATAATAAAACCCATCTCACTGTCCATGCCAACCTCTACAAACAGCACATCTCCTCCTACCGTGATGCACTCCAAGGAGCCAAATCCGCCCACTATTCCACCCTCATTAACAGCAGCAACCGAAACCCCCGGACCCTCTTCTCCACTGTTCAGAAACTCCTCCAACCCCCGGACAATAACATACTCTCCTCCCCCGACCTCTGCAACTCATTTCTCCACTCTTTCAATAACAAAATCTCCTAAATCAACAGCTCAATGACCGCTCGCATCACCAACTCCCCCACCCTCGCCCCCCCACTATCATTTCCCCCCCCCCACCGACTTCATCCTGGCAGAGCGGGCACGGTGGTGTAGTGGTTAACACTGTCGCCTCACAGCAAGAAAGTCCAGAGTTCGATTCCCGCTTGGGGACCAGGTTTCCATGAGGCCAGGTACCCAGGTGGGGTATCTCTCAGGCCTTTCTGTGTGGAGTTTGCATGTTCTCCCTGTGCTCGCAAGGGTTTCCCCCCCGATAAGATAAACCCAATGGAAAAACATGCACAACAACAGATCGCTAACGCTGTGGTGTCCTTGACGAAGACGGACAGGAGCACTTGGATTGGTCCCCGGGGCGCGGCTCACGTTGACGCCCTATCTGCTCCCGGCTGCCCATGGGGGGAAGGACGACGGGATGGGTTAGGCGCAGAGACTCTATCGCTATCGCTCTATCGTGTGTGTGTATCCCGGTGTGTGTGTGCCGCTCCAATTGCATGTCCAGTTCGTTGCATGCCGATTAAAGACCCCCTAAAGAGGTCCTGCATTATTATTAGTATTATTATATTATTATTATCCCCCCTACCCCTCTCACTGCTTTCTCCCCCGCTGACTCCTCCTTCATCACAGACATCATGACCACCTCCAAGACCCCCTCCCCACCACTCTCACCAAGGCCTGCCTCCCTGCTCTCATCCCCCACCTCACTGCCCTCTTCAATCAGTCACTATCCTAAGGCCACGTTCCCTCCATCTACAAACTCGCCGCTGTCACCCCTGTTCTCAAAAAGCCCACCCTTGACCCATCCAACCTCTCCAATTACCGCCCCATCTCCAATCTACCATTTCTCTCTAAAACCTTAGAGCGCATTGCCGCCTCCCAACTCCACTCCCATCTCCAGTCCAACAACCTCTACGAACCCCTTCAGTCTGGTTTCCGTCCATCTCACAGCACCGAAACCGCCCTAGTCAAAGTTATTAATGATCTCCTCATCTTCGTTGATTCTTGTGCCCTCAACATCCTGATCCTACTCGATCTTAGTGCAGCCTTTGACAGTGTGTCACTCCATCCTCCTCCAAAGGCTGTACCAACTGGGTGTTGAGGGCACTGCACTCGATTGGTTCACCTCCTACCTCACCTAGACATCAGTTCATCTCCCTCTCCGGTCACACCTCTCCCCCCTCCTCAGTCACACAGGGGGTCCCCCAAGGCTCAGTCCTCTGCCCCCTGCTCTTCATCTGCTATATACTCTCCCTTGGTCACATCATCCGCAAATTTAACCTCGACTTCCACTGCTACGCCGACGACACCCAAATGTACATCAACACAAAATACTCCCATAACCCACCCCTCAGTCACATTGAGTCCTGCTTATCCGAATTACAATCCTGGCTGACCCACAACCTCCTCAAACTCAACAGTGAAAAGAACTATTCCTCATTGGCACCAAAACCACCCTCAGCAGATCCGGACCCATCACACTCACTATAAACGACTCAACCATCACCCCCCCCCACCTGGTTCGCAACCTCTGTGTCATCCTGGATCCCACCCTCTCATTTGACCCCCACGTCCGCTCTGTCATCAAAACCTCCTACTTCCACCTCCGCAACATCGCCAAAATCAGACACTGCCTCTCCCCCCCGCTGCTGAATCCCTCATCCATGCCTTCATTTCCTCCCGCCTAGATTACTGCAACTCCCTCCCCACCGGCATCACCTCCCGCTCCCTCCATAGACTCCAGATGGTCCAGAGCTCTGCTGCTCGCCTGCTCACGAACACCCGGTCCCGTGAACACATCACTCCTGTCCTCCACTGGCTCCACTGGCTCCCGATTAAGGAACGCATATAGTTCAAATTACTACTCCTCACCTTTAAAGCCCTCAATTCTCCCTCACGCCCCACCTGATCCCCCCGGTCCTCCACTGCTTACCTCATCGTCCCGTCATCCAAATTAAAAGGTTTTGGTGATCGGGCCTTCTCACATACTGCACCCCGACTCTGGAACACCCTCCCTCAGACCATCAGAGACTCTCCCTCACTCTCCACCTTCAAAGCCCGACTCAAAACCTACCTGTTCTCCCTAGCATTCAACCTTCCCTACCCATAACCACCCTCCTCCAACCTACCACCCCCTTTCCCCCCTGCCCTACCTTCTCTCCTCTCCTGCCCCTCCCATCCCCCAATAATAATTATTATTATTATATTATATATTATACTGGGTCCAGTGGGAGCAGTCTACATCAGACTGGTAGGGTTGTCTGGTCATCTGTGTTATACTGGGTTCAGTGGGAGCAGTCTACATCACACTGGTAGGGTTGTCATTACTTCTGTGTTATACTGGGTTCAGTGGGAGCAGTCTACATCAGACTGGTAGAGTTGTCCGCTCATCTGTGTTATACTGGGTTCAGTGGGAGCAGTCTACATCAGACTGGTAGAGTTGTCCGCTCATCTGTGTTATACTGGGTTCAGTGGGAGGAGGAGGGCTGAGGGTGGATCACCCATAATAGACAAGTGATCACAGATACTGTAAGTTCCTACTTCGCCCTCGAGCCTTCGACAGATGTTATCCATCATGGTGCTGGAAGCCTGTTCCAGTCTTTACTGGTGGAGCACTGCACTTGTAGACCTGTAATGGGAAATAACCAATAACCAATAACCATAAACAAGCATTGATTTTTTTATATCAGATTGACAAGTTTGAATTTATTTGACAAAGAACTATATGAGTTCATAGACAAAACCTGGACTAGACTGGATACTTCTTTTTATAATTATAAAAAAAGAAATGTATCATCTTGAGGAGAGTTAAGTGCTGAGTTGGTTCTAGAATCTATCCATTTTTATTACATTCTATTTTATTTTGTCTTGTCCTTTAAATTGCTTTAATATATCCAAGTACTTCAATACAAATGTAAACCAAAGAAAATCCCAACACAGCCTTGGATTCGTATCCTCAAAATAATCATTACGGCTATACAATCCCCATTAATAATAAATAGTGGACTTCCTCCACACCTGAACTTTGTGAACAGTCGTGCCCCGCTCATAGACTATGCTCTACTGTCATCCTGTGGCCTAATTCAGTTGGTGCTGCACTGGGTGCATCTCTGTTGTTTTGTATTTATGGATCTCCTGGCTATCATCACTAATCTGCTGTCTGTGCATCTGTTGTCTGTGTTGTAATTATGATCAGTCTAGTGTTGTCTCAGTTTTTTTTTTTTTTTTTTTTTTTTAATTTTTTTTATTATTGCAAAACAAAACTTATTAAAAGTCAGTACTCAACACACAATGTATAATGAAACTTTCAGTAAAGGTGGTTAAAATATATGCAAGTACAGAAACAGGATAAAACAAAAATAGTCAATAATAACATTTTAACCGTATACAGTGTATATCCAGCGAAGTTACAATTATATAAATGTTAGTATATAATATACCCCTAATACCTATTTTCTAAAACCCTACACACATATGCTCCAGCTCAAACCCCCCCCTCCCGGACCCCCTCTTGGATAGTACCTCCATTATCCCTCACTCCTAACCAGACACTACCATTATAGGCTAGCTTTTATTCTCTCCACCACTTCTAACCACATTGACATTTTGGATTCATTGAGCCCCAGAATTCTTGCTGTAGATATTTCTTGATATATCACATCGAGATATGTAAGAAACCACACTTTCCGGCACATTTTTTCCGGTTGAAACCAACGTGATGCGATCAGTTTTTTAGCTACTGTGATACCCGATAAAACCAATCTTTTTAGTTGTGGATTCACTGCAAACTCAAAAACATCATTCAATAGCAATACCGCAGGGTGTACAGGTATATTCCAAAATACGAGTATTGATAATTGTTGGGACACATCTTTCCAGAATGCCTTAACTGGTGGGCAGTCCCAATACATGTGCATAAATGTTCCTTCGTCCCCATTTGTACATTGGGAGCATTTGGAGTCTTGTATAAGCCCCATTTTGCACAGCCTTATAGGAGTCAAGTATGTCCTGTGAATATAGTTCAGATTGATTTGTTGATGATCCGGGTTCCTTGATGTAAGTCGGACATTTGCCCAGGCTCCTTGCCAATCAAAGTCATTTTCCAGGTCTGGTATATCCCTCCTCCAGACATTGTCTAGTTGAAGGGTTTCATACGAGGACGTTAGTAATTGATAATAAAAACCTGATACAAAACCTCCCAATGTATCTCTTTCATAGAAAAATTTGTGGTATCTGTGGTGTTCAATTGGTATGTGTAATGGAACACCGTGAGATCTCATACAAAGTCGTAACTGTATGTAAAAAAGCCATGTGGACTCGGTGAGGTTAAACTTTATGCATATTTCGACATAACTACAGAGGCCCTTGTTATTAAAAATATCCCCTAATGAGTGTATGCCTCTCTCTTCCCATATAGGGAATCTTATAGGTCGTTTTCCCATTAAGAGAGCATTGTTATTGAATATGGGAGTGTGATTATGCCATACTTGAGGGTTAGGAAATTTCCTTTGTGTTTCCCGCCATGTCCTGATTGCATGGGTAATTATTGGGCCAAATTCTCGCTCACAATGCTTGATTGAAAGTTTAGTGTATGCTATGTCTTTCAATCTCTGTGGGGCTACTATGTTTTCTTCTAATTTTCTCCAAGATACCAAAGCCTCGGGGTCAAACCATATCTTCTTCAATGGTCTTAATGTGAAGGCATTAAAATATTGTAAAAAATCTGGGACTGCCATGCCACCGTCTGCTTTATTTCTCTGTGCGGTGGATCTTTTTATGCGAGGTGGTTTGTTATTCCAAATAAATTTGTATGTGGAGGTTTGTAATCTTTTCCAGTAGCCCTCTGGAGGAGGTAACGGAAGCATTGAGCTGAAGAAATTGATTCTTGGTAATACATCCATCTTAACTATTGATACCCTTGCCTGTACTGAGTTTTTAAGTTTTGCCCACCTGTCCAGGTCGTCTTTGATTTTGTTCTGTATTTTTGTGTAATTGTGCTTCACCGTTTGTCTTATGGTGGGAAATATTTCCACACCCAAGCATCTGAAATGTTTGACCATGGGTATCGCACCTGGGAGGGTTGTCTCTTTTTTTGCACTGGTGTTAAGAGGAAGAAAAGCCGACTTAGGCCAATTTATTTTAAATCCCGATAAATCACCAAAGTTCTCTATCAACTTGAGTATAAGCGGCAATGTGTTGTTGGGGTTTTGCATGAACAATATTACGTCGTCCGCATATAAACTAATTTTATGATGTGTGCCCTTGATTACTATTGGTTCTATGTGTTGGGATTGTCTTATAAATTGTGCTAAAGGTTCTAATGATAGATCGAATAGTCCGGGACTAAGAGGGCAACCTTGTCTGGCTGAGCGTGATACCGGAAAGATATCGGAGATGAATGTGCCTGTTGTAATCCTGGCCGATGGGTCCTTGTATAGTACTTTAATCATATCAATGAAACCTTTTCCTAACCCCATCCTTTCCAATACTGCCCATAGAAACGACCATTCCAACCTGTCAAATGCTTTCATAGCATCCAGGGATAGTATCGCCTTAGGTGTGATGTCCTCTTTGTCTGTATCTAGTACGTGCAGTATTCGCCTTATGTTATCATTGATCAGGCGACCTTTTATGAAGCCTGTTTGGTCCGGATGAACTAAAGACGTCATATGCTTTTGCAATCTGATGGCTAATATCTTAGAGTACAGTTTGACATCGGTTCCGAGGAGGCTTAAAGGACGGTAACTACCGCACTCAGTGGGGTCTTTGTCTTTTTTGTGAAGAACTGAAATGAGTGCGGTATTTTGGTGTTCTATGAAGCTTCCCTCTTTGACTGAGTATAAGATCATATTTAGTAATAAGGGTCCAAATATGTCCCAGCAAGAAATGTACATTTCTGATGGGATACCGTCAATTCCCGGAGCTTTGCCGTTTTTCATTCCGGATATGGCCTTCTTGAGTTCTTCTAATGTGATCGGTACTTCTAACTGTTTAGCGTCTTCCTCCGTAAGTTTAGGGAGAGTAATTTGATTAAGATATGTGTCTAATTTGTCTTGATCAAAGGTCGTTTCTGAGTTATATAAATCGGAGTAGAATTCTTTGAATGTATCGTTTATTATTTTGGGTTCTGTTACTAGAGCTTGTTGTTTCCTAATGGCAGTTATATCTGCACATTTTGCATTAATTCTTAGTACTGCTGTTGTCTAGTGCTGCGTATTTGCAATTCCGATTTTTGTCTGTACATTGCTTTGATCTCTGTCTTTAGAATGTTAACTTGGTTATCTAGTCTGGTAGAGTTGTTGTATTTTAAAGAATTAAAAAGCGTTGAGTAAAGCGTTTCCATTTCAGACAGTTTTGTGTTTTGATTTTTGCGCAATATGGAGGTAAATCTATCCGAGAAATCCTTGATCATATTCTTTACCGACATCCATAATATTCTGGGATCTTGCACCGAGTTAGTATTGTCTTGTAGGAATACTGTGAGAGCTTCTTTAATTTGTGTAATGAATTCCTTGTTGTTAAGCAGCATCGAATTAAAACGCCATCTTGGGGCCCGGGCAGATAGTGTACCAAATGTTGCTTTCAGGATTAAGTAGCAGTGATCTGATAGCGCATTGGGTGTCATTTCCACTTCATATTTATCAAATATTCTCGGGGATGCAAAGACGTAATCAATTCTGGATAGTGTGTTGTGTCTCGCCGAACGACAGGAGTACTTGCGGGTCATGGGGTTAAGTGAACGCCATAAATCAGTTACTCCTGTTGATTTCGACCAATCTTTTAATGCTTTAGATGAATTCTTTTGTTCGCTTGAGAAGGAAAGGTAAGTTTTGTCCATCCTTGGGTTCCAAATGGCATTAAAATCCGCACCTATTATATATGAGTACTCGGGATGGTTTAACATTTCTCCTGTTAGTGAAGTGAAGAAACCCACTTCGTACAAATTCGGGGCATATACCGCTGCCAATGCAATTTTCCTGTTATTGTGTATAATCCTAGCTATAGTTATGCGCCCCTCAGCATCCGACCATACCCCTTTCAATTCGATATTTAATTTGCGTCTGACGACTATGGCTACCCCTCTAGTTCTCGTAGCAAAAGAAGAGTGACTAATATTATGGTATATGTTATCCGCTAACGTATTTATGTCTCCCTCTAAAATGTGCGTTTCGCTTAATAGAGCCACGTCCACATGTTCTTTTTTCATCAGTGTGAGCACGCTTTTGCGCTTGTGTTGTTTGTTTATCCCACCGGTGTTCCATACCATTATATTCAAACTAGCCATAGTCTATGCATGTTTTCGTGTAGTTTTTGGTAATGTTTCTGGAGTATGAAGCTACAATAGATGTACATCCAATTAATGAGGTCCCGTTGAGAGCTGAGCTTAAAAACATATATATATACAAATAAAAATCCCCTATTTTCCCCTCACCCAGAAAGTCGAACATGCCTGTGTTCCAAGAACACATCCTCCGCGATTGACTTTCTCCCATGGTCCACCGGATTGCCCAAACTGAGCATTGTAATCCTAATTTTCCTATGCTAATTGCCATAGGATCTAACATTTCCATTCTATTGCAATAGAATGTCGCTCTTGGTCTTGCACCTTCCCTTACTGTAATGAAGTATTGTGATAAATAACATAAAGATAAAAATAAAAAAATAAAATAAAAAAAGAGAATAAACCTTCATCGACATATTCCTTTGAACCCTCCACTAACGTGTGGGGGAAAAAAAAGGAAAAGATTGTAGAGCAATATTGACACCTTAATGTGAAGAACATTGGAAAAGAATAATGTAAGTTAAAATATATCTAAAAAATATAGAGTAATATTGACACCTTAATGTGAAGAACTTTGGAAAAGAACAATGTAAGTTAAAATATATTTAAAAAATATAGAGTAATGAGAAGAAAAAATTAAATAAAATAAAAATCAATGGAAAGATATAGATAAGGAATAAGAGATAAATAATTATCAACGTGGAGAAGCCACTAGAACCGATTTAACTGATTAGATAAGATAGAAAAGCAGCGCCTTTTAGCGCTTCAATGTGCCTTTAATGGAGTGATTACTTAAATTGTTAGAATAACCTTGCTGTGCTCATACGTTTATGTGTGGTTAATTTTAAAGTATTATTAAGGACTGATTGCACTTCATTTAATTTATTATCTGCTATGTGTATACACACCGAATGTTATTGTTAGAGTTGTATGCTTCGTTGTCATGGTGCCTTATATTCTAGAAGGTTGTAGAATATACTAGTGCCTAGACTATTTTACTTTCCAGAATGATCTAAGAGTCCCAGGGCATTTGAGCGGTAAACCCAGAATATTCCAGATAGATCTTTTTGCAATGATATTTATTTGTCCCCTCTGAGACCAGAGACTGAAATTATAATGTATTATGAATCGTATTATACACAGTACACTTTGTTATAGACGACTTGCATATCGTTTGCTACTTTGATGAACACAACAATGTCATTCCAACACTGGTGGAATGACCTCATTGATGAACACAATAAAGTCATTCCAACACTGGTATATATTTAGAGAGAGGCTTAACTGTTTCTGGCATTTTCGTCATGCTTTGGGTTATTTGCTGCATTTTGATTCAGGAAATCATCAGCTTCAAAAGGTGTATATGGACCTGACCTGCGGCCGTTATTGCCCAAGAATGATAACAGCGCCGGATATGCTAGCCTTGGCTTGTAGCCGGCTTTGTACAGCTTTTGCATCACATCTTTGTATGGTAGACGTCGGATGATGGCCTCTTTGCTCAAATCTTCGTAGATAAATATTGGTTTATCACCATACTTCAGCTTCCCACGTTGGTTGCGAGCATATTTGATGATGTCATCCCTTGTGGTAGTTTTCCGCAGAGTGACAATGATGACTCTCGGCCCGTTGATACTTTGCCCCTGGGAACCGATTCTGTAAACTTGTTCCACTTCTGGCACTTTGTTTGGATCGGTGTTATCCAAAATCGTTGATAACTCTTTTGGAAAGTTGATGTCTTCGCAGTTCACTGCTTCATCAAGCCCCACAATGCGGATGTTATTCCGCCTGTGGTAACGTTGGGTTTCTAGTTGCCTCTCCATCGCTTCGTTTTTAAGCCCTTGTATTTCCCTCCGATATTCATCTTTCACTTTTTCCATCTCTTCTCCCATCTCTGTCATGCTACCTTCGTTCGCCTTGACTGCTTTTGTGTTTTCTGTCACCGAAATCTCCACTGTCGTGATTCGCTTTGACTGTGCATCGATCGCTTTCTTGACTTCTTCTAATTTCTCATCGATGCGATCGAATTTAGCCTCGATGCGATCGAATTTAGCATCGACGTTTGCCTCGAGCGCCTTGATGTGTGTAATCTGCAGGTTAGACTGTTCTACCATCTGTTCTTTCATCAGGTTAGACTGTTCTACCATCAGGTTAGTCAGTGTGTTGAAATCGGGTGGATTTCTGCTTTCTTCAGTTGGCGGCATATGGTAGATAGATGCAGTGACGTTGGAATCCATAAATCTGGCTGCTCTCCCTTTCACGGAGCTTGAATCTGTACCTTCTTTTATGTTGGTCTCTATTAACTCTCTTTCGGGGACCGTAATCGATGATCCCGGTAAATTGTCCTCTTCCTTCTCCTCCTCGGAGCTTGTCGCCGTCGGCTCAGAACCAGCGACGGTTAGGAAGTGTCTTTCTCGTTTTGTTACGTCCTGCGCCGTTGAAGTTGCCGTAGTTATTTTCTCTGCCACCTTTCTACCTTTAACCATTTTGTCTTTTGATATGGTTAGTAGAGGGTCTTAACAATACATACGATGTGGTCTATTCTCTTTCTTTACTGTCCAAATAATGTTTTTAAACGAAATTAGCGTTGGTGGGAGCGGAGCAATTGCAAAATGCGTGTGCTACATGTTGTAGCTAAACCGGAAGTCTGTTGTCTCAGTTTTTGTATATTTGATTCAGTCTGTTGTTCTAGTCTAGTCCAGTTTATTCCCCAGTGTGTTTTGGCCTTGTGTTAGTTCTGTTTTGCTCCCAGGTGTGTCTTGTTCCCAATTACCCTCTTGTGTCAATCAGTGTGTGTGTATATCTGCCTCGTTTGGCAGTCTCTCTTTGTCGGTTCATTGTTGGAGTTCCCTACTAGTGTTTGCTTGTGTTTTGGTGTCCCCGCTGTTTGCTGTTCCTCGTCCTCGTCCTTGTTCTTGTTCTGTTCTCCTGTGTTCCTAGTAAGTTTCCTAGTGTTAATTGTTTGTTCCTCCATTCTTTGTTTTCGTGTAAAGTTTGTCTCGTTTGTTAGGGTTTTATTTGTAGTCAGTTGTTCTATTTTTCTTTGCCTGCCTTGCAGTGAGTTTTGTTTATTATTATATTATAGATTATTCTTTGTTTTTGTAGTTTGCCCTCTGCCGGCCATTGCTGGGCCTTTATTTTTATTTTGTGCTCAAGTAAAGCATTATACTTTTGACATTCACCCCTGGCTCCGTGTCTCGCTATTGCCTATTGCCTTCTCCTCCTGTTCTGCGTTTGGGTCCTTCGCCAACACTAATCCCTAACAATGTGTACGCAATGAGATAGAGAGAGAGAGAGAGACGACCACCACAGTTGAAATGGGAATATATTCTCCATTATAGGCTCATGATTCATGCTGGGAGCTTTGGCAGTGGGACATCTTGGCACAGAGGGTGTCCCAGCGGGAGTTGGAGACACGCCTGTGCCCACACAGCCACACTTCCTCTGGCTGCTGTCTTCACACCTCCATTCCCTGGACGGAAAGAGCACAAACCATGCAGGTGAACAATCTTCAGGTAGAGAATGAAATTCCTCGCTTGAATTAGCTACACATACATAAATAAAAATTAAACCTTTCTATAGCTTTCGTCGTCACTAGAATGTTAGGTTTAAAAAAAAAAAATCCTGATCTCACAATGCGAGACTGTGTATATAATGTACATACTGTATAATTATCATATATAATGTGAGAGCTACCTCCTTATATCACATCATTATTGGAATGGAATGTTGGAACCTATGGAACCTGTTCTAGTGATTGGCTGGTCCTTGAGGTTCCCCAAGTTTGAGGGGAAAATGTAAATCTGCATTTTATTATGATGCCTCTAGCTCATGGGAATGAAATCCAACAACCCCTAAACATTTTGATTCTCCCCTCTGTTGCTGAACTCAACACCTTGATCACTAATCATTGTCGATCAAGTTCAACACGTTTTAATAGTTTGTTATCCTTCGCTTTTGCCTACCCTTGTCTTGTGGTCTTATTGTTGTGATAAACTCGACATGACTGAAAATGAGGGAAACCTCAGTTACCTTTCGAGTATAAATAAAGGTTTGAAATTTAATTAAACGAAAGACACCCGAGAGGGTTTTTGATACCTGTTCATTTTCGAAGGAGTTGATGGCAACATCCAGAAAACGATAGGATTACGAAGAAGGAGACCAAGGCTATGTTTCTGTTTCTTCGTATTGATTGCAGGCAGAGCAGAGCAGAGAGAGGATTCTGGCTGCTTACAAATGTAGCAGAATTGGGGATATCACGGTCAGGCAGTAAGCATGGAGGGAGGGATGGAGGGCGGGAGTCAGGGAGGGAGGAGGAGAGAGTGCACAGCAAGCCCCTGAATGTCCTACTTCACCTTGGCACACGTGTTCACTGGGCACAACTTGAAGTACCAGCAGATGCTTCATCTTTTGACCTTTGTTTGTGTGGGAGATTATTGGCCCATTGTGATACCAACTGAGCTTTATTTTAAAGTCAAATCTGTCTGTGAAGTCAGAGGGGGGCCTAAATAAAAGATCAGGGTCCTATACTACATCGTATCACACGTAAATCAGGGTCCTAAACGGACTCCCTGTCAAAGAAAACATGTTTTTTACAGCCAGACTGGACGGGCCCTGGACCTGAGGAGAGACAGGATGCAGAGAGAGGCCTCCAGGAAACACAGGAAGACGTCTGTGGTGCAGCGAGCGACAGTATAGGGAGCAACATGTTGTTTTCTGTAAGCACGACTATGCAGCGGTTACATAAACGGACAATTAACAGTTACCAACTGTAACCAGCGCTTGTCGTTTTATTTTTATTTTTCACAACTGTCCCAAACTACATAATTATTCGTCTCAATCAGAAGAACTGTCCGAAATTGACAAAGAAATATGGTTGCATATGAATTCAGCCTTTTTTCTTCTTTTTTTACTGTCCTGGGACCATTCCTAAATCTGTTTTGTACCATCAAAGACACTTTTTTATTGTACCTGAGATGCCCTTCATATCGAGTCCTGACTATAACCGCATCACTAGCTGTGTCCCCCCTCATCACAACAGATGATAACATACTGTACATGTACACACAGTGGCGTGTGACCAATCACTATAGTCAGCAAACAACTCACAACATCATAGTTAACCAACCACCATTATTGTTTTGACAAGGATGCCTGAAGTCTGTTTCTCCTTATATATCCTACACCACACATATGAGTCTTTAAGGAACACTGCAACATTATGGGAAATACCGTTTGCAGATACAGATCAGCTAGCAGCCTATAGCTTGGTGTTTTTGGACGACAGCCAGGCTAGTTGATCCGTTTCCAGTGCCTCCATTCATTTGTGCTAAGCTAGGATAGTGTTCCACTGAACACACCAGAGGAAATTGGTATTTATTTTATTTTCAGACTCTGGAGAAGACGTTAAGCAGATTTCCCATAATGTACATTCCTTTAAAGCAGGTAACTATGCAGCATTCCACATGAATAACAGAAAACCCGTCAATTTCACATCAACATTATCAAGGGATATAATAGACAGGGTCAATTTTCAGAAAATCATAACCCTGAAGGCATTTCGTGTTTATTTTTGGTACACAACATTCCTAGGGGTATTAAGGGGTGCTGAGTCAGTCAGCAAGTCAGTAAAACAAAAGAGATGATTGTGGACTTCAGGAGGTCGGGGGTCAAGGACTACAGGCCCCTCAGCATCGACAGGGCACCGGTTGAGAGAGTGAACAGTTTCAAGTACCTCGGAGCCCACATATCCGAGGACTTGACATGGACCACACACATTGACAGTGTTGTGAAGAAGGCACGACAACGCCTCTACTTCCTCAGGCGCCTAAGGAAGTTCCAAGTCAGTCAGAAGATCCTTAGGAACTTCTACTCATGTACAATAGAGAGCATCCTGACTGGCAACATCACCTCCTGGTTTGGGAATAGCACTGCACAAGACCGTAGCAGACTACAAAGAGTGACACGTTCAGCCGAACGCACAATTGGAGGGGGGCTCCCCACCCTCCAGAACATTTACAACAAGCGGTGCAGGGGGAAGGCTAAGAGAATCATCAAGGACTCCAGCCACCCGAACAACTGCCTCTTTGAACTGCTGCGGTCAGGCAAGCGATACCGGAGTCTTAAGGCGAGCACAGAAAGACTCAGAAGAAGCTTCTATCCCCAGGCCATCAGGCTGCTAAACGAACAATAAACACTATGCAACAACCATCAAATGCACACAGCACACACACCCACACGCACACACTCACTTAAACAAACAACACACTGCAGCACCCACTCTCCACACTTTAGATCACACAAACACACTTTATATTTATTGATAAAGGATTTGCACTACAACTCGTACACCTACTGTAAATTGTACCTAAATTGCACCTCATCCCGTTTCTGCCTTGCACTATATAGTATTGTATATTAGCACACTGCATAGTATTGTATATTATATGGTAACTCAGTTACGTCTATTCTGCATCGAACATTGTACATATGTCTATACTGAACACTGTGACCTCATTTTTTTACTTCTAATTTACATGCTATACTATGTTATTTTATTTCATACTTATCTTGTCTTGCACAGTCTCTGGAGCGTAACAGTAAGAAGCATTTTGTATAAAAGTATTCTGTACTTCTGTATGACAACTATTAAAGAAACTTGAACTTGAAACTTGAATCCAAATCTTCTGTATACCAAGCTCAAAAATGTCAAATAAGGCCTCAAAATTGAGAAATCCAACATGGCCACCAGTGCCAGGCTGAAATCTATTTAAGTGCATATCTTTTTGACTAAACAAGGTAGAAACATGAATGAAATGTGTTTTTATATGTTTGCATACATGAGGAATTTAAAATCATATCCTGATTTTAGATCAGTTGTGAAAATGTTGCTTGAAACTCATATTTATAGCAGAAACTGTGGTCGTTATTGATGCATAACTCATCAACCAAATAAGAAAGAAAAGCAGGATGATCCCAGGTCATGGATTTATTCATCAAACTCTTTTCTCTTGGATTTTTTATCAACATGCCATGTATGCAAATTAGATAGTCCTTAATATGCGTACAGTAGCTTAGGTACAGTAATTTATTGTCAGTCATCAATCGTATTCAGGCAGGTGTCACAGGTGTCTTGCAGTTGCATGATTCATCCAATGCCACTTTTCCTGAATATAATCGAATAGATTATAATATAATAAAATAAAAAGATTATTTTACCATATCAATATAAGTGAATGTTCAAGTTTATTTATTAGTTGTCATACAGCATACAGAATACTTTGCATGAAATGTTTCTTTCTGTGTTGCTCCTGAGAGTGTGCTAGAATAACTAGATAGTATAAAATAAGTATAATAAGTATAAAATAGAAAGTCAAGAAGTCAAGTACATAAACAAGTGTAAACAACAAAATTGTTCAGTGTACATTTACATTTACATTTAGTCATTTAGCTGATATCTGTATATATAGTATGTACAGCTGGTACAAAAATGGTGAGGTATAGCTTAGCTTGTGGTGCCACCTAGTAGTGGTGAGCTGCAATAAGGAATGAAAATTTCCTTACCAATAATATAAATATAAAGTGTAAAGTGTGTCTAAAGTGATAAAGTGGGTGCTACAGTGTGTTGTTTATTTAAGTGAGTATATGTGCGCTGTGGGTGTGTTGATGGTTTGCTTATTGTTCATTGTTCATTCATTGAGCATCCTGATGGCCTGGGGATAGAAGCTCCTTCTGAGTCTCTCTGTGCTTGCCATGAGACTCCGGTATCGCTTGCCTGACCGCAGCAGTTCAAAGAGGCAGTTGTTTGAGTGGCTGGAGTCTTTGATTATTCTCTTAGCCTTGCCCATGCACCGCTTGTTGTAAATGTCTTGGAGAGTGGGAAGCCCACCTTCAATTGTGCGTTCGGCTGAACGGGCCACTCTCTGTAGTCTGCTGCGGTCTTGTGCAGTGCTATTCCCAAACCAGGAGGTGATATTGCCAGTCAGGATGCTCTCTATTGTGCATGAGTAGAAGTTCTTGAGGATCTTCTGACTCACGTTGAACTTCCTTAAGCGCCTAAGGAAGTAGAGGCGTTGTCGTGCCTTCTTGATAACACTGTCAATGTGTGTGGTCCATGTCAAGTCCTCGGATATGTGGACTCCGAGGTACTTAAAACTGTTCACTCTCTCAACCGGTGCGCCGTCGATGCTGAGGGGGCTGTAGTCCCTGACCCCGACCTCCTAAAGTCCACAATCATCTCCTTTGTTTTGCTGATGTTCAGGGAGAGGCTGTTCTCTTGACACCATCCCGCTAGAACCTTAACCTCTTCCAGGTAGGCCCTCTCGTTGTTTGCAGAGATCAGGCCCACCACTACTGTGTCGTCAGCAAATTTGATGATTGTGTTGTTGTTCTGCTGTGCCACACAGTCATATGTGTACAGGGAGTGGAGGAGGGGACTCAGGACACAGCCCTGGGGGGCCCCTATGTTGAGATTGATGGATGAGGAGGTGCAGTTGCCTGCTCTCACCACCTGGAGTCTTGTAGCCCTTCACTAGCTTCTCAAAGCACTTCATGGCTATGGAGGTGAGAGCTACAGGGCGGTAGTCGTTGAGGCAAGCAGGCTTGGATTTTTTGGGTACAGGGATAATGGTGGACTTCTTCAGACAGGTGGGGATGACAGCCTGTTCTAAGGACAGGTTAAATATGTCAGTGAATACCGGGGCCAGTTGGTCGGCACAGACTTTTAGGACGCAGCCGGGGATACCGTCCGGTCCTGCTGCCTTCCTGATATTCACTTTCTTAAACGTCCTCCTCACCTCATATTCTGTTATCCTGAACACTGAGTCTCCATCAGCAGTGCCCCCCCCCCCCTCCATTGCAGTGGTTTGTAGGCTGGTGCTGTTATTCCCAGCCTCAAACCTCGCATAGAAGGTATTGAGATCATTTGCCAGTTGGATGTCACTGTTCAGTTTGAGGGAGGTGCCTATAACATGCCCTTTAAAAACATAGCCTAACACACAGATTCAGGTGAGCATTTAATTCATATTAATCACCTCCTGAAATATTTGAGGAAATGTGTTTATACCTCTGTTGAAGATTGAATATTTGCCAAAAAAAACTGCAACCACTCACAAGTAAATTCAAAAACATGGTTGTTTGTGTGACACATGATTATACCCCACATGTTATTAGTGAGGAGCTTCAGTAAGCACACGGCTATACAGTACATTATGTTGAAAATGTGGATCATCCTAGAATAACCAGCCACCTCATTATGGTGGATTGGCCGACAGAGATCAAAGCATCCTCTCCAGGCTTGGCGTCCCTCACGGAGCGTCACATGAGCCAGGTTACAACTGAGTTCCAAGACACAACAGGACCTTGGAAAACATCAAAGAGAATTCAGACACTGGGGAGTTGTGTCCCCTCTCTCTCTCTCTCTCTCTCTCTCTCTTTCTCGCTCTCTCTCTCTCTCTCTCTCCCACTCTCTCTCTCTCTCCCTCTTTCCCTCTCTCTCTCTCTTTGGTGCTTTCTCTCCCGTGTTTAATATTTAATCAATATTGCAGCAATAACACTTCAAAAGAGTTCCCACTGGCTGCTGCTTTTTACTTTGTGCTACAAGTTTATCGTTCTAGGTCATGTGTTCTCTTTCAGTGGAGAATGCTGCTGGTGCTTCAAAAAAGAAAAGAAAAATAACAATGAGAGATAAAGGGGCAAAAAGAGAGAGGGAGAGAGAGGGGGAGATACAGAGAGAGAGCGAGAGAGAGAGAGAGAGAGAGAGAGAGAGAGAGAGAGAGAGAGAGAGAGAGAGAGAGAGAGAGAGAGAGAGAGAGAGAGAACAATTTGGTAGGTAACCACTGCAGACAACGTTCCTGTTTCATTTACTTCAGCTACAATGTCCGGCCAATGACTGACCTTCTGTTTGATGAAAGTTTATCATACTGGGTCAAGTATTGTTTTTCAGTGGAGAATGCTGCTGGTGCTCTTTAAAAAAAACAATGGGAGAGAGAAGGGCAGGATGACAGAGAGAGTGAGAGAGAGAGAGAGAGAGAGAGAGAGAGAGAGAGAGAGAGAGAGAGAGAGAGAGAGAGAGAGAGAGAGAGAGAGAGACAGACAGACAGACAGACAGACAGACAGACAGACAGACAGACAGACAGACAGACAGACAGACAGACAGACAGACAGACAGACAGACAGACAGACAGACAGACAGACAGACAGACAGACAGACAGACAGACAGACAGACAGACAGATTTGTTTCATACACTGAAATCATGATCAGGCATACCAGATACAATGAAGGTATTTACTAGTAGCTGATACCGGCTTCAGTGATCCATCACAAAACGGAGATAAAACAGACTTCCACTGGTTTGTGTTTTCAGAAATAAGGGCCACATTGATCCTTTGTGTCTGTCCGTCTACGTTTGTTTTGAATTATTTCTCTAATTATTTCAATCTACATCCATCTTTTTAAAGGTATTTTTCAAGGAGGAGTATCCGATTGGGCTGATGATGTGTCTGTCTCCGCCAGTATGTTTTGACGGACAGAAAGATTTGGGGAGGATGACTTCATGTAGCCGGGACCCTTATCCAGAGTGACATCAATGTAACCGTAGAAACAAGCAGCATCTGTGAAGCCCATAATCACAAGCAACCAGTTAACCCTGACGATGCGGTCTCTCAGGTACACAACACCCTCTCTCACCTAGACAGCCAGAAGGGGGGCTATGTGAGACTGTTGTTCATTGACTATAGCTCAGTGTTCAACACCATAGTCCCCACCAGACTGGTGGACAAGCTGATCGAGCTGGGTCTGAGCTCCGCTCTGAACGCCTGGATACTGGACTTTCTGAGTGAAAGGCCCCAGGCGGTCAGGGTGGGGAGTCATACCTCCAAAACCATCACCCTGAGTATCGGGTCCCCCCAGGGCTGTGTTCTGAGCGCCCCCTGCTGTATTCACTCTACACACATGACTGTGTGGCCAAGTTCAGCTCCAACTCCATAGTGAAGTTTGCGGACGACACAGTGGTGGTGGGGCTGATCTCTGACAACGACGAGAAGGCCTACCGGGAGGAGATTGATGCACTGGCACGCTGGAGTCAGGACAACAGCCTGCTCCTGAACATTGGTAAAACCAAGGAGCTGATCGTGGATTTTAGGAGAACACAGCAGGGGACACACACACCACTGAGGATAAACGGGGCTACCGTGGACAGGGTGAGCAGCTTCAAGTACCTGGGGGTCCACATCTCAGAGGATCTGACATGGACAACACACATAGACTCAGTCGTAAAGAAGGCGAAGCAGCGCCTCTACCACCTGAGACAGTTAAGGAAGTTCAGAGTATCGGGGAAGATACTCCAGTCCTTCTACTCCAGAGCAGTAGAGAGCATCTTGACTGGAAACATCACTGCCTGATATGGAAACAGCAAGGCACAGGACAAGAAGGCCCTACAGAGAGTGGTGCGCTCAGCTGACCGTACTACGGGTATTGCACTACCACCCCTGCAGGTCTTATATAACAAGAGGTGCAAATCCAGAGCTTGCAGAATAATGAAAGACCCTCACCACCCCAACAACAGCCGGTTCAAGCTGCTGCGGTCAGGCAAACGCCTGCGCACACCAGCAACTAGGACAGAGAGACTTCGGCTCAGCTTCTTCCCCCAGGCCATCAGAGTCTTGAACACTGAACTCTCCACACACAAGCACACATGAGCACACACACAACACACATATACTGTATACGCTCACACACTAACAGTCACTTTAGCATGAACACATGTCACCAGACCCCCATGGGAAGTATCCAGATCTAGGGTTAAAGTGTGCAAACGCACGGATACCCTTCCCAAAGGGCTCAGCTGACCTACCACACATAAATTTCCCCAAGACCACAAACAGACATGGGAGAATGTTTAAGAAACAATCAGAAATACTTTCGGTAGGTTGGATACAATACTATGGCCCATTTGACATGGTTTGACATTTGACATGGTTGATTGATTGATTGAAAACTTTATTAACATATTGCAGAATGGGTACAATACAGTACAGCTCAATACACACAATTGTTAAGGGGATGCAGACCAGAGAAAGACTTTCGTCTTGTTTACATCAGGATCCCCCATTTTCAATTCATCATAAATCACATCAACTATCTATCGTTCAACATGTGAAAAAGAATACATTTTTTCATCAATACGTTCGCGTGTTATACCGTGGTGAATATAAGTATTGTTTTAGAGTGATTCTGTCTAATCCCAGAAAACGACAATATGCAGCAAAACGGGAATTTCACTAAAAGTGTTGCCGTTTTTCGCCTGGACACGCTACTATTTCCAAATCAAATGTATATAATAGGTATTATGTTTCATCATGAATGCATGAAAGGGGGGGGGGGTCGTTTTTTGATGCTTTGATCGTCACCAACGGCATACGTTGTGGAGTAACGTTTTACACACGTTGCGATCAAGGTGAAATCATGGTTGGATCAAAGCGGGATTGATATCATTTAGTCCTTACCTTCACTAGGAGGTACCCCAAAAAGAATATTCCAATTGTCTGATCGCGAGTCCAAGTATTGGTGTCCATCGTGTCGCCAACATAATCCACCACAACAGATGCATCAGGGGCATTTGACGCTTCTCAATGCGATCGGGATACCCGCTCGACTCGCCTGAAAAAGCAAAGTGTGCCCGGAGACATTTGAACGTCGCACAGGCCAAGATATAAGGTTTCAAAGGGTGCTCAATACTGCCACCTCGGAGGATGCGGCCGGTATTGCATTTTGGCATTCTCAGGATGATTCCCCATGTTAACCCGGTGGTCCGTGTGCCTGTAATGAATAGAAATATAGAATAAAAGAAATAACAATGAAAACCTGACTATACTCGGGTCTGGCGCTGAACGGGTGGCGAGATAACCCAACTATCCTCGTGTCTGGCGCTGATTGCACCTCCGTCTCACTGCGTGGCAATACAAATGTCTTAATGCACCTCCGTCTCACTGCGCTGCAATACAAATGTCTTCACTTTTTAATTAAATGCACAGAGCATTCTGAGAACTCAAGACAAGGGGACTGACGTGGAAACAGCTGGAGAGGATGGCTCAAGACAGACGGGGAAACTTTTCATCAATGGCCTATGTTCCGAAAGGAATAAAAGGCCTAAGTAAGTAAGTAAGTAAGTAAGTAAGTAAGTAAGTAAGTAAGTAAGTAAGTAAGTAAGTAAGTAAGTAAGTAAGTAAGTAAGTAAGTAAATAAGTAAGTAAGTAAGTAAGTAAGTAAGTAAGTAAGTAAGTAAGTAAGTAAGTAAGTAAGTAAGTAAGTAAGTAAGTAAGTAAGTAAGTAAGTAAGTAAGTAAGTAAGTAAGTAAGTAAGTAAGTAAGTAAGTAAGTAAGTAAGTAAGTAAGTAAGTAAGTACAGAGCATTCTCTGCACCTGGGCCATGGTTTTAGTGAATAGCCTAGCTGCTTTTGGGAGCCGCATTAGAGGAAGACCCATAGCCTTCAGTCGTACATTGTGTTTTTATTTACTTTTAAAGGCTTGTCAGTTATCCATTTTCACTCAACTCAAGCTGTGGTATTATTTGGTTGCATCCAATCACCTACTCTGAAATCAAATAAAAGATAGCAAGATAAGTGAAAGCTGCAGTAGAGAGAGAGATATGCCAACAAATAGCCTTCCTTGTATTCATTATTAGATTAGATTAAAATGTATTGTCATTATACAGCACAAGTACAGTGCAACGAAAATAAGTTTGGCATCCAACGAGAGTGTAAACATAACAGTTAAGTGCAATAGTAATATACAATGTACAGGTTATTAAACTGGGTATAGAATATATAAATTAGTACTACTGAGATGTATGTACAGAGTTGTAGTATTATTATGTACAATGATACAGGTATAAAGACACTATGGTAGTAGTCATACTGGCCAGCAGCGTAAAACTAGTAAGAGTAGGTAAGGACAAGGTAAGTAGGTAAGGTAAGTACAGATATAGATATAGTATCTACAGATACTATATGCCGGTAGAGACAGATGTGGATATACAGTATATATACGGTAAGATATATATACACACAATATATACAGCATTATTGTACATGCTATCATACAGAGTTATATGGGTTATATGCAGGTGTATATTAGGTATATAGAAGAATCATATTATCCAAACCACTTGAGAATAGAGGTTCTGTATCGTAGTGGCTCTCGCTCGGCGTCACTCATGCACTGTCCTCGCACGCGCACTGAATAAAAAGACCACAATGTACCTTTATATCCCAATATTTGTCTGACCACACCCCTATCAGCTTACCCATATAAGCCGGGGTGGGGCCACCCACTCGCCTCCTTTCTCGCTTTCACCACAAGGAGTGCCTTGGAGAGAGGGAGCCTCCTCAGAGTACAGAGCCTCCTCCTCAGATTGTCAAGGTGAGTGGAACCTCAAGAAGGAGTCCTACTCTATTGTGTGTGTATTCGATTCAATTCGATTATTGAGTGTGTATGGGTTCAGTGCCTCCTACCCGGAGAGCCCTAAAACCAAACTTTTACATGGCTCAAGGTGCAATATATTCTTTTCAATCTGTACAGCTCACGTGGGAAGTCTCTCTGGGGATTTCCGTCTCCTCTCTATGGGAGGGTGGTGGAATGTAAAAATGTAAGCAATTTTTACCCCCGGCTGTGTAGACTGGGATACATGCTGTTGGTGCTTCCTTCTTTTCTATTAAAAAGAGTTGGAGTTAGGAAGCATCACACCCCTCTTGTCGTTCCCCTGGGCGCCTTGGGGATTCAATGACAGGTCTAAATAGCCTGTTCATTGATGTGGTTGTGTCCCGACGCACGCATAGTGCTAGCTTGGGGTGTTCTGTTGAAGATCAGGCGAATGACTGGCACGCCTTGGTTGCTTGAGGTTAAAACAGCGTTTTTATAAAGCAACTGGGATGGAGGTTTTTCCTCTTCCGACGACCTGTGTTGGTTGTCGACGGATTCTCGTTCATATCTGGGGGATGATGACGGAATGGATCTGAACAGTAGAGGGGTCTCACGCCCTCTGGGTGGGCCACCGGGCGCGGTTCGCACCGAACGTCTGGGTGGCGCCTTCTTTTCATGTTTAAGATCAACACGCATATCTGCCCCTTTTCCTGGAGTAGGCATGTCGGCGTGGTTAGGGCACGGGACTGGTTCTGGTCACGCTGGTCCGGATCAGTTAAACCCGTTGTCCGCCGGGGATGCAGATCTGCTGTTCTGGTACCCTGAGGGACTTGGGCTTTTTTCAGGGGGAAAAATGCCAGGTCGGTTCGGGTGTCACAGGGTTAAGCGCTATGGAGACCCTGGTTGGGTACATTCTGTACTCTGCACTGTCGTAATGGCTTACGGCCATGCCAACCTGTTCACGCTCGATCTCGGCGGATCTCGGCCGCTACGCAGGTTGGTCCTGGTTAGTACTTGGTTGGGAGACCGCCTGGGAATACCAAGTACGGTGTGCTTGGGGCTGGTTCTCCATTCTTTTCGCTCCTCTCTCACGCATGGCGAAGAGGGGCCTGTTGGGGTGGTCTTTGACCTCCTCTGGTGACCCTGTGCTTCCCGTATCGCCGGGCCCGGTCCGAAGTAATGTTTCGTCGACCCGTAGGCCTGGGATAACCCTTTTTTGAAAACTGAAACACTTGTACTGCGGTATAGCCGGTGTGTACCCGCAGGTGTGTTTTGGAGTTTTTTCTTGAGGGGTTATAGGAACAACCACCGCATTGGGTAACGACAAGTTGGTTGATTCCCTGGTGTGTTGGAGCAGTGTCAACTCCCGGGTTACCCGGTTGAGGGTGCCCCTGCACATTCATGACGTCTGCCAATCATGTCAGCCTTCTCTGCCTCAACCCCTCTGGGTGGGTTTTTTTTAAATGGAGGCTTGGTCATGCAACAACGCCAGCATACGCCCCTTCCGCCGGGGGGGCTGTTCTCAGCTGACTCCTTTGGCGCCTGTCTCGTCCGCAGTGCTCCAGGCTCAGGTTACAGCCTGTTGCCTGGTTTTCCCCGGTGCGCTGCCTGTTCCGTTGGTTAACCTTTTTTGTGTGCTTACGGCCATGCTGACTGCCTGTTCTGCAGGGTCAGTGTGCCAGGCGGTGTGCTATTGGGGGGAAAGGGCCCGCTCTTGGAGGGGCCTTGTCCGAATACGCTGGCGATGTGGGGGGCGGTGTCACTAAGTGACCGCCTGGTGGGGTCTTGATGCCTGGCGTCATTGACCTCTCCGGGCCCCCGTTTTCCAGGGGATCCAGTCCCTTCAGTGGGTCTGGGTCTTCCTTCGCGCTCCGCTGCTATGGCCTTGCCACAGGGTTGGGTTTGCCCTTGACCCCGTGATTCTGGGGGCAGTAACAAGGTTGTTCCCTCCGTTCGTTCCCGGGTGGCATGCGGGTTGTGCGTGTGTGTAGTCGTGGGGTCAGGCCACGGTCTGCTCACCCTGTGCGTTGAGTTGCTTGAGTGCCTCTTCGCACGGTCGGGTCCGTCGCCCTCCCGGGGACCTCCAATAGGTGGGGTGCCCTCCATTAGGGGGGGTCGGGGGGGCTCGGTCCTCCCTGATCTGATGGTTGTGGGGGGCCTTCAGCGGGGTGTATTTGTCGGCCGATGGCTCTCGCTCGGCCTCCCTTGTGCATGAGTGACGCCGAGCGAGAGCCACTACGATACAGAACGTTAGGTTATGACTATAACCAAGTTCTGTTAGTAGTGGTGACGCTCGGCGTCCGACGCCGCTGCAGCCCTTGATCTCGCCTTGTGGTGAAAGCTTGGGAAGGAGGCGAGTGGGTGGCCCCACCCCGGCTTATATGGGTAAGCTGATAGGGGTGTGGTCAGACAAATATTGGGATATAAAGGTACATTGTGGTCTTTTTATTCAGTGCGCGTGCACGTGCGAGGACAGTGCATGAGTGACGCCGAGCGTCACCACTACTAACAGAACTTGGTTATAGTCATAACCTAACGTTGTGCATTAGAGAGTAATGTTCGGATTATTTGAAACATGCATGGCATCACATGGCACCTCTATATCTTTTTTAATCAATATAGTACATTGCGATGTTGTTTCCAATTGCAATATTTGGCAAGAAATGTGTTTATATGATACGTGCTCAGGTATACAGCAATCAAGTGAAGTAGTGCACTTGGGGACTAAAAACAAAGGCGGGGGGCCACTGTCCGGTCAGTTCAGTTCAGGTAAATGAGGTTTGACCGTAACCGTATAGTGCTGTCGGTGTGGTTCGCCAGATATGTGTCTAGACGGCTTCTGTCACCGATGCCAGCCCAGTTCTCCAGGTCATTGGGCTGTTAACTGCTGTTGGCAGAGATCCGTTTTGTTCTCTCTTGCCAATAGATAAACCGTGAGCAATACATTCAAGTATGCTGCTGTTTATCATCAAGGCCATGCAGCACATTGGGGTCAAAGATCATTTGATCTTCTTAGACACTACACAAGAGTTCATTCAAAGTTTGCTTCCAACTAACTATAGTATGGTATAGCCAGACCTCTATCTACACTATGTTTTACGCTGTGCCAGCACAGGAGAAAGGCCTGGCAGAACCTATTATTATTCTGCACTAGCTGAAAAAAATAACATTTTGGTTGTTATTTCAAATCACAATTGCCAAGGGGTGGGCCTAAACTGTGACAAAGATCACCGGTGCCCTTGCAAAATAGTGCCAGAGGGGGCGGAACCGGTCAGAAAACGTGCAAGAACATCCTTTTTAGAAAGCTAATTAAAAAAAGAAAAATCTTAGAATATCTTTAAAACAATCATGCAGGCTTGCCTTAGTGTACAATTAAAATCAGTTTTCCATCATACGCTTGTAGCTTGCTAGCTCGAACGCTTGTTGTTGTTGCACATAGAGAGAGGGGTGGAGGGGGGTTGAAAACATTAAGTGTGGTAGTGAAAGGGTTAACCTTCTGTATTGTGGCGGTGAAAGGGTTAACCTGCTGTAGTGTGGCAGTGAAAGGCTTAACCTTCTGTATTGTCGCAGTGAAAGGGTTAACCATTTGGTAGTGTGGTAGTGAAAGACTACACTGTAAGAAATAAAAGCTGCAAGAAAATGGTAAATGTCTGGCATCAATGGTTTCCAAATACTTCTGGTCAAATTACAGTAAAATCAAATACATTTACAGATTACAACCTTTATTTAATGGTTAATATTTTGATAAAAGGTAATTTACTGTATGTTTATGGTATTTACACTTAAAGTAGAACAACAAAGGTAATCTGTAAAATAATACAGTGAATTTCCTGTGAAAAAACATTTATTTTTACAGTGTAGAATTGGGCAGAAGAAAGCTCGTAAATAGTTGGCTAATGGGAGACTTATACGCATCATGGTCCATATCCTTTCAGTCAGTAATTTACCTGGAGAAGAACGCACACTGTAGAGTGCAGACCTCCACCAAGGACCTGGATACAGCTACACGTCCTTAGTCCTGAGATAGTATTAACCCTTACCCTACCACACTACCAAAGGGTTAACCCTTTCACTGTGACAATACAGAAGGTTAACCCTTTCACTGCCACACAACAAAGGGTTAACCCTTTCACAACCACACAAAAGAAGGTTAACCATCTGTAGTGTGGTAGTGAAAGGTTAACCTTCTGTAGTGTGGTGGTGAAAGGGTTAACTTTCTGTAGTGTGGTAGTGAAAGGGGTTAACTAGATTTCCCAAAACACTTTCCAATGAAATGTCTGCTCTAAACAGTTGAATGGAGTTGTCTCCTCTTTAGTGAATGGCTGACTGTACAGGTGTGTTGCTGCCACTGGAGTGAGACTAGAGTCTAGACAGCTTGGACCACTGATGCCAACCCAGTTCTCCAGGTCAGTGTGCGGTTAACTAACTCCGAGGAGAGATCAAGTTCCTCCTCTCTCATCTTAGTGAGGTCAGCAGCAAGCCGTGAGAAATGCAGCTAAAGTCAGGGATGCAGGCAGGTGTGTGTGCCTCTCTCTTTAAAATAGGTATTTCCCTGTCGACGGCTTGGTGGCGCAGCGGACTAAGCACTTGTCACCAACGCGAGAGACACTGGTATCGAATCCGGCTGTCAGCGTTGCCTCCGGCTTGGCCGGCCGTCATACTGGCTCAATTGGCAGAGTCAGCGGGAGGGAAGCCGGCGGGTGGTAATCTGGTCGTTGTAAACAGCGACGCCTACAGGTCGGTCAGGGCACCTGCACAGCGAGGAAAGGAGATGGTGGGGGTAGTGTGAGCCTCCCACACGTTACACCTCACCAATGAGAGTCCGCGCTGGCAGGTGAAAAGAAGTGGCTGGCTGACTCTGCATGTATTGGAGGGGACATGCGATAGTATCTATCAACCCTCCCTAGACCGACCAGTGGGGGGCACATGCGAGCAACGACCAGGAAGGTGAGGGGGGAATTGGCACGACTAAATTGGGATGGGAGAAAAACAGGAGAAAAAGTGGATAAAAAAAGAGGTATTTCCCTTTTTTCATTGACTTGCCATTTTCACCAATTCCTGCAAATAATAAATAAACAAATAAACAAACATAAAATGCATTGGAATTTGTGAGGAAAAAGCTGCTGCAAAATCAAGCATTTTAAGGTCAAAATAATCACAAACATAAAAAGGGGAATTTGTGTCTAAAGCCAATGATCCCAACAAGTACAACATTTATACTTGGCTAATGTGGTACACAGATTTGGGGAGTGGTTGACTACATACATGTACTGTAGGTTAAACTATTAATTTAAGCATGTATTGTAATTTCAGCTCTTCTTAACATTTGAGACAATACTTTAGTCAAAGATAATACAAAGTCAACTCCAGGACAAGGAGCAGGGACTAGGATGTCCTCTCTTATTTCTCTTCTTCCTCTTGGTTGGCAGGTGTTTTGACCACGTCCCAATCGTCCCATGGTGGCTGAGATGCAGGACACGTATCATGACCTTGACTGGGGAAGAGGACTGCTGTTCAGCCAACCATGGATGCATCTGCCAGAGTGCATCCCTGTACCTTTCTGATGTAATTTACATTTACATTTAGTCATTTAGCTGATGTTTTTATCCAAAGCGACTTGCAATGTGCAAAGTGGCATTGCTCGTCAAATAGTGTTGAACTTGAGTGTTACACTTGATTGCATAGTTGTATAGACATATTAGCATGATATGTAGTAGTATACGGATATTAGCATGATATATGTAGTAGTATAAGGATAGTTGTATAGACATATTAGAATTATATGTAGTATAAGGATAGCAACATAGTGGTAAGGTACATAATAGTAAAAGACAGTAAGAAGGTTAGTATTTTTATTTATATATTTTTTTATATACATATTGTTACGAAGGATCAGATTAAACCGAATATATATATTTATTTATTGATATATATTGAATAGTATTTGTATATCGTTTGATATCCCTTGTATATTCCTTGTACATATACACGGAATATCCCTTTAGCCTACTATAGCCCATAATAGTTCATTCTCTTTTTGGACAAAAGGACCAGGCGCCAGGGGACCAGCCCCTGGCGTCAAGTTCAAAGGTACCGACGAGACATGTCCGTACTAGCCCCGGCTCCGCTCAGGGATACGGCTACCGAAATGAGAGTGGCACTATTTGTTCACCGTGCATATAAATATGGCGCAAGTAAATGTAGAAATCCCTTAGTCCTTTACCCTTCTACCCAACTTAGTAACAGAACGTGAAGCCTCACCCACGATACCGCGTGCGGTGAAGTATGGCCTGTTTGGCCTTAGAATAGCATTGAGACCTCGTGCGAATGAATAGCTGAATTGTCAGAGTTTGGCACTGTACCGTCGAGTGCGACGTATTTCTATTAAGTAATAATAGTCTATCGTGTATGGTGCATCGTGCGGTTAGAGTTCTAAAGTGACCAGCATCTCCAACGCTTCCTCGTGTTATCTAGAGTCTTAACCAGGCTGGGCCGACCACATGGCGCCTTCATCCGAGGAGATCTAGATGAGGACCGAGGGACATGTACACTGGATTACCTACCCGACGACTGCTGAGCCCTATGCGGCTGGAATATATTTGCTTTGGTACTGTGATTTGTGGAGCGGATAATCGCCGACGCCTGTGAGTGTTGGATTTACCCCCGAGAGGAGTCAAGTTGAGTCGGCGCTCAGAGAGACTGAGGTCGCCTAGCTTCTTCTTCATTGTGGAGCTACAGCCTACAAGAGAACCAAGGTGTATTCATCTGCGGATCAAGAGTCTACTGCACTGTCTTCTGTACTTGAAGTCTCCCTAGATATCGTTGACCAGACGGTCTACTACCGACGGCTCTCCTACCCCCCCTACCGGCTTACAACCGGGAGGACCCCTTCCAGAACATCCCGCTATATCATTAAGTGTACCATAGATCTAATTCCCTAAGAGCCAGGTTGTATACTTGCTTCCTGCGTAACCAGAGATTGGACATTCAGTGTTGATTTGCCTACGAGTACTCATTTGCCTTACAAGTGCATTCAAATCATAAATGTAATAGTAAATATCATATGTACCTTTTGCTATATTAAATATTTGATTATTACCTTTGTCTGGAACCGATTTCATTGTGGGAAAGTGTTCATCATATTTAGATATCGTGTACTGTATGGCCAGTAGTTAAAGTACATAAAGCGGTAGTGGTTTAATGATACCATACTTATCAATACAGTCAGGGAATTGTACCCCTCAGTTACAATTGGTCCTTCGAGCCGGAGGGTAATTAGTGTAATATTAATATAGTGGTATTAATATTGAAATGGCCTATGATGAACACTCCACGAAACGGTCCTCCTAAAGTAGAACGCCCGCAGCGTAGACGGCAGCCACCTCAGTACTTAGAGGATTACGCTGCCAGTATACTACCTAGCCTTCTACAAACGGTAAACGCGGTAAAAGTAGAAAGTAAAATTATGTCCGACCCTATCCACCAGGATACCCCGACCACAGAGGCCCTAGTGGGTTCTAATGTAACTGACCAAGCTCACGGTGGGGACCAGGAGGGAACTGACACGACTTTACCCCCCGCCAAGACCGAAGAAGTAGTCCCCCAAGAGCTCCGGGAGGAAGACAACCCTCCAGAGATGGAACTCTGCACGGAACAAGATGAGGAGAGCGCCGAGGAGATAGAGCTCCAGGACTCCCCGCAGGGGAACGCATCCCCAACGAGTACTGCCAGGAGCGGATCACCTCAACCAGCGTCTTCCCCCAGCGAGGCGGACCAGATGCTGGCACAGGCGTTCCTCGCCAGCCTAGCAGCCTCTACGGAGCGCGATCGACTCCAAGCACAGACGCTTAGCGAGCGCGAACAACTCCAAGCACAGACGCTTAGCGAGCGCGAACAACTCCAAGCACAGATGCTTAGCGAGCGCGAACAACTCCAAGCACAGATGCTTAGCGAGCGCGAACATTCTACCATTGAAAGAGAACGCCTCCAAGCGCAGCAACGGAGCGACGAAGAGCGCATACGTCTGGAGATGAGACGCCTTCAGGCGGAAGAGAATATGGCAAGAGACCGGGCCGACACCCAGCGTGCCGCTGCCGGTGCCCAAAGAGAAGCAGATCTCACCAAGCGCGAAGCCGAGCGCGACAGACTACAAGCGCAGCTAATGGAGCAGCTGATCACCAGGGCAACACCCCCTCCCTCCACAAGGGGTTCCAGGGCCTCGTCAAGACACGGGTCAAGGGCACCCTCCCCTAACCGATTAAGCGACCCTGAGCCCGACAACCAGAGAGAGTCTATACCCCCCTCCGAACTCCTTCCCCGACTGGTCCCAGTGAGACCCAGCTACAAGGAAGGAACGGCGTACACCGCGGAGAGGCTAAATAGACGACTACAGGATCTAGATGACCTGGCAGAGGAAGAAGAGGGAGAAGAGGAGAGTCAAGCCCGACAGCAGCACATTACTCCACAGGACCAGGAGGTCCAGTACAGCCCAGGCTATACCCCCGCGGCTCTGCGCTACAGACCCCCGACTCTATTCACGGGTGAGCATGACGCACGACCAGTCCCGAGGAATAGTACCTGGACCAGCGGGCCATGGTACCCTGCCGGTACCAGCCCACCGAGAGGCGTAAGAGGAGACTCGCCCAGGAGGCCTCTCTTCCAACGCTCACCGATGTGCCAGCCATCCACGGCGTCATACATTGGCACACCGACGTTTCCAGACTTCACCCATGAGAACCGAGCACAGTACACGGAGCTACGGATGTGCTTAGAGACAATGATGGTGGATGTAGCTGATGAACGCCACAAGTATGCTATCCTATTGAAGCACCTGAAAGTGCCCAGAGCGCACAACATAGCGCTGGCCTATGCCACCTCTACTACCCCATACACAGCGGCTCTAGCAGCACTAGACCAAAGATATGGACGTATATGGGATTACGTAATACAAGAGATAAGGCATATTGACCGCCTACCCCCAGCAACAGACAATCGCTCACTAGACGACCTGTCTATCAAAGTACAATCCCTGGTAGGGATGCTGGGGGCGCAACGAGAAAAGGGTATGCACGAACTATACGCAAACTCGAACGTCGAGAGGATTTTAGAGAAGCTGCCGCCCGCCCGACAGGAGCGCTTCAGGCGGCAAAGAGACCACCGTGATCCTAACGGTCCCGAGCCATCCCTCCTAGACCTAGCCGACTTCCTGGCGAGAGAAGTCAGCAGCCTACGGTTGGATACGTTCGTGCGGAGCACACCAAGCTCCAGAGAGGGACCTAGGAGAGCAAACGATGGCCGAAGATCGGTGACTGTCATGCACCAATCAGAATCAGTACCGAGCAGCAAGAACCACAGTACCCCCTCGATGAAAGAGAAGTGGAAGATGGTGTGCCCGTACTGCGAAAAGGAACACTGGTTGTCACAATGTGACCTGTTCAAGAAGATGACCGCTGAAGAAGTGAGTCAATGGATAAAGTCCAACAGGCGCTGTTACCGATGTGCGCGCAGTCACATGGCAGCCGAGTGCCGCCTCAAGAAGAGGTGTAGTCGGTGTGACGGAGCCCACCTAGATGTCCTACACGACAGTAACAGAAGAAAGCCTGCACCATCCAGCAGCACAAAGGCAAGTGTTATGTACATTGACCCCGCTAGCAGCAGCGGCGCCCAGGTGCTCTTAAAGGTGGTCCGCGTAACACTGAGTTACCAAGATAAGGTCATGGACACTTACGCCGTCCTTGATGACGGGTCAGAGAAGACCCTTCTCCTCGCGTCCGCTGCGGCCCAGCTGGGGCTGCGGGGGAGCGAGAACCAGATGACGATTCGGACAATAAGAAGAGATCTAAAGACGATAAAGGGCGAGAATGTCTCCTTCACTATCGCAGCAAGCGGGCAGCCAGAGAGACGGTATAGGATTACTAATGCTTTCACCAGCCAAGAAATAGGACTATCGCAGTACACCTACCCCATCGCCAAGCTGATGGATAAATATGTGCACCTGCGTCAACTCCCTATCCCGCTCATAGACGGTGCCACCCCGACCCTGCTGATAGGCTCCGACCATGCAGACCTCATAGTCCCGATAGACCGGGTCCATACAGGACCCAGAGGTTGTCCTGCAGCAGTCGAGACCCGCCTAGGATGGACATTACAAGGCCCCCTCGCCAAGTCTCTTAACCGAACAGCAGCCACTAGCTGCCTCCACTCCAGAGCGACAGAAGAAGACACCACACTCCTGCAGCATGTCGAGAGGCTATGGACACTAGAGACAATGCCCTTTAAGAACGAAAAGAAAGACATTCGTTCTAAGGAAGATATTTACGCTATAGCCCTCCTCGAGCAAGGGACAAAGAGAGTCACAGTCAACGGAGTGATGAGATACGCAACTCCACTCCTGAGGCGAGAGGGAATGCCCACCTTTCACGCCACAAAAGAGGCGACGGAGCGGTATCTATTGAACACAGAGCGGCGCCTAGCCAAAGACCCCGCTCAAGAGGCTGTGTACCGCGCTGAGATTAACAAGCTAATCACAGCGGGACACATAAAGAAAATTGACATTAAAGAGGCCGATCAGACGACCGAATCATGGTACGTGCCGCACCACAAGGTCCACCACAACGGCAAGGATCGTATTGTGTTTAACTGCAGCTACCAGATCGGATCACAAAATCTGAATAAAGAGCTCTTGCCCGGCCCAACACTCGGCCCCTCTCTACTAGGCGTGCTACTACGCTTCCGCCAGGACAAGGTGGCTATCAGCGGCGACATCAAAGGGATGTTCCTGCAGGTGAGACTAGTGGAGGAGGACAAGCCCCTGCTGCGGTTCCTATGGAGAGAGAGGATCGGAGATGAGCACCCAGCCATCTATCAATGGGAAGTCCTCCCTTTCGGAACCACATGCAGCCCATGCTGTGCTACGTTTGCACTACAAAAACACGTCGCAGAGGACCCAGCAGCAGATGAAGAGGTCCGACAAAGTGTGACAAATAGTTTCTACGTGGACAACTGTTTACAAAGCGTCTCGACGCCAGAAGAAGCCGAGGCTCTTCTACTCAAGCTCCGCGCCTCCCTAATCAAAGGCGGCTTTGATCTCAGGCAGTGGGCCAGCAGCGACCCGCAAGTACTGCGCAGCCTCTCCCCCGAGGACAAGGCAGCGAGCAGCGACACCTGGATGGCGACCATCCCAGGAGAAGCCCAACAAATGACACTAGGACTAGTCTGGCGCTTCAAAACAGACTCGCTCCATTATAGACACAAACCCCTGACCAAGGAGCAGGGAAGGTCGACGGCAATACCGACCACCAGACGGAGTGTATACAGAACACTCGCCAGACAATATGACCCGTTGGGATGTATTCTACCTTACACCACCAGGGCAAAGATGATTGTAAGAGCGCTATGGGACAAGGCCCAGGGCTGGGACGATCCCATACCCGAACACCTTGCATCCACATGGAGAGAGTGGGAGACGGAACTCCGCTCACTCCCAGGTGTTAATATACGCCGCAGCTACTTCCCACCCACAGTGAGGCCAGAGACATGCAAGATGGACCTGCACGTATTCAGCGACGCCTCCGAAGTAGCCTACGGTTCGGTGGCCTACTTGCGTGCTCGAGAGGAGGGAGGAGAAATACATACTGCTTTCATCCTGGCTCGCTCAAGAATAGCCCCACGAAAGCAACAATCTATCCCGCGTCTAGAGCTCTGCGCAGCCCTAGCAGGAGCGCAGCTCGCCACGTTAATCCAACGTGAACTCACCATCCCGGTGCAAAGAACAATCTTGTGGTCAGACTCCACGACCGTACTCACATGGATCCGGTCTGATTCGTGCAGATACAAGGTCTTCGTGGGAGTCAGAGTCACCGAGATTCAAGAGTTAACAGAAGTAGCGAGCTGGAGGTATGTGGACACCAAACACAACCCAGCTGACGTCATCACCCGGGGAATGTCCCTGGATGACCTCACCCGTCACAACCTCTACAGCAGGGGTGGCCAACCAGTCAGAGACTAAGAGCCACAAAAATTACTGTGGTACCACAAAGAGCCACACCATATACCAGCGTTTCTCAACTTTTTTTTCAGTCACAGCACCCTTCATGTGTTTATAGGTCTCACCCTCTGGCCTCTGAAGTTGCTAATGTCTTTTTTATTTGGGCCTCACAGGGTTAAAAGTACCCTGTGAGACCCACGGTTGCAAAATTACAAAATCACTTTTAGCCATTTAAAAAAATAATGTTTATTTAAAAAATGTTAAAGGGGAACTATTTTACTATTTCTTTCACTATTTGGGCACTTTTACACAATTCCTGTGAGTCTATGGAAAACCTAGGTTTTTTTCAAAAAAATAAATCATTGTTTTATATTTCTAATCAAGTACTAAAAACTGCATTTTTCTACCTCAAGATCTTAAGCCGTTTTGAGGCTGGGCTCCAACCACTGTGTGGCCTGGTGCCAACTGCCACATCAACTGCCACATTATTATGCAGCTGAGAAATCTCTGACATCACAGATATGCACATTTTCAGATGACTCAGTTTAGTGAGGGTGAATATTGTGAGAGGAGAATTGGAAGAATTCGCCAATATGAGAATTAGAGACATATATCCTATTAATATAAGTCCACATAGCTAAGAAACAATGGTAAACACTGAAAAAAGCCATTTATAAGATAGTTCCCCTTTAAGCACATGTATAGTCAATTGGTCCTGTTGTTCAGCCTCACAATGCTATTTGATAGTAAATGTGTTTATATGTCCCACCCTCTGGCCTCTGAAGTTGCTAATTTCTTTTTAATTTGGGCCTCACAGGGTTAACCTCTTAAGCCCGAGATATACAGTAAAAGTGAAATATAAGATTATAGAAATCTCAGGGCATTGAGTCGGAAACCGGCGCATATTGACAGGAGGAAGTGGCACAGCCAAAAGTGAGTGTAGTATTTTGAAGGAAGAGACTCAGGGCTTTCAAATTTCGAAAAACTACCCTACCCAGCTCACACCAGCCCCTGTCAATCATCTGACTTCTGGATTTACTTTTTAATTTCTCTTATTTTTTGGGATTATCTCCCACAAACCTGAACGTTATTGCCATAAAACAGAACGCAGTTAGTTTCTCTACCTTTCTGTGAACGTCTTGCAAAAAACGGTGTTGCAATATGATGAAAAATGGTGGAGAAATTTACATTATAAAAAAGATGGCAGAATTCAGTACTGTATCTACAAAACCTTCTGTTTAATCATCTTCCCTTTATTCATTTGCTTAGATTTTTCAGGTCTGGTCAATTTTAGCATGGTGTTATTTACAGTCAAAGATAATAATTTTTTTTTTAAATAGAATTGATATTCTCCTTTGGTTCATTACAATTTACTCAAGCCTAGTAACAGACACACTATTTCTGACACTGATCCATATATGTCCCTAGATTCAGATACCAAGAACATGCAAATGGACCATTTAAAAAAAAATTGTAAATGTGTATTCTACGTCCTTATGGAATGAGTGACATAAAAAAAAAAAAAAAGTAAAAAAAAAAAAAGAAAAAAAAAATTTAAACATTTTTTAACATTTTTTTTTATGGATGGAAGAGCCGCACATTGACGGGCAAAGAGCCGCATGCGGCTCGCGAGCCGCGGGTTGGCCACCCCTGCTCTACAGTGACGGACCAGAGTTTCTCAAGCTCCCCGAAGAAGAGTGGCCTACACCCACCCCACGGGAGGCGAGTAAAGAGGAGGCCGAAAACAAGAAACCTATGTTCTGTGGATTGAACACACTCGTCTCCACAGACCCCGACATAGACGATTGCCTCACCCTACAGAGTGCGCAGCTAAAGACATTTCTGTGGCACCACCCAGAGGTTCAGCCCACGACTGACATTTCAGCAGCTGACTACGAAGAAGCAGAACTTCTTCTACTACAACGAGCCCAGAGAGACTCGTTCCCCGATGAGCTAGCCTGTCTACAGGGAGCAAAGCCCGTCCCATCAGACAGCAGACTGCTCCACCTAGCCCCCGAGAGCGACGCCCATAGTCTCATCAGAGTGGGTGGTCGTCTGCGGAGAGCCCCAGACTTACCGGATGACGTCAAGTACCCGATAGTCTTGAACAGCCGACACAAGGTCACAGAGCTGATCATAAAGAAATACGACGAGGATGTGCACCACGCAGGGGCAGAGAGAGTCTTCGCGGAGATCAGACGTCGTTATTGGATACTGCAAGGGAGAGAAGCAGTGCGGCGCTTCCAGCGAACCTGTCTAGACTGTCGTAAGTGGCGAGCCCAGCCCAGTATACCCCGGATGGCTGACCTACCTCCCTGTCGCCTCCGACTCGGCGACAAGCCCTTTCACTCCACCGGTATGGACTGTTTCGGCCCGCTGTATATAAAGAAAGGAAGAGGAACCGAGAAGCGGTGGGGTATTGTATTCAAATGCATGACCACCAGAGCGATACATATCGAACTCCTTCCAACCATGAGCACAGACTCATTCCTTATGGCCTTCCGAAGATTCACATCACGGAAAGGAAAACCGTCTACATTATTGTCTGATCATGGGACAAACTTCAAAGGCGGAGAAAGAGAGCTGAGAGAGAGCTTCCAAGCTATGGGCCCAGAACTTAAGACCCACCTCGCTCCATCCCAGATTGACTTCCAGTTTAATCCCCCGAACGCACCTCACTTCGGTGGAACTTGGGAACGAGAAGTACGTTCTATAAAGACAGCCCTGTACGCCGTGCTTGGGGCCCAGACCGTGGCGGAAGAAGTCTTAATGACAGTCCTCACGGAGATCGAGGGAGTATTGAACTCAAAGCCCCTCGGTTACGTCTCAAGTGATGTAGCAGATGTCGACCCAGTCACCCCCAACACACTCTTGATGGGGCGGCTGGACCCCGCGCTACCCCAGACAATGTACAGGCCTGAAGAAGCGAACGGCCGAAGAATGTGGAGGTACAGTCAAGTACTGGCTGACAAGTTTTGGAACAGCTTCCTACTCCACTACCTACCGTCTCTACAGACCCGCCAGAAATGGGTGAAAGAGAGAGACAATTTGACAGAAGGAACAGTCGTCATGATTATCGACCAGTCACTACCCCGAGCTATGTGGCCGGCTGGCCGCGTAAGCAAAGTGATCACCGGTGCCGATGGAAAGGTCCGAGCAGCTGAAGTGCTCGTCCAAGGGCGGACCTACACCCGACCCGTGGCGAGGCTAATAGAACTGCCAAGGCTCCCTGATACTATCGATGACGACCATGACCCCATGACTTTGTGAACTGACTGACCTCACAGCGGACATTGAGTAGTGGACAGTGCGGTTAATCTGTCTCTGCTTAGCTAATTAGGTGGGACTAATTAGGGGGCGGCTGTTACGAAGGATCAGATTAAACCGAATATATATATTTATTTATTGATATATATTGAATAGTATTTGTATATCGTTTGATATCCCTTGTATATTCCTTGTACATATACACGGAATATCCCTTTAGCCTACTATAGCCCATAATAGTTCATTCTCTTATTGGACAAAAGGACCAGGCGCCAGGGGACCAGCCCCTGGCGTCAAGTTCAAAGGTACCGACGAGACATGTCCGTACTAGCCCCGGCTCCGCTCAGGGATACGGCTACCGAAATGAGAGTGGCACTATTTGTTCACCGTGCATATAAATATGGCGCAAGTAAATGTAGAAATCCCTTAGTCCTTTACCCTTCTACCCAACTTAGTAACAGAACGTGAAGCCTCACCCACGATACCGCATGCGGTGAAGTATGGCCTGTTTGGCCTTAGAATAGCATTGAGACCTCGTGCGAATTAATAGCTGAATTGTCAGAGTTTGGCACTGTACCGTCGAGTGCGACGTATTTCTATTAAGTAATAATAGTCTATCGTGTATGGTGCATCGTGCGGTTAGAGTTCTAAAGTGACCAGCATCTCCAACGCTTCCTCGTGTTATCTAGAGTCTTAACCAGGCTGGGCCGACCACATGGCGCCTTCATCCGAGGAGATCTAGACGAGGACCGAGGGACATGTACACTGGATTACCTACCCGACGACTGCTGAGCCCTATGCGGCTGGAATATATTTGCTTTGGTACTGTGATTTGTGGAGCGGATAATCGCCGACGCCTGTGAGTGTTGGATTTACCCCCGAGAGGAGTCAAGTTGAGTCGGCGCTCAGAGAGACTGAGGTCGCCTAGCTTCTTCTTCATTGTGGAGCTACAGCCTACAAGAGAACCAAGGTGTATTCATCTGCGGATCAAGAGTCTACTGCACTGTCTTCTGTACTTGAAGTCTCCCTAGATATCGTTGACCAGACGGTCTACTACCGACGGCTCTCCTACCCCCCCTACCGGCTTACAACCGGGAGGACCCCTTCCAGAACATCCCGCTATATCATTAAGTGTACCATAGATCTAATTCCCTAAGAGCCAGGTTGTATACTTGCTTCCTGCGTAACCAGAGATTGGACATTCAGTGTTGATTTGCCTACGAGTACTCATTTGCCTTACAAGTGCATTCAAATCATAAATGTAATAGTAAATATCATATCGCTGCTGTCGGGACAAAACCTCATAACTCCAAAAACCCAACTTTTCAGCAGATGAAAAAAACTAACACAGATTTGAGGGTGAATAGAGTTAGGATGTTTAGACAGATGATCGGTTTAATGCTTTCCCATTGTTTAAACTTTGTAAAACCCACACACACATATGGAGGATGATCTACGGAGTTGATTTATATAATAATTTTTTTTTTCAAAAAATGGAGTTATGAGGTTTTGTCCCGACAGCAGCGATATGTACCTTTTGCTATATTAAATATTTGATTATTACCTTTGTCTGGAACCGATTTCATTGTGGGAAAGTGTTCATCATATTTAGATATCGTGTACTGTATGGCCAGTAGTTAAAGTACATAAAGCGGTAGTGGTTTAATGATACCATACTTATCAATACAGTCAGGGAATTGTACCCCTCAGTTACACATATATTTGATTGAATAGCCTGCTTCGCTTTGATGACCTCCCAGCCCGAATAGGAGTTGATCTCAAGTGGCCAGAAAATGCAGAGCAGAGGGGTCTTCAGAGAACAAGGGTCTTAGAGACGGAGCCCTTTCTGTACCTTACTGATGTCACTGAACTCATCCGGCCCTACACCAACACCCGCTCACTCACATCTGCCGATCAGCACCTCCTGGTGGTCCCCAGGTCCAGGCTGATAACAAGGGGTGATCGAGCCTTCGAGGTGACGGCACCAAGGCTCTGGAATGCTCTCCCCCTGGACCTGCGAACTGACCCCTCAGAAAACTCCTAACCCTTATGCCCCCCTAACGATTGAGCAGAGTTGTCACCTTAGTGCATGAAAAGATTGCATCACGTTCAAGGTCATAAAAAACTTAATTTGTAATATTTCGTTCCAATTCTTTTTTTATGAATACCACTATGAACCTAACTCAACATATCTATCAAAGATTCCAAATATTTCCGTTTGTAGGGTTATGGTTAGGGTTAGGGTTAGGGTTGGGGTTAGGGTTAGGGTTGGGGTTAGGGTTAGGGTGAGGGTGAGGGTTGGGGTTAGGGTTAGGGTTAGGGTTAGGGTTGGGGTTAGGGTTAGGGTTGGGGTTAGGGTTAGGTTAGGGGACTGTTGAGCAAGTGTTGGGGTGGGCACGGGCACAGGGATGAGATTTTACCTTCTCCTAATCTTTCTGTCTGGGTAACCCTAACCCTAACCCTAACCCTAACCCTAACCCTCACCCTAACCCTAACCCTAATGGGAAGAAAAAAACACCAAGGTTTTTGCCAGGCTAAAGTGTATAACTTTTTTTTAGAGGTATTCTAATGATGATCCTTTTATATATTGAATATATATCAAAGATGACAAATCTGACCCAATTTCATGACATAATAATCAACACAGCCATCGTTGTACACAGAAACACAAATACATATAGGCAAAAAACACAAAATAGTCGCTAAGGGGGCAGAAGGGTTTTAAAAAACAGCTAAAAACACACATGTTTGGGGAGCTCCAGTAGCTCACCACGTACCGCGAGTGCTATTTCAGCGCCGTGGACAACCGTGCTCGTCACGGATCTGGGGCTGAGCGAGTTCGAATCCCGGACGGCAGCCGTGCCTTTCCCAGAGTGTCTTCCCCCCCATCTGAACCCTTTCAGCCTGCTTCTGTCGGTCGAACTTGACCAAGTATGAATGCGATGAAAAAAGCGATAAACGCTAAAAGAACCAGCTGACTGGTCAAAAGTTTTAAAAAAAAAAACACACATGTTCACACATGCTTTTGGTCATATATAGGCATCCTTTGTCCTCACTGTTCCTATAGTTTTTTTTTTTTTTTTTTTTGGTCTTTTTCCCCCTCCATTTTTCCTCCGATTTTCTCCCATCCCAATGTTAGTCGTATGCCAATTCCCAGTCCCTTCCTGGTCGCTGCGCACTTACCCCCCACAGTCAGATCATCTGGGAGAGTGGAGGCTACCACGTGCTTCCTCCGACACACGTCCAGCCAATCACCGCTTCTTTTCACCTGGCAGCGCGGATTCTCATTGAGAGGGCGTAGCGTGTGGGAGGACCACACTATCCCCCTCACGTCCAATCCGCGCTTAGCAGGCGCCCCGACCGAACTGTAGGAGTCGCTGTTTACAACGACCCGGACCCACCCCGCCAGCTTCTCCCACCCTCTGATACAGCCAATTGTATCAGTGCAGACGGCCAGCCAAGCTGGTGACAACCCCGGAGCTGTGAGCTGGATTCGAACAGGCAAATCCACTGTTCCTATAGTTTTTAGTTATTGACTGATGATTTTATTTAAATTATTTTTATTTTATTTTATTTGGTTCACTGTTTTTAACTGCTGTCTGTTATTGTTGTCATTTATTTCAGATATTTTATTTTTATATGTTATGCTGTAGTGTAAAGCACCCTGTGCATTCGTGCTGTGAAGGGTGCTATATAAATAAAGGTCATTCATTCATTCATGTCATCCTGTACCTTCATGATGTCATCCTGTACCTTCATGATGTCATCCTGTACCTTACTGATGTCATCCTGTACCTTCATGATGTCATCCTGTACCTTCATGATGTCATCCTGTACCTTACTGATGTCATCCTGTACCTTCATGATGTCATCCTGTACCTTCATGATGTCATCCTGTACCTTCATGGTGTCATCCTGTACCTTCATGATGTCATCCTGTACCTTCATGGTGTCATCATGTACCTTCATGATGTCATCCTGTACCTTCATGATGTCATCCTGTACCTTCATGATGTCATCCTGTACCTTCATGATGTCATCCTGTAACTTAATGATGTCATCCTGTACCTTACTGATGTCATCCTGTACCTTCATGATGTCATCCTGTACCTTACTGATGTCATCCTGTACCTTACTGATGTCATCCTGTACCTTACTGATGTCATCCTGTACCTTACTGATGTCATCCTGTACCTTAATGATGTCATCCTGTACCTTACTGATGTCATCCTGTACCTTCATGATGTCATCATGTACCTTACTGATGTCATCCTGTACCTTCATGATGTCATCCTGTACCTTCATGATGTCATCCTGTACCTTCATGATGTCATCATGTACCTTCATGGTGTCATCCTGTACCTTCATGATGTCATCCTGTACCTTCATGATGTCATCCTGTACCTTACTGATGTCATCCTGTACCTTCATGATGTCATCATGTACCTTACTGATGTCATCCTGTACCTTCATGATGTCATCCTGTACCTTCATGATGTCATCCTGTACCTTCATGATGTCATCATGTACCTTCATGGTGTCATCCTGTACCTTCATGATGTCATCCTGTACCTTCATGATGTCATCCTGTACCTTACTGATGTCATCCTGTACCTTACTGATGTCATCCTGTACCTTAATGATGTCATCCTGTACCTTCATGATGTCATCCTGTACCTTACTGATGTCATCCTGTACCTTACTGATGTCATCCTGTACCTTCATGATGTCATCCTGTACCTTAATGATGTCATCCTGTACCTTCATGATGTCATCCTGTACCTTCATGGCGTCATCCTGTACCTTCATGATGTCATCCTGTACCTTCATGGTGTCATCCTGTACCTTACTGATGTCATCCTGTACCTTCATGATGTCATCCTGTACCTTCATGATGTCATCCTGTACCTTCATGATGTCATCATGTACCTTCATGATGTCATCCTGTACCTTACTGATGTCATCCTGTACCTTAATGATGTCATCCTGTACCTTCATGATGTCATCCTGTACCTTCATGATGTCATCCTGTACCTTAATGATGTCATCATGTACCTTAATGATGTCATCCTGTACCTTAATGATGTCATCCTGTACCTTAATGATGTCATCCTGTACCTTACTGATGTCATCCTGTACCTTCATGATGTCATCCTGTACCTTACTGATGTCATCCTGTACCTTACTGATGTCATCCTGTACCTTACTGATGTCATCCTGTACCTTCATGGTGTCATCCTGTACCTTAATGATGTCATCCTGTACCTTCATGATGTCATCCTGTACCTTACTGATGTCATCCTGTACCTTCATGATGTCATCCTGTACCTTCATGATGTCATCCTGTACCTTACTGATGTCATCCTGTACCTTACTGATGTCATCCTGTACCTTACTGATGTCATCCTGTACCTTCATGGTGTCATCCTGTACCTTAATGATGTCATCCTGTACCTTCATGATGTTATCCTGTACCTTCATGATGTCATCCTGTACCTTCATGATGTCATCCTGTACCTTCATGGTGTCATCCTGTACCTTCATGATGTCATCCTGTACCTTACTGATGTCATCCTATACCTTCATGATGTCATCCTGTACCTTACTGATGTCATCCTGTACCTTCATGATGTCATCCTGTACCTTCATGATGTCATCCTGTACCTTCATGATGTCATCCTGTACCTTACTGATGTCATCCTGTACCTTACTGATGTCATCCTGTACCTTACTGATGTCATCCTGTACCTTAATGATGTCATCCTGTACCTTCATGATGTCATCCTGTACCTTCATGATGTCATCCTGTACCTTAATGATGTCATCCTGTACCTTAATGATGTCAACCTGTACCTTCATGATGTCATCCTGTACCTTCATGATGTCATCCTGTAACTTAATGATGTCATCCTGTACCTTAATGATGTCATCCTGTACCTTCATGATGTCATCCTGTACCTTAATGATGTCATCCTGTACCTTAATGATGTCATCCTGTAACTTAATGATGTCATCCTTTGCCTTCATGATGTCATCCTGTACCTTCATGATGTCATCCTGTACCTTCATGATGTCATCCTGTACCTTCATGATGTCATCCTGTACCTTCATGATGTCATCCTGTACCTTCATGGTGTCATCCTGTACCTTCATGGTGTCATCCTGTACCTTCATGGTGTCATCCTGTACCTTCATGATGTCATCATGTACCTTCATGGTGTCATCCTGTACCTTCATGATGTCCAGTGACACCTTCACACTCAACCTCATGCAGGGTCTTGACTGGGGAGTGACTGCGGTACCTCCGTTACACAGGGTCTTGACTGGGGAGTGACTTGTCACTCGAGGAGGCGACAGGGAGGAGAGGACACGGGCAGTAGTACCATTATTTATCCAAACAGTCCACCAGTACAGAGTTTAAGTGTCACATGTTTCCCCCGTCTCCCATTGGGTGACCCAGCCTCCAGTTACGTCAGCCTTGGTATCACCACCCTGCTCCCAGTTGCCATTTCTCCAAGAAAGAGTTCATGCTTATTTGTTGTTTTTCCTGTACGAATGTTTTCCTTCTTACAGGAACCTTAGTCAGTGGGAGGCATGGCCCTTCCTTTCAGTATTTTCTGACAAGTTGACCCTTGACCCGACAATCTCCCATCTTGGGTGCAGATGGAGGCTTCCTCTTGTAGGCCGACATTCTTGCCTACTTTACTTCATTCAGAGATGCCTGTGACCCTACATGGTACTTCTACACGTCCTATAGTTGGACAGTCTTTACACACTCAGGCGCAAAGGCATGTCGGGTGGTACAGTAGGGGGGGGGGGGGGGGGGGTCCATCCATGCTCCGATTGCATTATACCATTTCCACCCTCTATTAAGGATAATAGCTTTTTATTGTGGCATTGATTGATTGATTGATTGATTGATTGATTGATTGATTGATTGATTGATTGATTGATTGATTGATTGGTTGATTGATTGATTGATTGATTGATTCATTCATTGATTCATTGATTCATTGATTAATTGAAAACTTTATTAACAGATTGCAGAATGGGTACAATACAGTACGGCTCAATTACACACAATTGTTAAGGGGATGCAGACCAGAAAAATACTTTCATCTTGTTTACATCAGGGTCCCCCGTTTTCAATTCATAATGACATTAATGACATACGCAACATACAGATATATATCTTGACATTTCTGACATACATGACATACAGGTATGCTGTGGACAGCGACTCCTACAGGTCGGTTGGGTGACGCCGGTACGGCGGAAACAGGAAGTATCGGGGGCAGCGTGAGCCTCCCACGCGTTACTCCTCACCACTGAGAGTTCGAGCTGTTGCGGTGAAAAGATGCGACAGGCTGCCTCCTCATGTACCGGAGGGGACACGTGATGCAAGGCTTCTATCCTCACTACAGCCAACCAGTGGGAGGCATAGTCTAGCAACGTTCAAGACAGGGGAGGGAAGAATTGGAAATACGAAATTGGGATGGGAGAAAAATAAGGAGGAAAAGTGGATACAAAAAAAAGAAAATCCTAACAGAAAATATATACATACGAGGGGGAGGCATATCCAGAAAACCCTTTTTTTATATTTGCAAACTACTTTGTTCCCCTTTTTTGCCAGAACAGTAACCTATTGATGTAATGCTTTTGACATGTTCCATTGGCCTTAAAGGCATTATTTCTATGTTGTATGAGAAACTCTCTCTGCTTAGAGACTCCCTCTCTTGATAAGGTGAAAAAAGCAGAAGAAATCTTAAGGTACTGTACATTTCACAGAAGTGGTAATCTATCCTGTCACGAGCACAGTTCATCAATTTGTGCTCAATGCGGCCTCATTCAATTCAAAATAGTGCATAGGCTCCATTTGTTGAAATCACAGACGTCAAAGATCAATGACTGCCTCATGTAATAGATGTCGATACTTACCAGCCACATTAGTTCACACATTTCGTTTTTTCCCCCAAGCTCTCAGGTTTATGGAGTTCCATATTCAGTGATTTTTCTCAAATATTTGGAAAAACTATTGAATCCTACCTCCTCATAGCTCTTTTTTGGTATTCAACCAAGGTAACCCTCTGCCAAACAGCCAATTAAAATGTATTGCATACACTATGAATGAATGAATGAATGAATGAATGAATGAATGAATGAATGAATGAATGAATGAATGAATGAATGAATGAATGAACGAACGAACGAACGAACGAACAAATGAACGGACGAATGAATGAATGAATGAATGAATGAATGAATGAATGAATGAATGAATGAATGAATGAATGAATGAATGAATGAAAACTTTATTTAACAGATTGCAGAATGGGTATACAGTACGGCTCAATACACACAATTGTTAAGGCGCAGCAGACCAGAGAAAGACGTTTGTCTTGTTTACATCAGGGTCCCCACTCTTCTAACAACAAGATTAATCATGTTAAATTGTTAGGAACCCCCCCCCCCCAACAATTAAACACTAGATCAGAGAAGATGATATTTGCTATTCATGGGTCTAATGACAGATTATTTTAAAGTATGGCCACCTTTTATCACGTACCATGTTAACCAGTTGTAAATGTATTTATCTCCTGTCTGAATTAGTTCAACCACAACTTCTGTTAGGGTTCTCTGTCTTATCATTCTTTGGTACCAAAGAAACTAATAGGTACCAAAGAAATTAATTCCGGAGGTTCCCGGTTCGATTCCCGCTCCTCCCAGGCAGCGTGTCGATGTGTCCTTGAGCAAGACACTTAACCCCTAATTGCTCCCGATGAGCAGGTTGGCACCTTGCATGGTTGCCTCCGCCGTCTGTGTGTGAGTGAATGTGTGAGTGAATGGGTAAAAATAATAATGTGAGTAACAAATTGTGAAGCGCTTTGGATAAAAGCGCTATATAAAAAAGCAGCCTTAACAAATAAATAAATAAATAGTTTTGAAAAGCAGAGTCTGCTTCCTGCAGGGCTTTGACCGCACAGGTGTGCAAACCTGTGTGATGCTTAACAAGGAGGAGGGGAAGTGGCTTCATGGCAAGCTGAGACAACTGAGCCCCCCCCTTCCTCGTTCCCGGCAAGGAAACTATAAAAGAAGGAATTGTCATCGCGTCACTGTATAGAATAGAATAGAAATACTTTATTCATCCCGAGGGAAATTTGGCACTACATCATCCTGTGCGGCCTGAGGCATGTAAAAGAAGCCTATTTTATTTTGGTCCTTGACTTGGTCCTGGAATGACCTTTATTCTTTTATAGCTTCCTTGGTATAGAACGCTGGTATTCTGATGTGATGACCCTTCCTTCTTTTATAGCTTCCTTGGTATTGAACGCTGGTATTCTGATGCGCTGACCCTTCCTTCAAGCTTCCTTGATTGCCGGCCCTGTCAGCAAAAGCCACTGTTGGGACTTGATTGATTGATTGATTGATTGATTGATTGATTGATTGAAAACTTTATTAACAGATTGCAGAATGGGTACAATACAGTACAGCTCAATACACACAATTGTTTAGGGGATGCAGACCAGAGAAAGACTTTCGTCTTGTTTACATCAGGGTCCCCCATTTTCTATTCATCAGTGGTGGGACAATAGGATGATAAGAAGAGGATGGATCACTCACAGCCCTAGTGTTGCACAGAAGCTGTTCAGTGGGAGACGATGCTACTTCTTACAATGCCATTTGTCCCCCAGTTGTAACGAGGAGATAATTTTAAAATAGTTTCTATGACATCACTGACTCGTCCTCTTCTTCTTTTTTTTATCAACTTTTTCTCCTCCTGTTTTTTTTTTCTTCTTAGAATTGCAGTGACTCCTCTTCATATAATTGAAGTGACTATCCGGGCTCATCCTTTTCCACTTACCCACATGAGGGGCATACCTCATTTTCCTACAGTTTTAGAGTTGCAAAATGTCATCTGTGAATTGAGTTTGAAACTCAGAATTCTTTGGACATCCATAATGACATTATTATTATTATAGATCGCCTTTTTGAATAAAAACATGTCCTGCTTTGATTTCAGTAGAAGTTTACATGTGGAACATTGATTAGGAAAACGTGGAAGAACAAAGGAAGACATGCTGGGATAAATGACCATAGTTAAAGGGGAACGTTGCCCAATTTCTGAATTCATACATGTTATTCACGCACCCACCTAGGGCCAACCTTCTTTCGGCAACTAAACTGGCTTCCGGTCAATAAAAGGGTAATTCATATCAAATTAGGTCTTACGCACAAGATAGTTCAAAATAAGGGTCCTAAATATTTTGTCCAATTACTTCAATCGCTTCCGTGACAATCATTCATATTCCACTAGAAGGAGCAGTACAGATTTTATACTTCCAAAATTCAACACAGTAATGGGCACGAATACCTTTTTAATATTCTGCGGCATTGGAGTGGAACAAGCTTCCAGTGGCCCTGAGGGGGGAAGCTTTAGACGTGCCACAAAGAAATGGCTAGCCAGTGTAATGTAGAGCCACGTCTAGGAAGGAGAGTGAGGGCGTATCTGTCTATAGTCTCTTGTTAGTATGTGTAGAAGTTTAATACAGGTTATTGTTTTATGGGGATGTTCTATGTTTTATTATGATGCTCTATGTTTTATTATTATGCTCTATGTTTTATTTTGATGTCTGTCCATGTCCAAAATCAGGGACCATGATGGAAATAAGGGCTTGCACTTTCTCATGTTTTTAGCCCTTGGATGCTGTTTTTTACTCCACAATAAAAATCAATCAATCAATTCCTCTGGTCTAAGACAGTACAACATTATGAGTGAAAATGAGCAACTCTCTCCCCAAATCCAAAAACTGAGAGTGCTAAAACTTAAACTTGTGATGTCATCAAGTATAAAGTCTGAACCTGCTCTATAGACAATGAATTAGGAAGGATTTTTATAGATGACACTGAGAGACACCCAGGGGAATGTTCTGAGTTCATAGGTACATGTTCTGTTTCAGAACTGAGAACACTACTACTATAGCATAAAGCTCATTTGGATATAAAAAATTATAATAATAATAAATTAATAATAATAATAATCATTATATCTCTCCCGTTCAACGTCAATAGAGCAGCTCCTTGATGACATCACAAGTTTGAGTCATACTCCTCTGGTTTCTGGCTTTGGGAGAGAGTAGCTCATGTTCACAGTTCACACATATTGTTTGAACTGTCTTAGGCCATGGAAATAACATAAGAATGTTTCATTTGAGTGGTGTTCCCCATTAACCCCTTCACTGCCAGGCTACCAAACGGGTAACCCTTTCACTGTGACAATACAGGGGGTTAACCCTTTCACTGCCACACAACAAAGGGTTAACCCTTTCACTACCACACTACAGAAGGTTAACCCTTTCATTACAGTTAACCGCTGTTTGATTGATTGATTGAAAAGTTTATTAACAGATTGCAGAATGGGTACAGTACAGTACAGCTCAATACATACAATTGTTAAGGGGATGCAGACCAGAGAAAGACTTTCGTCTTGTTTACATCAGGGTCCCCCATTTTCAATTCATCATAACATATATGACATACATGACATACAGATAGACAGTACTGCTACATCTATACATTTATGACATATCAGATTTGCAAATACAGTACTGTTTGTGATACAAAAAGTGTCCAGAAAAAGAGTGTATATACATTTGACGTAGAAACTGTACATTGGAGGAGGTTGGGTGGGTGGGGTGGGGTTGGTGGGTGGGTGTAGTGTGGTAGTGAAAGGTTAACCTTCTGTAGTGTGGTAGTAAAAGGGTTGATGACAAAAATGAAAGGGGGGGGGTAAGTAAAAGTACCGTAATTGTAGTAATTGTACTGGAGCCACAGAAGAGGAGCAGCGTGTCACAATGTGTCTATTTATCCCCAGTCAAACAACTAATTGATCTATTCCTTTCACGATTAATGGATAGTCTCCAAAAAGAACTTTCTGAACATTATAATTGGCTTTTTACTTCTATTGGCACAGGATGAGCCTACTAACTGGCAGCACTGGCGTGTCCTATCATAATAGTGGTATACAAGACACACAAAAATGCATCCATAATTCAGCCAAGTCGAGATGAGAGGCCCTCTCTAGCGCCGCTGTGTGTCGACGTCACCGTCATTCCACATAGTCTCCAGCAGACGGTGGAGCGCAGCGGCGTGTGAAGTCAGCCTGTGATCATGGAGCTAGAGTTACAAAGCTAAATGTCTTTCTATTTCACACAGGCTTTGCCCTCTTAATGACCCGAATGGCTTAAGGGGGCGAAGCCAGGTGACTCCATGGGTCATCTGGTTCATAGACCATTAACCAAAAACAACTGTTTTAAAGGGGCACTTCACCAAAAAAACAATGCTGATTTATTTTGCACATAATCTCACACACATCCCAAAACTCCAAACAGTTTTGCACAAATTAATTTAGTTGGACAGTTATTGAGAGTAAGTTAGTTTGGATATGGCCACCAGTGATGTCGTCGGGGACATTTAATCATTGTGTTGTGTTACAGTAATTACAGCTCAATTAAATTATAAGGTAGCAGTCCCTATAAAACAAGCTATTGCTATTTGTTCATCTACAGTACATAATTTCATGGAGCTGTAGTTAACACAACACAAGGATTCAATGTCCCTGAAAGAAAGAAAGAAAGAAAGAAAGAAAGAAAGAAAGAAAGAAAGAAAGAAAGAAAGAAAGAAAGAAAGAAAGAAAGAAAGAAAGAAAGAAAGAAAGAAAGAAAGAAAGAAAGAAAGAAAGAAAGAAAGAAAGAGAGAGAGAGAGAGAGAGAGAGAGAGAGAGAGAGAGAGAGAGAGAGAGAGAGAGAGAGAGAGAGAGAGAGAGAGAGAGAGAGAGAGAGAGAGAGAGAGAGAGAGAGAGAGAGAGAGAGAGAGAGAGAGAGAGAGAGAGAGAGAGAGAGAGAGAGAGAGAGAGAGAGAGAGAGAGAGAGAGAGAGAGAGAGAGATAGATAGATAGATAGATAGATAGATAGATAGATAGATAGATAGATAGATAGATAGATAGATAGATAGATAGATAGATAGATAGATAGATAGATAGATAGATAGATAGATAGATAGATAGATAGATAGATAGATAGATAGATAGATAGATAGATAGATAGATAGATAGATAGATAGATAGATAGATAGATAGATAGATAGATAGATAGATAGATAGATAGATAGATAGATAGATAGATAGATAGATAGATAGATAGATAGATAGATAGATAGATAGATAGATAGATAGATAGATAGATAGATAGATAGATAGATAGATAGATAGATAGATAGATAGATAGATAGATAGATAGATAGATAGATAGATAGATAGATAGATATCCATCCATCCATCTATCCATGGATGGATCATGGATGGATGGATCGATCCTCCGTTATGGGTTGAATCAGCTCTTATCTGGTGGGCGAGGGCGAGTAGAGTAGCACAATCCAAGACAAGACTGACCTCTCGTGGCCAGATCTGGCAGCACAACATACAGGTCAGTCATCATATGAAAAGACATGAGACGCGTCAGATTGAATGTTTTAAGACATTTCTAATACGAATACAACAACGGGGAAATAATATTTGTTCAAAAGCAAAATAATAAGAAAACTATAATACAGTATACAATGCTGTTGTGTTACATTGTACATCTACATATTTCCCGAGAATTATAATTTAAGGTTTAATTCATTAATTAATAAACTGCCACGGAGGCGCGTGTGTCCGTTCTGTGCGCCACCTCGCGTGCAACTACAATATGATCACGTGATTTAAGCGTTGCTCACGTGACTGCCTCGCAATCACAGTGGTGTCAAGCTATCATAATTCAGATGAATTTCACTTTCCGTGGAGAGGTGTTGTCTTCAAAATAAAAGCGCGGAACTTGACTCAAATTCATGAGTGACCAAGTGTCAGGCAGTACAGAACAATAACAATGATATCACAATATTTTGGGGAGAACCTCTACATTAAACCTAGAGTGAATAAAAAGCTACAAAACATATGGAAACATTATTATGAAGCTTGCTGATAACAAACTATCATTACACCTGGGTAAAACAGAGTCCATTCTCTTTGGATCAAATAACAAACTCAGCAAGGCCAACGGCTTCTCAGTTACAGTGGGTGACAATATTGTCACAAGGAAAGATGAAATTAAATTACATACCTGGGTTCCATCCTAGAGGAAAATCTTTCCTGTGACAAAATGGCAACCAATTGTAGCAGGGTGTATTATCCCTGCTTTATGGGAGTGGTTGTACACGGCCACCTGGTAGCGGGACGCAGCAGAGCTGAGTCTAGCTGGATCCCCGACTGTAGGCCAGGAATGTCAAAGTGGAGGTCGAACAGCAGGAGCGGATGGGGCCTAGGATTCACTGACCTAGGGATGGTACTCTGGTCCTTCTGGCCCTCCAGGGCGATCAGCAGTAGCTCCCCACACACCCCCACTTCCCCCAATACTTCCTTAGCCCTCCCACACCTGGTGGCAGTAAGATGATAATGTTTTCTCTCCCCAAAGCAGTACCCTTCCTTAATGACCTGTAGAGACCTTTAACACTTTGGATGCCACGCCCGAGATTTCTCGGGTTTACCCCCAGCGGGTTGAATGCCCATCACAAGAATATTCGTTTTATTCGTTTTTTTATTAGCGATCTGAAATCATATTGCATCAAGTGAGCCTACCGTTGGAGTTCCAGGCATCCCCGGCGCTCAGATGTGAACAAAGCGCCCCCTATCGTCTCTCAGATGGTAAACCACCCTTTTGGATTGGACTCAATGAAAGTGAATGGGAGAAAGGATTTCTGACTCCACATTTTACTTCTCACTCACGCAGCCGGCATCGACCGGCATCACTCTGGAGCCTGAAGAGCAGCGGGGATTATGTGTTCTACTGTATACACGGTTGATCAATACAATTATAGATTTTTTCGAATGGCGATCAGGAATTGGAATAAACCATTTGGATACCATCTGATCTCAGGTAAGGAATCTATGTTATCAGTCTTAGGATAATCAGACTCGTTTTCACGGATATATAAGTGTTTCCCCTATATGTGATATAGCTGTTTTGACTGTAAAAGCCATCAAGAAATAAGAGTAGCGATTATCAGCGCGCAGCACGAGCGTGCGTGCGCACACATATACTATCTATTATCTAGCGTTTATTTGAAAACGATTCATCAATAGGCAGACAAATGACAACGTTCTAGAATATTCCAGTAAAAGGCGATTATCATAGAATGGGTTGTTTTTTCCGCGAAAACTAGTGATTTTCAAAATGCTATCAAACGGAAATGAAGCGATAAAAAAAAACAATCTGCTTTGACAATGTTGACTGGAAAATGAGTCTTTGATAAGCGACGGGCAGATTAGACACATAGCCATAATTTAAAACATAGATTAGGCGATATTAACGTTAACATTGGAGCGGATTTGGGCATTCAAGGGGGTAAAAAGGAAAACACGGACTGGCTCCCAAAGTGTTAACCATGAACTATAGGCAGGGGTGAGGAAAGGGTTAAATAATAATGAACGTTACCCGGAGGGAAAAGGGTTAGGCAAAGTGCACAGTAAAGACTCACACACAGTGTTCCCATTTACATCTCCTTTTATATAACCTGGTTCAAGGTACATGGGTATTACTCAATTGTACAAGCTATGTTCTCACTAGCACCTAGTGCTCTCGCTCTACAATACACATGGAGGAAAGTTATTCCCTAAATGAAAGCTCTTCCCACAATGACAGCTATTCCCACACCGGAAGCTGTTCCCACAATGTAAGCTCTTCCCACACTGTAAGCTCTTCCCACACTGAAAGCTCTTCCCACACTGTAAGCTCTTCCCACACTGAAAGCTCTTCCCACACTGGGCACCTTGTGCTCTCTCTATATTACAGACACAGTACGAACCTCTTCCCTCTAAGGGTTATCTACTGCTCCGCTTCGTGGTAGAGAACCAGGTAAAGAGTTCAATGGGAATTTTATAAACAACCACACATTATTATTACACTCAAAAGAAATTAACAGTGGGCCCACATTTAGCAAATAAACTCCTATCTAAAGCCGGCTTGAAATAGTTGGGGCGCCCCTATACACTGCTCTCCAGTGTGCGTTCAAAGCACCGTTTATCTTCACTATTTTTTTTTTAAACTTTGGCCATTCCGCTGGCTCTTTTTTGCGTTTATCGCATTTACTCTGGTCAAGAATGACCGACAGAAACAGGCTGAAGGGGTACAGATGGGGGGGAAGACACTCTGGGAAAGGCACGGCTGCAGTCCGGGATTCGAACTTGCTAAACCCCAGATCCGTGACGAGCACGGTTGTCCCCGGCGCCGAAATAGCGCTCGAGGTACGCGGTGAGCTACTGGAGCTCCCTATCTTCACTCTTACAGAGCTTGCTCCCCACAGGGGACTGTCTACCGAACACGTTTCCACACTCAAAACACAGCTGATACTTATCCAAGATGATGGGCCCAATCTTAGCACCACTAGTCCGGATGCTAAGATGGCAGACGGAGATCTCGCGATAACAGGCAGCGGGGCTGGGTAGACGCTGGGGCAGGTGAGCTGCTGGGGTAACGGCTTAGAGAGGCTGGAGAAGCGTGCAGTGTAGTGGCGTCCTCTGCTGGGCTGAAGAGGTGGGCCGGCGCGCATGCTAAACTGTAGTACTCGCCTAAACACAGCTAAACTGTGGGTCGTGTTGCACCCTCCTGCTATGACGCTGATACACAACTAACGCAAGGTGGCCAATGTCTACCACCTGTCTTCAGCGATGCTCGCCTGTTGATTCCTTCACAGTGTCTCTGGCACATGAACCAAACGCTAAACTACCGCAGATATTTCTAGGATAACCCGTTGTGTAACTGAGCTTATCCGGCGCATTATTCAAACACTCAACTACTGCATGTATTTCTGGAATAACCCGTTTTGTAGCTGAGTCTGTTCCTCTCCTGATGTCCTTCCTGCCCAGCGACCACCACCGCCCCCTGCCGGCACTTGTAGTGCAATGTAGTCCTGTCTCGCTATGAAACGCCAATGTTATGAAGGAGGAGAATCAGGGAGGGGTGATCAAAGAGAACCGCACGTTAATTGTCCATGTCCAGGAGGGATGATCAAGAGCGGTCAACCGGTTACAACGTCCTTGTGAACACAGGGAATGCAAAAGATTAACGTTAGACACCCTGAATAAAAGCCAGACATATTCAGGTGGCTACACAATGTAATCAAAAAAGTCAACCAACGAACAAGATTCTTGTACCGGATCTCCTCTCTGGTAAACAAGAATACCTTGAAGACTCTAACAGGAGCACTCATTCAAGGGTCTACGACTATGCGTGCATGGTACCAAAGCACCTCAAAGGCCCTAAAAACAAGACTACAAACATCACAAAACAACCTGGTCAGACTATTGCTTGACCTTATTATTCCTAAAAACCCACCTCACCCCTGCCCATTTTGACAACCAGGATGGCTTAGAGTAGACGACAGAGTACAGCAACTTGCAACGGGCCTGGTCTTCAAGATACACTACACCACTAAGATACCCATGTACATGTCGAAATACTTCCCAAAGGTCAGTGAATACCACGACCACAACACCAGAGGGAGCTCCACAAATCATGTTCAACAGTGATGCAGTGGTGGTCCCACTCGGTACCACGCCGTCCTAGCAGTTTTTTCTGAGCAGAAGTACGTACACGGATGTGCACGCACGTGCACACAAAAATGCGTTCACAATTTTCACTGGACTCGTCGCGCCGTGCACCAAGTACCCGGCACTTATCTATCACCTAGACTTTGCATAATAATAGGATACCGATAGCATAACAAAGAACGAGAAGAGCCAAACCAAAATACAAGCCCTGTGGGGGTTTGCTTGAGCTGTGGAACCTCTTGTGACAAATGGTCCCGACTGGAAAGATGAGACATTAAGTTGTGCTTCAGAAGGAAACTGTCCTTCTGTAAACTAAGTTACATTGTTAATTTAGTTTGTATTTACTTTTCTAGTTTAAGTTAAAACTACAATTACATTTAAAACATTGTTTGTTTTTCAACCATATCTGTTGACAATATAATTTCTTTATATATTGAAGGCTACATCCTCACCTGCTACCTTTTTCAGCTTCTCTATTTCAAGGCAATATTTACAAAAACTAAAACTAGTAATTTCCTATACAAACATGTTTCCTACTATTTATGCATAATAATCATCTGTTCTGTGCGCAAGCGAGGGAACATGTATGCGCATGCGCGTACACGCTCGTGCGCGGGAGCGCACGTGCACGTGGCGTCCAAGCAGTTCTGATATTACGACTGCATCCCTGATGTTCAACCCAGATTGAAACAAGGGACTTCGCAATTATGCCACAACAATGTGGAACACCCTACCCACAGCCGTAAAAAAAAATTATGTGAATCCCTACCCTCCTTCAAAACCGCTCTCAAAGAGGACCTACGGGTGGCTGCAATTCGAAACTGGCCCCGGTAAATGTCCAAACCCCCATCCATCCACCCAACCCCCTCCAATGTACAGTTTCTTCCCCCTCGAATGTATATATTTATTTTTATTTTTTTATGATCTCTTTCTCTTAAACAGTACTGTATATTTGTATGTCATGTATGTCATAAATGTCTTGATTAATTGAAAATGGGGGACCCTGATGTAAACAAGACGAAAGTCTTTTTCTGGTCTGCATCCCCTTAACAATTGTTTGTATTGAGGCGTACTGTATTGTACCCATTCTGCAATCTGTTAATAAAGTTTTCAATCAATCAATCAATTATTTGTCAATCAATCAATCAAAATGTGGGTGGAAATAAGACTCAGATACAAAACATATCCATATGATAAAGGAATCCCTCTTCTTTCATACACATGTGACTTTAAACCCATAGCAGTGTCAAATGTTAAATAAGCTGCATGTATAGCCTTAGCCTATACATGCAGCTGGCTAATGGCTAGTAGGCAGTGGTTATTTAGGCTGAATTCTAAAGCTCCCTGATATTAATTAGACACTACTATGGTCTATGGATGTAAACATGTGTTTATGAACAAAGAGGGATTCCTTTATCATGTGGCATATGTTTTGTCTTAGAGTCTTCTTTTGTTCACTTTTTACGAAGGCTATACTACATGCAGCCCATAGGCTATAACAGATAGTAGACAGTGGTTATCTATGCTGCATTCTAAAGCTCCCAAATAGGAATTGTATACTGCTATGTGGGTTTAAATTAAACTAATGTGTTTATGAAAGAAGAGTTGCCTGTATCATTTGGTAGGCTATATGTTTTTGGAATCCTCTTTTTTACATATATATAAAACCTATAGCCTATATGATATCATAGATATACAGTATAGATCATATATATATATATCATCATTATTATTATTATTATTATTATTATTATTATTATTATTATTATTATTATTATTATTATTATTATTATTATTATTATTATTATTATTATTATTATTATTATTATATTTTACTGCAATGAAGCACTCTGGGCTGCAATTCTTGTATGAAAAGTGCTATACAAATAAGTTAACGTTTATTAATATTATTATTATTTAACAGATCATTCATTTACTTTCGTTTTACACAGAAAACCTTATAATGGAATTGTGATGGTGACTTTTATTTTGACATTTCTAGTTTCCATTTTAGACCGGATGTTTCATACCTAATTTCAGATGACTTGACACACTGGTCAAAACAGCTCAGTTCAGTCTCAGTTTCAAAACTGTACAGGATGGTTGGCACACGACATCTATTATTGACATTTCTCTTCCTATGCCTACAATGGAATATCGTCCATTTGCTCAACACGGGAATGCTCTTCCCTCGAGAGTCGTCCTCGCGAGAGATTAAAGAAATCACCGGGCTGTGGAGCTTCAGGGCAGACCTGTCTCCTAACAGGAACCTAGGCTTTGAGCAGGCATGGTACAAGAGCCGCCTGGCAGAGGTAACTTTTGTCTCTCTCTCGCTCGCCCCCCCCCCCCTTGGATGTCCTTTTCTTGTCACAGCAGCTCACAAATCTTGCTGCACATTGTTGTAGGTATTTAGCCCCTTTCGTGACTGTGATGTATATTCAAAGCATAATATAGGCGTGCATCACAGTCACGAAAGGGGCTAAGTAGGTATGGGAGTTTTGAGTTATTTGCCATGTTTTCAAAGTCTCTTTGGGTGTTTGCAATTTGTGGTAAGTATATGTCTCTGATGTCTTGGTATAGTGGGCAGGTTGTTAAGAAGTGTAGCTCAGTGTCCACCTCTTCTTGTGTGCAGTGGGTGCACAGTCTGTCTTCTCTTGGGAGCCAGGTCGCTTCTATACTTTAGGCAAGTGGCTTGTCCTTCCGTGTTCCCGTTTTGCGCTCTGATTGGCCACGCGCGTTTCTGGTCATGTGACATGTGCGCCAATCGTGGGACAGCAAGTTTTTGGACGGTTAAGCTTAGGTGTTCTTTCGAAGTTGGTTAAGGTTAGAGTTTGTCTTAGAGCAGGGCGATAGAACACCAGCCCTGATTCCAAACTCTAATCTTAACCAACTGCGAAAGAGTCGCCTAAGCTTAACCAGTGATAAACTAGGCGTTAGGTAGTTTGCAGGCTGTTAGACCCAGAAATAGGCGCAGAACTTGCCGTCCCACGATTGGCGCACATGTCACATGACCAGAAACGTGCGTGGCCAATCAGAGCGCAAAACGGGAACGCGGAAGGACAAGCCACTTGCCTAAAGCATAGACGCAGCCAGGTCTGCCTATGGCGGCCTTTTTTTTTATCCACAATTTCTCCTATTTTTTTTTAATCCACCTTTTCTCCTATTTTTTTCTATTTTTCTCCCATCCCAATTCCACTGTGCCAATTCTCCCCTCCCCTGTCTTGAACGTTGCTCGCATATGCCCCCCGGTTGTAGGGAGGATAGAAGCCTTGCATCACGTGTCCCCTCCGATACACGAGGAGGCAGCCTGTCACATCTTTTCACCTGCCAGCGCGGGTCCACTCTCGCTGTGCAGGAGTCCCCCAACCGACCTGTAGGAGTCGCTGTCCACAACGTCCAGATTACCACCCATCGTACTTCCACCCGCTAACTCTGCCAATTGAGTTAGTATGACTGCCGACCCAAGCCGGAGGCCACGCCGACAGCCGGATTCAAACCCGGTGTCTCACGCGTTGGTGACGAGCGCAATGTCCGCTGCGCCACCCAGCCGCCTTACGACGGCCTTTCTTGATGGCTAGGCTGTGCTTGCTGAGTCTGTACCTAGTCAAGGATCTTCTTAGTTTTGGATCAGTCTCAGACTAGTGCTCAGGTATTCTGCCACTGTGTACTCTCTGTTTAGGGCCGAATAGCATTCCAATTGGCTCTGGTTTTGTTTTGGGTTGATTCTTTCCAATGTGTCAGATAGTTTTCTTATAATTCTCTCTCTCTCTCAGACCGGCCCTGTGATCGACATGCCCGTCCCTGCCAGCTATAATGACATCACCCAGGACCCCAAGCTGAGAGATTTCATTGGCTGGGTGTGGTATGATCGAGAGGTGCTGGTACCTGCGCGCTGGCTCACCGATGAGGACACCAGAGTAGTGCTCAGAGTGGGAAGTGCACACTACTATTCAGTGGTGGTGAGTATGACGCTCACTTCCCGTAGGAGAAATAACTAGATTTGTAGTCGAGGTGCGTATAGCACGAAATATTAGTATCAAACAATGAAGGATGGACAAGCAAGCGCCTCTTCAATTCTTCATTCCCACAACATTTCTATTTTATGTCATCTTAAAGGGGACATGCATTGCTATTCCTAGCACTATTTGGGCAACTTTACACAATTCCTGTGAGTCTATGGAAGACATCTGTAAGGTTTATTTAAAAAAAAGAAATCATTGTTTTATATTTCTAATGGAGTACTCAAAAGCATCATTTTCCAGCTCCGCCCATAAGCACCTTCAGTGACAGTCACCCACACAGCGTGATACGAGAGAGAGAGAGAGGGAGAGATATATATATATATAGAGAGAGAGAGATGTAAACAGGGCTGCGTCTGTGAGATTAGCAGGTCCCCTTGTCTCTCTCCCTCTCCCGTTTCAGGAAGTGTTGCACTGTGCCGCGCGCTATAGACGGGGCGTTAGTTATGCTCCCGAATCGAGAGAAAGAGAGAGAGAGAGCACTGTGTAAACAGGGCTGCATGTGTGAGATTAGCAGGTCCCCTTGTCTCTCTCTCTCCCTGACAGTGCGACGGCGTGCGACGCGCGCGTGTGTATGTGTGCTCTGTCGCGAGGGTGTATTTCTCCCTCTCTCTCTCTCGTTCGCTCGCGCTACAACCACAGAGCCAATCGGATCACTATCTGCTCCATCCTCGCCACGTGACGTCACCATGCGTCAAATCAGAATTACCTGATTTTTTGGTTGGGTAGGCGGGTGGGGGGGTAACTGTACATTGGATTATCGACGAAACCTTACTTGGTCCCAAGAAGAGGGTCTTGTGTATTATTGGGTTAGGACATTTACTGTACATTGGAGGGGGTTGGGTTAGGACATTTACAGGGGCCAGTTTCGAATTGCAGTCTCCCGTAGGTGCTCATACAACATACAACACTCATAACTATTTACAACCAGTGTCAGAGCGAGCACGCTCAAGTTGTTAGGAAATTCTGAGGGCTCAGAGTGCACACTGGACGCTCTGACCGAAGAGTCAGTTTATCAGAGCGGAGCATATTTTCAGAGTGAATTTATTAACTCACCTTAACTAGGGCCCTATGAAATCTGTTTTTATCTTTTCCTGTTTTCGGATATGTATTTTCCTGTTTTCGGATTTCTCGGTTTTTAATTTTCCTGTTTTCGGATTTCTCTGATTTTATATTTTTGGATTTAACCAAAGAAAACAATACAAATTTATGTATTTTTTTTTTAAAACAACGTTTTTTATTCAAAGATTACATTTACATTTATATCTTGCATGCAGATGTCATATGTTATTTGTTTTTTCCTTACTGAATATCCCTCCCTCCCGCCCCACCCAGAAAAATAAAAAAGACTACAAAAGTAAATAAATACATACAAAATAAAATAGGACAAATACAAAATGTGAAATTAGGATCCACTTTAACAGCATATGGTACTCTTAAAGGATAAGTCTATTTGATATGGATATAATGAAACATAAGTGCAATTCTAGGTCCGATACACAAGCCAGGTCGTATGACCCTAAATACGTGAAGTGGGAGATTAAATAAATACACACCCACTGTCTCCAACAACCCCAATCAACAGGTAAACCTACTCAGTGAAAATTGCCCCTCCCCCACATGGCACTCGACATAACTTCAGTCAGGAGGTAATGGATCTATTCTATTTACATATGAGATTAACGGTTGCCAATGTGTGTAGAATTTATCAGCGGATCATCGAATTTCCAGTTTTAGGAATGACATCACATCATTCAGCCATAATCTGGATGATGGGGGAGGTTCTGCTTTCCAATGCAAGAGTATCCTCCTGCGGGCAATCAGTGAGGCAAAGGACACTACATTGTATTGTTTTTTGGTCAAGATCACATCCTCCTCAGGGATCCCAAAGATAGCAATTTGGGGGCAGGGCAATATAGTCATCTCCAGTACCTCCGAGATGGTATCAAAAAAGAACTTCCAGAATGTTATCAGTTTAGAGCAGGACCAGAACATGTGGGTTAGATCCCCTGGTGACTGTGCACATCTGTTACAGTTGTCTGTCACATTGGGATATATTTTAGCCAATCTGGCTTTACTATAATGGACTCTGTGATGGACCTTAAACTGAATGAGGCCAAGTCTGGCACAGGAGGAAGAGGTATTAACTCCCTCTAGTGCGTCCCCCCACCATTCATCCGAAAAGGCGACCCCCAGTTCAGTCTCACACCCCGTCCTAATCCTGTCTATGGCCGTGTCTTTTCTAGGAATGGTATCATAGAGATATGAAACATGGCCCCTATCCATACTAGCCGAGTGTCAAACGCTCCACACCTGATGGAGGGGGCAACTGTGGAAACGTAGGGGAATGGGTCCTCACAAAATGCAGAATCTGGAAATATCTAAACCGGTCAGAGTGAGGTAAGTTATATGTGTCCATCTATGTATAAGTCACTCAATGTGATTAGTCCCTCTTTCTTCCATCTAGCGAACCCAGAATCCAGTGTAGCAGGTAAGAAAAGGTGGTTATTACAGATGGGTGCTGACATAGAGAGCTTAGTCCACCCGCATATCTTTCTCATCTGGGCCCATATCTTCAATGTGGAAACAACAATTGGGTTCTTACTATATTTTGTTGGTGACAGTGGCATTTCACCACAAGCTAAAGCTTGAAGGGAAGATGTTGGGCAAGAACTGGCCTCAAGTTGACCCCAGCTGCTGTCCGGATCACTCGTCCGGATCAATTTTGTGAAGATTGGCGGCCCAGTAATAAAACATGAAATTTGGTAGGCCCAGTCCTCCCTGTTTCCTATCCCTTTGCAGCAAGGATCATTTAATTCTTGGTGTTTTGCCCTCCCAGATAAATGAAGAGATCATCTTATCCAGATCAAGAAAAAATGCTTTGGGGAGAAATAAGGGGAGACTTTGGAATAAGTATAAATATCTGGGTAATACATTCATTTTAATGGAATGTACTCTGCCAGCTAAGGACAAGGTTAAGCCATTCCACCTCTGTAAGTCAGCCTTTACCTTTGTTGTTAATGTGGTAAAGTTTTGTTTTCGAAGAGAGCAAAGAGATTGGGAGATGTTAATGCCCAGGTACTTAAAACCAGTATCCGCTACATGGAAAGATGGAAGGCAATGGGAAATATTCTGGGCAAGATCATTAATTGGGAAGCATTCACCTTTCTGTACGTTTAATTTGTAGCCAGAAAAGCTTCCAAAAACCTTTAGAAGAGACAAAATATTTGGAATACCGGCCATTGGGTCTGATATGTAGAGCAATAGATCATCTGCATAAAGAGATACTTTATGTTCGCTACCTCCCCTCCTGATGCCAGAGAACAAGGATTCAGCTCTAAGAGCTATGGACAGGGGTTCAATGGCCGCCGCAAAAATCAATGGCGACAGTGGGCACCCTTGGCGTGTCCCACGTGTGAGTGGAAAGGGCTTAGAACTGAAGCCATTAGTTGTGACACATGCCTGGGGGAGGTGTACAGTAAGCGTATCCACGCCAACACTTTTTCCCCAAATCCAAACTGTTTTAATGTAAAGAACAAATACCGGTAGTCCCACTCCACTCTATCGAAGGCTTTTTCCGCGTCCAGAGAAACCACTACCTCGGGGACTATTTGAGAGCTTGTTAGACCAATAATGCTCAACAATCTACGAATATTTGTAAAGGAATGGCGGTTCTTTATAAAGCCTGTCTGGTCCTCCAATATTACTGTGGGGAGAACAACCTCTAGTCTACATGCCAACGCTTTAGCTAATATTTTATTGTCCACATTAACCTGTTCCACCCCAGGTGAAATCTGCATAAAATGTATACCTAGGTAAATGGAATATTGCTCCACTTCTACAAGGGCTATTTGTATATTCTTGGTATCTAGGAACATCTATGGACCTCAATGAATGTATTCACAGTGTCAGAAATATTGTGTCTATTACTAGGCTTGCTTAAATTCTGATGAAACAAAGGCAAATATGAATTATGATTTTTCTTTTCATCTTTGACAGTGAATAAAACCATGATAATAATGACCAAACTTAAAAAACTGCCACTGAGCTAATTCAGTACCCTCTTGAGATCATGTGTACAAAAGATCTAAGGAAATTAATAAAGGGAAGATGATAAAATTGAAGGTTTTGTATATACAGTACTGAATTCTCCCATCCGGACCAATGCAATTTGAAATATTATTATAGAATATAGAATATATGCTTATACATTACCTTATTATGGCCAATTCGCACATTTATATATATATATACATATAGTATCTTTCAAATGGCCGAGTTCAATTTGGATATAGTATCACCAGGCATGCATAATAACATATACAGATATTTAATGTAATCGACTGTACTTTTTTATTTCTCCCACAGTGTAATCATTTTGTAACTAATTTCAGATCTAATTATTCCTACATGATTACAATAGTGTGGAGAAACTGACTGTGTTTCAATATTTGTCAAAAACGTTACCTTTTGTAGCTTATTATCGCGAATCATAACAATTATTGATATGATTCATTCAGAACGCCGAACTTTGAACGACGCTTCCGCGTCAAAAACGCGAGTGAAAAATAAAAACTTAAAATGATATAAACTCACTTTTAACCTATTGCTAAACTATTGCCAACCTAATGTTTTACATTCTACATGTATTTGTGACATAGTAGTGATAATAATACTTGAAAATGTTTGATTTTAAAAACGTTAATTTATTGCATCACTCATAAAAATATTAATATATGATAATAATGTCAAAAAGGGGTCGGTACCATCCCCGTGGGGTGGAACAGAAGAGACACCGCTCGATAAGAGGAGCAGTTTATGGGGTCCTTATCCTTCTTAAGGAGTAAAGAGATGGAGGCCTGCGTGAGAGTAGGTGGCAGAGTACCCTTCTGTAATGAGTCATCAAACATCTCTAATAATAAAGGGGCCAATTGATTAGAAAATGTCTTAAAGAATTCTACAGGGTAGCCATCTGGGCCTGGAGATTTTCCGCTCTGCATCTTTTTAATAGCTGCTGCAACCTCACTTAGGTGTAGCGATCGATCTAAGTCCTGACAATCTTCTGGAGAAATTTTGGGAATAACTTGGCCTGAAAAGAAATCTAGCATTACAGAGGTGTCTTTGGGTGCCTCAGATGTGTAGAGCTGTGAATAGAATGACACAAATGCGTCATTAATTAGTTTAGGATCCGTTGTTAGTGAATCTGAACTATCGCGAATCTGTGGTATTAGTTGTGAGGCTGATCTGCTCCAGAAATCGACCCGCCTTGTCCCCACTCTCATATAGGGCACCCCTTGTTCTAAGCAAAAGTCGTTCTGCCTCTTTGGTGGATAAAAGATTATGTTCCGTCTGAAGGCCAAGCCGGTCCTTATAAAGTTCCGGAGTCGGAGCCACGGCATAGCGACGATCAAGATCTGTAATCAGAGTCTCTAATTGTTGTTGCCTTTCGAGACGCTGTTTGTTAGCATGAGCGGTGTATGAAATAATTGTGCCCCTAACATTTGTCTTTAGTGTCTCCCATAATGAGGGTGAGGTTTCGTCATTTTTATTTGTCTCGAGAAATAGGTCAATCGCTTGAGATACCACGTTAGTGGTCTAGTCTCCAGAAACAGGCCTCTTTGGGTTTAGATTTGAAAATAAGTTCAAAGGTTACGGGGGCGTGGTCTGAAATAGTTATAGCAGAATAGCTAGCTGAGGACAAAGACGGTAATAAGGCCTTATCAAAGAAAAAATAGTCTATGCGTGTGTAGGAGTGATGTACATGAGGAGAAAAAAGAGACTTGCTTATCTGTAGGATACAGAAATCGCCACGGGTCAATGTAGCCATTGTTATTCATAAAAGTGGACAATGTTTGAGACATCTTTGAGGGCACAGCAGTCCTGGTACTCGATCTATCAAGGTGGGGGTCCATTACACAGTTGATATCTCCTCCCAGTATTAAGTGGTGTGTATTCAAGTCGGGAAGTGAGGACAGAAGTTTCTTTATAAAGTTAACATCATCCCAGTTAGGTGCATACACACTCACAAGGACCACTGGGGTCTGATATAGTGAGCCAGTTATTATTATATAGCGGCCATTGGGGTCTGAAATAGTCTTAGCAGGAGTGAACTGTACTTTCTTGCCTATCAGTATGGCTGTCCCTCGTGTTTTAATTTCAAATTTAGAGTGGAAAATCTGACCGATCCATGGTCTAGCGAGTCTCCCTTGGTCAGTGGTACGTTCTTGGAGAAATATAATATTGCATTTAAATTTTTTTTATGTGGGAGAAGACCCGGCCTAGGCCTTTTAACCGGCTCATTTATTCCCCCCACATTCCATGAGAAGAATCTGACTGTGTTCCCCAGTCCCATCGAAACCTTTGTGTTAGTCATTGTCTGTTGTTAGTGGGTCAGACAGCATATATAATATGCAGAGTGTATAATGGTATCCCAACTAGAGAAGGGTACCAACCTAAACAGCCGTGCATCGGACCCAGAAGAGCACACGTTAAAATGTCAATCATAGTAAACAGACAGAGTGTATAAGAATAACAGAGTACCATAAAACAAACACAAACCATCCCACCACCCTCCCCCGCACATCAAGTGTTCCAGCCCCGAATGATGGGAACAACTGCGCTGACTCCAACAGAAGCCTTTCCCTTCAGTGATACTTACGGCTATAACCATGGCTAAAAAATAAAATAAAAATAAAAGAGCTCAGCAGGGTTATATGTAAATATTAGGCACCTAGAATACAGTGCAATCTGAGTCCAAATAAAGGATTATTTTATCTAATGTTTAATCTATGACTTTATGGTCCTTGAATGTAAATGCAAATTAAACGTGGTCAACTTTCAAAAATAGAAAACAACTGGTTATTGACCGACATCAGACCTTCTATGTAGTGGGTACACCCATTACAAAGAGTATTCAGGCTCTGGAATATCCCCCCTCCCAATGTCAACCTCATTAAACATAGAATACAGTGCAACTTAGATCTAGTGCTTAACCTACAACTTGTATGGTCATAGGGTATAAATGCAGCTTGAACGTGCCAATTTTCAAAAATAGGAGATAATTGGTAGACATTTAAATCCGGCGTGGTTAGGTATAAAAAATATATATATGGTATATCCAACCTCATACCATACATTTAGGGGGCACAACTGTTACTAAGAGCAATGATAAGAGTACAGTGCAACTTAAATCTAGTATTTAACCTATGACTTTATGGCCATATTATATAAATGTAAATCAAACATGGTAAATTTTCAGGTATAGTGAGTAAATGGTGTATTGACCAACCTCTCGCCTATGTGTAGTGGGCACAACAGCTACAAAGAGTAATGATAAGATCTTATTGCAACTTAATTCTATTGTTTAACCTACGGCTTTATGGCCACATATGATATAAATGTAAAATTAAACATGGTACATTTTCAGATATAGAACGTGTTCCCTTCTCAGTTATAGGGAATTTTAAATCTAGTGTTTACCCCCGACCCCATTGGCCATGTGCTATAAATGTAAATTAAGCGTGGTCAGTTCCCAGATACAGAAAACATCTGGCACTAACCGACATCACACCATGTGTGTCGTGGGGACAGCAGCTACAGAAAGTAATGATGAAAACACCTTACAACTTAAATAAACGTGGTACATTTTCAGGTATAGGGAATAAGTGGTAGCTTGATCGCCCTCGTACCACATGTGTGTACACCGCCCCCCACACGCACCCCAACCGCCAGACACGGCCCCACACCGCCCACAGGCGGAGGAGTGCCTCCCCCATGGACGGCGCCGGACCGCGACTAGAGCGCACACGGAGGACAGCGCACACACACGACACGAGCAGCCAGAGAATAATAATAAAAGTAAAAAAAAAAAAAACATTGCAATCATCATTACATCACAACAACATTATAGCCCGTTTTAGATTTAGGCGTTGAGCCTTTCATAGTTGGCCCAAATATGTCGTCGACTCAGTCCATGGAAACAAATCGAAAGCAGTCCCATCTTTAATTCAATCTAGTCCCCGTTTCTGTTCAACGATTTGACAAAAGTTTCAGCCTCTTCAGGTGTGTTGAACTGACTTTCTTTGCCGCGATAGGTAACGATGAGGCGGGCTGGATGGCGAATTCCAAAACGGAGCCCCTCCACATCTCGGAGCTGACGTCTCACCTCGTTAAACGCTGCGCGCGCCTGTGCTATCTTAGCTGTGTGGTCCGGAAAAACGGAGATGGACACCCCCTCGTACATGATCTTCCTCGTCTCTCTTGCTTTCTTTAGGATGTCGGTACAGTCTGAGAAGTAGTGTAGTCTGGCCACAATTGTGCGAGGTCGCTCCCCCGGTCCGGGTTTGGCCTGGAGTGTACGGTGCGCCCTGTCCAACACAGGCTCCTTCTCCATGTTGAAAGCCTCCTTAAGCAGCCTGGAAACGGCTGCAGTCGTGAGGGGGGAGCCTGTATCTTCAGGAACGCCAACAATCCGTATGTTGTTGCGACGAGACCTAGATTCGAGATCTTCACAGATCTTCTTTGACAAGATGTTCAACTTTCTCCTTCAAAATGGCGACGTCGTGGGCGCCCAAGTGGCGAACCATGTAACACGCTGCGTCGCGGCACAGCCGACCCGGGTTCGATTCCCGGACCCGCCGTCATTTGCCGAATGTCTTCCCCCCACTCTGTCTCCCGCTCTTCCTCTCTCTCTCTCTCTCTACTGGACTGCCCAGTAGAAAAAAGCGATAAACGCTAAAAAAGAAACCTTTAAAAAAAAAATGGCGACGTCGTCAGTGCATGTAGTTAGCGCGTCCTCCACTCCTGCCACTGTAACTTTTATCAACGTTACCTCAGATTGTAAAGTTGTTATCTTGGCTGACCATTCAGTTTTTATGGCTTGTAGTTCGGATTTGATGGTTGCTAGGTCATCTCCCAGAGCCGAGTGCAACTCAGCTTTAAAGATTTCAGCAATATCCTTGCGTACCATTGCGAGAATGTCCAACCTGAGGGCCGCGACTTCTGACTCCCTGGTAGCCACTGGGAGAGAGTGGGTCGAAGGCTCACGTGAGAGTTGAGTTATTTTCTGCTGCGGCTGAGATGTACACAGTATTTTAGTAGATTTTGGAGGCATTTTGAAGCCCAAACAAAAACTGTCTAGTTCACGGGTGTATTATATTCAATACTAGTAAAAACGTTTTCTTGAAAGGGTGCCTTTAGATTATATAATTAGGCAATTCTGCCGGAGCTCTTAAATCTGCGTGTTACTCCATAACCATTACCATTAAACCGGAAGTCCTCCAAAATTATGTTTTTAACTAACTTTAATAACAGTACATCTGCAAACAGTGCCAGTGCAGTTCAGTGCCAGTTCAGTTATGGGGTTTCTTTTTTCAGTTCAGTTCAATGCAGTTCAACTGCCAGTGCAGTGCAATAACTAAATAATAATTAAATAGTTAAATAATACAAAATAATAATTTGTTTAAAAGAAATCAGAAAAAAACTGTAAAATGTAATTTATTTCAAAGAGATGTCCTTTAAAGGTTCATGCTTCTCCCCATCTCTGGCTGACATCACCATTGTGATACATGATGGTTAGGCCTTTGTGTTTTCCTCAGTGAGGGATTCTCTTTTGTCGGTCAGCAGCGTTTTGCTTCTCTCTGTATAATAATTTTTTTAGTTTAAATATCAACATTATCTGGCCATCCTCAGTAAATACTATCAAACTTTCCAAAGACCAGAGTTGGGACGGGCACGCACGCACACACACACACAGAATGGCTATCCAGTTCATATATCAACTTATATCAACTATCCAGTTCGTCTTTATAGTGTAACGTTTGGTTACTTGAAAGAGAGAGGGAGAGCGAGAGAGACTGAGACTTGTTATGCGCAACGCTAGTCAGTCTTGGAATTGTCTCTGAGTTGTCTCGGAATGGATTTGGTAGCTTTTTTCTGCGTCTCCGTAGACCGTGCCACGCCATTGTTTTAATGTCTTAGTGGAGATTGATTAATATGAAAACCGATTTATGTATAATTTAGCTAGCTCGCCAACGTTACTGTGATTAAAGCTAACTTTAATAAAAAAATATATTTATTTTATTATTCAAATCTTTTCAGGAGGGGCGGGGGGTCCCGTTGGGGGGGCGGGCCGCCCCGCCAAGGCAATGGTAGGGGAAACACTGGAAGTTATTGTCTGCGTTCCCAGGATTTATTCAAATCAAATCAAATGTATTTGTAAGGCCCGACAACACACGTTAATGTCCGCATGGGCCGGACACGTCTTCTTTTAAACAAGTCAAGAAGAAACATCACAATAAATCAAGAACAAAACAAAAACACCATGAAATCCAAAATAAAATGTAAAATAAATAAATTAATGCAACACTCACAGACATACCCCACGCGAAGGTAAGGAAAAACTCACTAAAAACCTAGTAATAGGAAAAAAACACCACAGGCAATGTGGAGGGGAGAAACCTTAGAAGGGCCGTTCAATGGGCACCCTCGTGGCGCACCGCATAGTGCCTCGCACACCTACGCGGCCGTCCCGGGTTCGCCTCCCGCTCCCGGTGATATTTGTCGCACGTCTTCCCCACATCTCCCGTTCGCCCTCTCCTCTGTCGGTCCTGCATGACCAGTAAAGCTGTAAAAATGCAAACTAATAATAATAATAATAATAATAATAATAATAATAATAATAATAATAATAATAATAATAATAATAATAATAATAATAATAATAATAATAATAATAATAATAATAAAAAAAAAAAAAAAAAAAAGGGCCGTTCAAGGGGGTATCTCCCTTCTTAGATGTCGGTGATAGTAGTGTTGCTATAAAACAGGCGAAACAGTTGGTAAGGAAGGATGTACATATACATGTAATGAAACACAAATAAGTACATGCAATAGCAATTGGGGTACATAAGAACATTTTGAAAGATTGAAAATAGAGCTGATGACGGATCCATTTGAGGTATGGGGGCGGCGTAGAGAGGATCGCATCCTCCCGGCCATCACCACGGGACGTTATTCTTGCTATCAGTCCCTAAAGCCTGAACTGAACTGGGGAAAATGGCTTTTATCAGGATTCACACAAGGTCATTGAAGTGCTTAAAGTGATATACAGTCAAATGCGATTTTCACTAAAAGCGTTGCCGTTTCTCGCCTGTACAGCCTACTATTTCCAAATCAAATATATAAAATAGGTATTATGTTTCATCATGAATGCATGAAAGGGGGGGGGGTAGTTTTTTGATGCTTTGATCGTCACCAACGGCATGCGTTGTGGAGTAACATTACACACACATGTTGCGATCTAGGTGAAGTCATGGTTGGATCACAGCAGGATTGATATCATATGGTCCTTACCTTCACTAGGATGTACCCCAAAAAGAATATTCCAATTGTTTGATCGCGAGTCCAAGTACCGGTGTCCATCGTGTCGCCAACATAATCCACCACAACAGATGCATCGGAGGCATTTGACGCTTCTCAATGGGATCGGGATACCCGCTCGACTCGTCCCGACAAAGAAAAGTGGGACATTTGATCGACGCACAGGCCAAGAGATGTTTCAAAGGGTGCTCGATACTGCCATCTGGGTGGATGCGGCCGGTATTGCACTTTGGCATTCTCAGGATGATTCCCCATGTTAACTACTGTGTGCCTGTAATGAATGGAAATATCAAATAAAAGAAATAACGATGAAAATCCGACTATACTCGGGTCTGGCGCTGAGCGGTCTGCGAGATAACCCGACTATCATCGGGTCTGGCGTCCAAAGAGTTAAAAAGTCCTTGAAATTCAAATCAACCATTCGCATTAAAAGTTTTATTCATCCATGATCAAATTGTTCTGAATCAAGAAATTTAATTGTTTAATTTAAAGTCTAACGAATTGTCAGAAATTGGTTTTAAGCCATAACTATTGGATCAAAAAAAATTCTCTATAAAAAATTTTTTATCCTTTTTTAAATGCCCTTTTAAAATGAAAAATAGTGCTTAGAATAGTACTTGAATTTCATTTTGCAATGTCTGTGGGAACCCTGTTTTATGTATCCTGCTGCTCCCTCTACTTGGAATATATTGGAGGAGGATTTCAGAGCTGGTCTCATTGGGTGTATTTAGATCCATTCTGAATGAGATTACACGTTGTTGTTGTTGTTGTTGTTGTTGTTGTTGTTGTTGTTGTTGTTGTTGTTGTTGTTTAATATAAATCCACTTCCAATCTGTTGCATTCATACCTTTCTGATCTTGTTTGTGATTGCTTTTTTTTTTAGTATTGTCCTAAAATAAGAAAGGTAATTGGTCCTCTGAGGAGTCACTCTCCTTGCTCTTGCAGTGGGTGAATGGGGTGAAAGTGACCGAACACAACGGCGGCCATCTTCCCTTCGAGGCTGAAATCGGCGCGTTGCTCCGCGAGAGCCCGGCCTCGCCCTGTCGGATCACCATCGCCGTCAACAACACGTTGACCCTGCAGACGCTCCCGCCCGGGACCATCCAGCACATGGACGACACCTCCAAGTAATTTGATCCTTCATCTCTCTTCATCGTTTGTATAGTAAAAACCTATAGTATTCATGTGTTTTTTTTTGGTTTGTTTTTTACACTGGAGATCACTAATACTGTGTAGTGATTCGCCAGAGCATTTTTGTAGTGGAGTATTATAGAACATTTTAAGGTAAAATGTTACAGTCCTGTGGTTTTACCATAGAAATACTAGAGTATCCACATAGTATTTGGTGCATACAGGGGGAAAAACTATAGTCATAATAGAAATACGATATCATTTTTGTATGGGTTGACTCCCATGTTCTGCCCGTTTTAACCATTTAATTTTGTTATTGTGTTCTACATATTATTGTCTTTCACAATATCTGTGCTTAATTCAGAAGTTTAGGATTAAAAACATGAATGTTCATCTGATTGATTGACAGGTATCCCAGTGGATATTTTGTGCAGCACATCAACTTTGACTTCTTCAACTATGCCGGGATCCACCGGCCCGTGTCGCTGTACACCACGCCCCGCGTCTACGTGGACGACATCACGGTGGTCACTGATGTCACGGATAACGTTGGTAAATAAGAAATACTCATCATGGACGATGATGGGTAACCTCCATGTCGAAGACCTAGATACTAGACGACACCCCTCAAAAAAAGACATTGAATCACTTGTGTTGATATGTGCTTTTTTTTATTATTATGTTTTTGGTAGATGTTTTATTGGTTTTTGCTACCGGGCAGTCCCGTAGAGAGGGAGAGAGAGGAAGTATGGGAGATAGACGGAGGAAGACATTCGGCAAAGGACGCCGGGTCCGGGAGTCGAACCCGGGACGGCCGCATTGCACCGCAGCGCTGTACGTGGTGTGCCCGACATGTGCCCTTTTTATACTGTGTGTATATATATGAACTTGATATATGTATATATATATATATATATATATATATATATATATATTATGGATGAGCCCGAATACCAATATCCAATATTAATTCAGGAAAGCGCGGATAATGAGATGGACAAATATTATGTTATGAGCTGCATTAACACAGCACGCTCCACCTAGATACCACCATTGTGTTTGCTGTCAAAAGCGACCTGTAGGACTTCCCTGTATTTTCGTTTGGACCCACGGAAATATTATTATTTTTGGAAAGTTGTGCATCAAGAGAAAAGAGGGGAAAAAGACAATTTGGAGTCTTGTCTCCTATCTCCTATCTCCTAGCTCCATGACCAGCAAGGTCTCCCCTATATTTTCAAAAGCCTACGCAGGTCAAATTTATTATATTTATCACCATGACCACAACCCGAGACATGCGCTCCCTTCCTCTCCTACGCTACACTGCACTGAGAGCACGCCTTCACTGACACGCCAATTCCAGAAATAATGATTTATGGATATGATTTATCTGTTCAAAAGTTGTCATGGTATGACAAATACAAATGCAGTTACTGCTAACTTGCTGGTGTTTGTGATACCGATTCAAAACTGATTTAAAGGATTTTTTGTTCTGAATGACTATAGTATCTTTTGATGGCGGACACGATGCTTGTGTCAGTTTAACCGTCAGACACAGGGAAGCTATGTTATTGGAACTGGGCGGTGCCGGTGTTCACTCCTCCTTCCTCATTCATGCAAAACAGCCCATGAATTTCATATTTAGGCTATTTATTAGGGATGCTCGATATTGGCTTTTTTACCTATACCGATATTGTCCAACTCTTAATTTCCGATACCGATATCAACCGATACCGATATATGCAGGGTTTCCCCCCCCAAAAAACGTAATAATTTTAGGTAATTAACATTACATATGTCTTGTTGTGGAATTAACATAACATTATGCATACGTTTGACAATAAATAAAATCAGAATTTGTTCTTACTTGCTAGCCAGGGTAAATAAAGGTTATAGAAATGTAAAAAAAAAAAATATATATATATATATATATATTTTTTGAAAACCGATACAGATATTTTCCGATATCACATTTTAATGCCTATATCGGCTGATAATATCTGACATCCCTACTATTTATCATTCTTATAAAGAGTTTCCGAAGCGCATAATAAGAATCATGCTCAGACCTTTTCTGCTCAATACAACTTTAGTTAAGTTTAGTTAAAAGAAGAAATATATTTCATAATTAATTATATGCCAATATTAAATACATTTGATGCTTTGAAGTCACAACATTTGCATTGCCAATGAATATTAGGTTAGGAAATACAGTTGCCAGATTTAACGTGACTTCCTTTTAATCTAATGTTCATTTGTTTGATCTGTTACCATTTTGTCTCAATAATTTCCGGTAATAAAATAATAAAATCCAGTATAAACCCTGCACATTAGACACATCTCTAGAAGCATTGAGTCACTTACTGGTAGATTTAGTAAAATAAAAGTATTTTCAGATCATGATTCCCTCTATGTCAACACCATTCTACAACAGGATGGAAAATACACACCAGAAAAAATAAAGATTATCACACTACTCCCGTGCTTTATTTTCCCACACTAAAGATAATAATTTGTGATACCATAATTCTCATAATTGTGCAGGAAAATAAACTGGTCGAATGCTAGTAAATTGTAGACGTTTGGGATCCTCTGGCCTCTGTGGCTGGTGGGTGAAATAGTACGTTTCCTGGCAACTACCTCTTTCAAAACCCTACATACTAGTAGACACCATTCTACATTGCATCATCTACAACAGGGGTTCTCAAACCTTTTTATACCACAACCCCATTTTATTTAGAATTTCTTTTGGCAATCCCACACTTAATGTATCGCGTAATTTCTACATGGAATTAAGGAATATCAAAATAAAAGCACACACTGGGCGGCCGGGTAGCGCAGCGGACTAAGCGTCTGTCTACCACCACAGAGACAGTGGGATCGAATCCAGCTGTGGTTGGCCGACCGTCCATACTGACACAATTGGCAGTGTCAGCGGGTGGGAAGCCGGTGAGGGTGGGTCCTGGTCGTTGTAAACAGCGACTCCTACAGTTCGGTCGGGGCGCCTTCACAGCAAGGGAAGGATCTGAGAGAGGTAGTGTGATCCTTCCACACGTTACACTCTCCCAGTGAGAGTCCGCGCTGCCAAGTGAAAAGAAGCGGTGGGCTGGCTACACATGTGTCGGAGGAAGCATGTGATAGTCTCCGCCCTCCCAGACCGACTGTAGGGGGCAGAGCGTGCAACGACCAGGAAGGGGATTGGGAATTGGCATAACGACTAACATTGGGATGGGGAGAAAAACGGAGAAAAAAGGAGGAAAAAGATAATAAAAATAAATAAATAAATAAAAGCACATGTTGTTGAACTTGATCATGCCTATTTATTAGAAAATGTAATTACAGCACTATGTTATCAATACACATTTATAAAACTAGGCATATTTAGCCAAAATATGTTGGCAGAACATAAAAAAATATATATATATATTATTTCTTTTGCTTGCCAATGCGCTGTCAGTGTCACCTACCCATGACCCCACTTTGTGTCGCGACCCGTAGTTTGAGAACCGCTGATCTACAAGCATTGCATCATCATCAGTGCTATAGCTTTATGTATATGTTCTCTCTGAGTGTGTGTGTGTGGGGCCGACCTGCCGGCAGCTCAGATTCCTCTTTGTGCTGCAGGTCTGGTCGACTACAGAGTATCAGTGTCGGGCGCCTCCCAGGCGTCGCTGAAGATCACATTGATGGACAAAGATGGCCGCTGCGTGGCCTCCTCCAGCGGCGCGGCTGGAGTCCTGAAGGTGGTGGACGTGAACCTGTGGTGGCCGTACTTGATGCACGAGAACCCGGGCTATCTTTACTCTATGGAGGTACGCTTACTTTTAACCCTTTCACTGCCACACTACAGAAGGTTAACCCTTTGATTGATTGATTGATTGAAAAGTTTATTAACAGATTGCAGAATGGGTACAGTACAGTACATCTCAATACATACAATTGTTAAGGGGATGCAGACCAGAGAAAGACTTTCGTCTTGTTTCTATCACACTACAGACGCCTGCTGTTGTGTGGCAGTGAAAGGGTTAACTGTCTGTAGTGTGATAGTAAAGGGTTAACCTTCTGTAGTGTGGCAGTGAAAGGTTAACCTTCTGTAGTGTGGTAGTGAAAGGGTTAACCTGCTGTTGTGTGGCAGTGAAAGGGTTTAACCTGCCATATTGTCGCAGTGAAAGGGTTAACCCTTTGGTAGTGTGGTAGTGAAGGGGTTAAACTGTGGATACCAAACAGAAGGTAAAAGACGACTTTGAACTGTACAGTAACAGTAATCCTGAACTATTTTTATTGCACTGTAAAGAAACTTTGATTTTATAGTATGTCTGCACTTTATGGGCTCATTTCATCATTCATGTCTTATATTCTACTAAAACTGAATCAAACCATAAACAAGGTGGCCTGTTGGGATGTTAGATCCTAATGTGAAAAACTGATTTTATATGTCTGCTCATTTTACCTTTGCTATTATTTTACTTACTTTTACTTTTATCTTTACGCCCTACTATCCGCTGGGTGCATACTATAACCTTTATCATGTTTTGTAACAGATTACAGAAGCCTATTGGAACGTGAGGTTCTGATATGATTTGATTAATATATCTGCATTATTTTATCCCACTTTATGCTTTGCGCTTGCTGCTTGTTTTACACTGATTTTATGTCTTATTTCTGACTGATGTAAAGCACATTGAACTGCAATCCCCTGTATGAAAGGTGCTATACAAATAAAGTTATTATTATAAAAGTTATTATTACTTAGAGTAGTAGAGTAGAGTAAACTTCATTGTCCCAGTGGGGGACATTTGTCTTGGGCACAGTGCTACTACAGTCTATAAAAACATAAAACATAAAATATATCTTTTTTAAAACACAATGCTAGACATTATGCTAGACAGTTGCTTCACATATTAAAATATATATATGTATTTACACGTAAAAATTACTAAAACTTATTTACATGAGGACACCTGAATGATTGTCTGGGTTTTTATGACCACTGGCTCATGATCAGTCGCTTGCCTCAGGTCACAGGTCAATGGTCAAATGACCTGTGTTTTGGTGGCATTTAGAATGAGATGATTGACCAAGAGCATGTCATTGGAGTCACCAAGTGAGCACTTCCCATCAAGGATGTTTCATAGAATTAGGACCACAATATCTCAGCTTCCAGCTTCCTATAACCCCCCAGTGTGTATACAGCAGGCACGTGCACACATAGAGGCCAGGGGTGCTTGAGCACCTGCCTTTTTGAGCCTCATCAAAAAAGTGCCCTTTTTGAAAGATTTTTTTTTTTTTTTTTACGTATATAGACTGCCCTTCCAACTGAAAAATGTCAGGATAGAATCAAAATATTAGGTAAAGAGAGAGATGCCCCATATTCCATTGCAGTTTGCACGGCCTCCTCACATATTTTATGCATAGTGTGGGTGGTGATGATGATGATGATAGAAACCGCTGTGGCGCATACAGTTGAATGCTGGTATTACACTCATTGAGGGACACGAAGAAGTCAAGTCCGATGGGATTTGGGAATCTCAAATACAAATCGGGATTGGAATAAAAAATGCATTTATATTAAACAATACAGAATATACAGCACTTCTTGGGGTCTGTAGGGTAAGCACTTATTTCCCTCCCCCCTGAACATTTATGGAGATGTATGGGCCTTTTAAGTCAGTGATAAAAGTGTCTTTCAAGGATAAGTGAGCTCCTGCACTGATTATTATAGTTCAATATTCAATATTTGATCACCAAAACCCCCCAAAAAGCATAAAAAGCCCCCCCCCCCCGCCCCCTCCCGAAAAGGGCCCTTAAAAATCGGGCTCATGCGCTACGCTCGCTCGGTTATTATATACATCCAAGTATAGTGCCCTTTTCAGCCTTTGAGCACCTGCCCCTCTAAAGTCCTGTGCACGTCCCTGGTATACAGTATGTATATATTATATATATATATATATGTACTGCCTCAATGCTTCAAATACTTTAATATATGGTCCATCTCAAATGGTTAACAGTCTCTGTGACGGTGTCTATTCTGCCTCTAACCACAATCCCGAAGGTCGTAATTCTGTAAAAAATTTAATAAAAAAATTCCTATCTTTTCCATAAATTCAACGATAACAAAAAAATAAATAAAAAACGTCTGCTAATGTTTATAAGATCTGCACTTAAAATGTGTGTTGCATTGTGCACACAGTACACTGCATGACTGAAGCACCCCCCCCATACCTACAGGTTCGCATTACACCCGCCAATCAGAGGGAAGGATATGGGGATGTGTATACCTTACCAGTGGGCATCCGAACGGTCCAGGTGACCAGCACCCAGTTCCTCATCAACAGCAAGCCTTTCTATTTCCACGGAGTCAACAAGCATGAGGACTCTGACGTGAGTACCACTAGGGGGCAGCAAAGCCTTACCAAAATGCAAGCCTGACTGTCTTTTCATGGTTTTCATGTCGAGGACCCCCACATTGATACACATTAGGACCCCCACATTGATACACATTAGGCCCCCCATATTGATACACATTAGGCCCCCCATATTGATACACATTAGGACCCCCACATTGATACACATTAGGACCCCCACATTGATACACATTAGGCCCCCCATATTGATACACATTAGGCCCCCCATATTGATACACATTAGGACCCCCACATTGATACACATTAGGACCCCCACATTGATACACATTAGGCCCCCCATATTGATACACATTAGGCCCCCCACATTGATACACATTAGGCCCCCCACATTGATACACATTAGGACCCCCACATTGATACACATTAGGCCCCCCACATTGATACACATTAGGACCCCCACATTGATACACATTAGGCCCCCCACATTGATACACATTAGGCCCCCCACATTGATACACATTAGGACCCCCACATTGATACACATTAGGCCCCCCGCATTGATACACATTAGGACCCCCACATTGATACACATTAGGCCCCCCACATTGATACACATTAGGACCCCCACATTGATACACATTAGGCCCCCCACATTGATACACATTAGGATCCCCACATTGATACACATTAGGACCCCCATCTGAGATATTTGTTGTTAGATATGACTTAGTCCAGAATTGCCTAACTGTAGGTGGGGAGATAACATTGGAGAGAGTGAAACCTATTCTCTCATTAGTCATTAGGCTTAACTTCTAGTGAATAGTGAATTTACACCATTCACAGGAACCTCGTTAAAAATCACTTGTCTATTCTGCTCAAAAGCAACAGCTCCTTTGGCCTGGCCACACTGATCCCTTGTGTTTGTCTGTCTACATCTGATTATAGTGTCCGTGTTGTTGGACAGGGCTGGTTTTTTGACGGACAGACAAACTTGACATGGATGAACTCTTTAACTCATTGACCGCCGGAGGTCGCTGTGGGCGTATGGCCGTTTGTGCCAGGGCTGTAATGAAATGGGGGTATATGCCGGTGTTTGTAGTGCTGAAACTATATTAAATATTATAGCTATGGATCTAATGACATAGTCGATTGTCATTGAGTTTCTTCCGGTCAAGTTGCAAAAAACAGATTTTATACCGTGGTGAATATGAGTATAGTTTTAGGGTAGTTCTGTGTAATCCCGGGAAACGCTGCTAAACAGCGTTTTAGTGCAATTCACTAAACACGTTGCCATTCCTTGCTTGGATCAACAATCAATCTGAAATCAACGCTAGATTATCGGTATTATGTTTCATCATGCATGCGTGAAGGGGGGGACGGAGCGCCTGTATTCGAATACCAACCGGTTCATGCTTCCACGTTCGTGTTTTGCGCTCTGATTGGCCACTGCTGTTTCTGGTCGCACCAATCGTGTGACGGCAAGTTTTTTCGCCGGTTAAGCTTAGGCACTCTTTCGAAGTTAGTTAAGGTTAGAGTTTGTCTTAGAGCAGGGCGATGGAACACCAGCCCTGATTCCAAACTCTAACCTTAACCAACTTCGACAGAGTCGCCTAAGCTTAACCAGTGATAAACTAGGCGTTAGGTAGTTTGCTGCTGGTCGCGGCGGAAATGGGTGCATCACGCGATTGGGCGCACATGTCACATGACCAGAAACGTCCGTGGCCAATCAGATCGCACCAGAAACGGCAGTGGCCAATCAGATTCGCAGAACGCGGAAGCATGAACCGGTTGGTATTCGAATAGACGCGGACGGGGCGCCCCTCCGTGCTTTGATCACTACCAACGGGATACGTTACACACACACCCCACACACACACGCGCTTCGATCGCGGGGAACGAATTATCGGATCAACGCAAGATTGCTAACATATACCTTGTCTATGATGTACTGCAAAAAGAATAATCCAATTATCTGATCGCCATTCCAAATACTGGTCGTGGAGGTCCGTACCACATTACAGACCATTACACACTGACGGGCGGGCGGGGTTACTGTTCCAATGCATCGTTGTTGAGGCCTACCTCGCCTGAGTATTTAAACCCCGCCCGCACGGGGTTTAAATGGGGGCAATACCAATGGGGGCAATACCAGCGGTAGTATTTGCCCTTTTGCGAGCTCAGACCCATTCCCAACGATAACATCAGGCTGGATGGATGAAAATTAATGGATATCGCTAATAAAAGAAATAACTATTAAAACCTGACTATACTCGTGATTGGCGCTCAAGCGATGGCGAGTTAACCAGACTATCATCGGGTTTGGCGCTGAATGAGTTAAACACAAAGCAATGTTTAAGTTAGCTAGGTCCTAATTAAACACAAACCAATATTTACATTAGCTAGGTTCTAATTAAACACAAACCAACGATTAAGTGAGCAAGGTTCTAATTAAACACTAATTACGTTTGTTTATACCTCCGTTTTGTGACGGATCAGTGTGGCCACTCTCTCAGGTTCATTTCGTACACATTCTAAGGCTTGCATGTGGACATGTCTATGGTCAAGGAGAATTAAATACACGTGAAATGATGTGCAAAAACTATTAATCCACTCGGGGGTAACGCGTGCCCACTGTTGCGTCGTAGATTCGAGGTAAAGGCATGGACTGGCCCCTGATGGTGAAGGACTTCAACCTGCTGAAGTGGCTGGGGGCCAACTCGTTCCGCACCAGCCACTATCCCTACGCAGAGGAGATGCTGGCCATGTGTGATCGCCACGGCATCGTGGTGATAGACGAGTGCCCGGGGGTGGGCATCAAAGACATGTAGGCGAAGATTACCTTTCTGTGACCTTTTTGTATGTGTGATAATACTAGGGCTGTCCCCGACTAAGGATTTGTATAGTCGACTTTGATTGGCTGAAATTTGCAGATAGCAAAACAAAACAAAAAGATTGTCTATATATATAGAGAGATTTCTTTTTCCTTCATTCCATTTGGGCTGTGGGGGGTGCTTAATGTCTGAAGGAGTCGAATGAAGGCTTGTCCTCTGTGAAAGCATGCAATTGGTCCACTGAGTGATGGATACATCTTGATATTTGTCTAGTCTAGTGTGTTCATTAGGTCAGGGGTTCCCAAACTTTTCAGGCCGGGGCCCAGAAAATAAGGCGTCAGAGAGCCGCGGCCCAATGCACATCGTCAGGCTTTTTTCTTTTTTTTTTGCCAGGCGACCGATTTTTTAAGCCAAATATCACTTCAATCCTATTAAGTTAGTTCAAGTTAGTTATTCATTTATATGTGCTATTTATGAGAGGGCTAACTTGTTGCAAAATAATAATGATAATAATAATAGCCTCATTAACACTTTGACTGCCGGGACACGTCTTTTCACGTCTTTGCTGGCCATGCTAAAGTTGCCAGGGGACGCTGTACAGCGTCCTTATATCAATATTTCAAAAATCTGCGATCGGATTCATATTCCCCCTCCGCTGGCCTGAGATCCACCAGCAGGACCCACTGAGCTCTCTGGCGGTTCAGGAGCGCCATCTGGTGGCCGATCGGCGCAATCGCCACACAGGATATTGAATAGAGGTTGTCATGACGACCGTAGTACTTCCGGGCGCTCGTTATGGTTCATGGGACTCTGGCTCGTCACGCTACACGGTGATCGATTGGCAATAACTCGATAAACAACATGATTTGGACGTATATACCATTATACAAGCTGGAGATGGACCGGGTAAAAATATATCCCATAATGATAAAATGTCTACTCGACGATGATCGCCCAACGGCGCGCGGAGACTGGGGTGAGTTTTAGCGTGTAACGTTACCGTCTTAGATACTAACTGCTATTATCAACATTTGACCCACATTAGATGATTGGTATAACGCTGCCCACGGAATTATAAACGCCCCCTCGCCCATCCGGTCAACATCAGATGACGTGTAGTAACTTCTAGAAGTACGTCTAGTTGGAATTTTTTATATCGCGCTGATTGCCATCAAACTGTATTTCATCATCAATATAATGCATTTGGGGCTATATATCACGTTCTGGAGAAAGCTGCAGAAAGAGATGAAAACATACTTATACATTAGACCATACTTTACTATGAATATGTGAATGAAAAAGTTTAACGTTGCTACACAATGAACAATACATATAGGACTTTGAATGGGCCCTAATAATGGCAATGTAGCAATAGAATTTAAAAAGTTATAGCCCTGCAAAGAAGGGGACTTTCTCCATAGACAAATAGCGCTGGCAATCTATGGTATATCATTAATTTAACCCAAGGCAACCAAAGTGTTAAAATACTATTATTGCTTCGGTTGTTTTCAGCGTTTTATGTGCATAATCTGTTATTTAGTTTGAAATGTTCGTTGAAATAAGTAGATTTTTCGTTTTTGTTTATTTATTAAGTTAATATAAAACCATATAGTCACATTTTAGAATACAATAGAATAGAATTTTAGAATACAACTAGAAACACTGTCCTGGCCTGCTTCTAAAAAAAGAAAGAAAAAAAAAAAAGTTTTTTTGGATTTTTTTTTTTTTTTTTTTTGGAAATCATCTCGCGGCCCTCCCGTGGCTGCTCGCGGCCCACCTTTGGGTCGCGACCCCGACTTTGGGAACCACTGCATTAGATGATGGTGAAATCCTCTTTCAGTGCCTCTGTGCCCGTTTCTTAGGCAGTTAGCCTCGCTGGTATGCGCGCCATTAGCGTTAACCACGCTTCTAGGCCTCTTTCTACCCCCCTCAAACTGAACAGTGACATCTCCTTAGCAAATGATCTCAATTCCTTCTATGCGAGGTTTGAGGCTGTGAATAACAACACCAGCCTACAAACCACGGCAATGGGGGGGGGGGGGGTCTGCTGATGGAGACTCAGTGTTCAGGGTAACAGAGCATGAGGTGAGACGGATCTTTAAAAAAGTGAATATCAGGAAGGCAGCAGGACCGGACGGCATCCCCGGCCGCGTCCTAAAAGTCTGTGCCGACCAACTGGCCCCGGTATTCACTGACATCTTCAACCTGTCCTTGGAACAGGCTGTCATCCCCACCTGTCTGAAGAAGTCCACCATCATCCCTGTACCCAAAAAATCTACGCCCGCTTGCCTCAACGACTACCGCCCTGTAGCCCTCACCTCCATAGCCATGAAGTGCTTTGAGAAGCTAGTGAAGGGCTACATCTGTTCCTCCCTCCCCATCAACCTGGACCCTCTGCAATTTGCATATCGCCCCAACAGGTCCACGGAGGACGCCATAGCCCATGTGCTGCACACAGCAGCATCACATCTGGACAAGAGGCAGGGGAACTATGTGAGAATGCTGTTCATCGACTACAGCTCAGCATTCAATACCATAGTCCCCTCCAAACTCATAGCCAAGCTCAGGGACCTGGGCTTGAACTATGACCTGTGCCAGTGGGTCTTGGACTTCCTGACGGGCAGACCCCAGGTGGTAAGAGCCGGCAACTGCACCTCCTCATCCATCACGCTCAACATAGGGGCCCCCCAGGGCTGTGTTCTGAGCCCCCTCCTCTACTCCCTGTACACACATGACTGCGTAGCACAGCGGAACAACAACACCATCATCAAATTTGCTGATGACACAGTAGTGGTGGGCCTGATCTCTGCCAACGACGAAAGGGCCTACCTGGAAGAGGTAGAGAACCTGTCACAGTGGTGTCAGGAGAACTGCCTCTCCCTGAACGTCAGCAAAACAAAAGAGATGATTGTGGACTTCAGGAGGTCGGGGGTCAAGGACTACAGCCCCCTCAGCATCGACGGGGCACCGGTTGAGAGAGTGAACAGTTTCAAGTACCTCGGAGCCCACATATCCGAGGACTTGACATGGACCACACACATTGACAGTGTTGTGAAGAAGGCACGACAACGCCTCTACTTCCTCAGGCGCCTAAGGAAGTTCCAAGTCAGTCAGAAGATCCTTAGGAACTTCTACTCATGTACAATAGAGAGCATCCTGACCGGCAACATCACCTCCTGGTTTGGGAATAGCACTGCACAAGACCGTAGCAGACTACAAAGAGTGACACGTGCAGCCGAACGCACAATTGGAGGGGGGCTTCCCACCCTCCAGAACATTTACGACAAGCGGTGCAAGGGGAAGGCTAAGAGAATTATTAAGGACTCGAGCCACCCGAACAACTGCCTCTTTGAACTGCTGCGGTCAGGCAAGCGATACCGGAGTCTTAAGGCGAGCACAGAAAGACTCAGAAGAAGCTTCTATCCCCAGGCCATCAGGCTGCTAAACGAACAATAATCGCTAAACGAACAATAATCACTATGCAACAACCATCAAATGCACACAGCACACACACCCACACGCACACACTCACTCAAACAAACAACACACTGCAGCACCCACTCTCCACACTTTAGATCACACAAACACACTTACACTTTATATTTATTGATAAAGGATTTGCACTACAACTCGTACACCTACTGTGAATTGTACCTAAATTGCACCTCGTCCCATTTCTCCATTTCTGCCTTGCACTATATAGTATTGTATATTAGTACACTGCACAGTATTGTATATTGTATGGTAACTACGTCTATTCTGCATCGAACATTGTACATATGTCTAAACTGAACACTGTGACCTCTTTTTTTTTTTTTACTTCTAATTTTACTATGTTTTTATTTCATACTTATCTTGTCTTGCACAGTCTCTGGAGCGCAACAGTAAGAAGCATTTTGTACAAAAGTATTCTGTACTTCTGTATGACAACTATTAAATAAACTTGAAACTTGAAACTTGAAACTTTGCTTTTGGAAAGAATGATAATTTTTTTTACTAATTTTATTTATTTTTTGCATTCAACTAAGAGGTTGGCAGTCGACTACGGCTCTTTTTCATCGATTAGTCGACTATTCGACTAATCAGGGTCAGCCCTAGATAATACTATGTATTATGTGGCCATAATATATATATAATATTGTATGCTATATTCTGACCAAGTGTTTAGGACAGAGCTTCTCTCACACTGTTGTTCGACATCCATGTTGCCTCGCTGCTTACATGTACAGTAGCATCCATCTCCATGTCCTCAAATACTGTAGCAGCTTAACATGGTTAGTGAACCTTCATATTATCTAAAGTTGTCACACTCAAAGGCCAGCTGCAGCCACATTTATAATCTCCTGATTTTAAGTTGAAGGCTGGACATATGGTGTCTAAATATATATTTATTTGATTTGATTGAAGCAAAATTTGATTATGCTTTGAAATGAAGAACTCAACAGACACACTCCTATATCCTCTCTCTCTCTCTCTCTCTCTCTCTCTCTCTCTCTGTATCTTCTGAGCTCTCTCACTCTGTTTCCATAGTTGGCTAACTGTGGGTGTGTGTGTGTGTGATCCTCTAGTCGTAGCTTTGGGAATGCCTCCCTGACGCACCACCTGGACGTCATGGACGAGCTGGTCACTAGGGACAAGAACCATCCCTCTGTGGTCATGTGGTCGGTAGCCAATGAGCCGGCGGCTGAGATGCCCCCTGCTGGATTCTACTTCAAGTGGGTATTATTATTTGTATTTATTTATTTGCACTTCTCTTATAAGCCATATTGGAAAGAGAGAGAGAAAAGATTGTGGGCGGCTTGTCCAACTGGGGACAAAAGCACCACCCCCAATTTAGAAAACACAGATTTCCGGGTCAGTGGTTAACACATCCGGTGCCATTAACGTAGAACTACGTTTCTGTCGCCTGACCGCTGAGTGCCGGAAACGTAGATCTACGTTTTTCTCACTGTATTTCTTTTAATCCCTATTGCCATTCATAATTGTTGTTTTTTGCGTCTTTTTCCTGGAATTACTCAGAAGCACCCAAACTATATTCATACTCAAAACGGTATAAAACGGAAATGTACGCATGAAAAAATTATCTGTTTTTTGCACGTTGACTGGAAGCAACTAACTGACACTCGACGGCGTTATTAGACCCATAGCTATACTATAAAATATAGGTTTAGCTCTACAAACTACAACTACGTTTACATGGGGTTAATGGACGGCTAGGCCAGGTCACTTCCCGGAAGGGGCGTGGCACTCAATGTGTTAAGGTTAGGGTTAGATTAAGGTTAGTGTTCGGGTCGCCTAAATTCTTATCCCAACGCATGTTTGCTTCCGCGTTCGCGTTTTGCACTCTGATTGGCCACTGACGTTTCTGGTCGCGCCAATCGTGTGACGGCAAGTTCTTTCGCCGGTTAAGCTTAGGCACTCTTTCGAAGTTGGTTATGGTTAGAGTGTGGATCGTAGGCGTTAGGTAGTTTGCTGCTGGTCGAGGCGGAAATGGGCGCGTCACGCGATTGGGCGCACATGTCACATGACCAGAAACGTCAGTGACCAATCAGATCGCACCAGAAACGGCAGTGGCCAATCAGATTCGCAAAACGCGAACGCGGAAGCAAACATGCGGTGGGTTAAGAATAGACGCGTTCGGGTCAGGCATGTCGTTGTTATGGTTAAGGTTAGGGGCTATAAAATGAACGTTAATGTTAATGTATTGTCCCCAAAAGTGGCCTAAGTAAACGTGTGTGTCTGTGAGCATGTGTGTCTGTGAGCATGTGTATTGGAAAGGGAGAGGTGGACGGGTGGTTTTGGAGATAGAGATCAGTCAACTCCACTCTGTGGAATGTGGGCAGAGCAGCCAGTGAACCGACCCATTCAGGACAACAAAAACAGGTGGAACTGAAAGGCAGCCCGAGGCTCTGAGAGAGACACGCCCCCCTGGAAGAGACACGCCCCCCCCTGGAAGGCAGCTATGTGATGACTACTCTTCTGTGTAGAATCTTTCTCTGTTGGCACAGCCTACAATAACTGCAGCACAATGCGTGGAGTACCTACCGGAAAGGTTTTTATAAACAATGATAACAATAACAAACCCAAACCCTTCATTTTAGAACTGACTCCAGCTCAGTTCTGTACAGCTGCCCCCCCTGGCTACAGGGCCAAGGGATAAGTTGTGTCTTTTTGAGCCACGTTGACAAAAGCCAGTCATATTTCCAGATAGCGAAAAAGGAGTGCTATGTAGCTAAACGGTATAATAACTGTTATCTTGAACCAACGTTAGCAAACACGGCAGCAAACCCAACATACGTCTGCTCTGCTGGTCTGTGAAGGTTTGTCACAGTCGTCTCTGTTTGTCTTGTGAAATTACCGTTGACCTAAATGTCAGCCACACAATAATGGAATGCCATGTGTGTGTGTGTGTGTGTGTGTGTGTGTGTATTCAGATTCCTTTATTGTCACGTCATTCAGTAACTTACAGCAAAAAGAGTGAAATTCACTTCGTTGTGGTTCCTCGACCATAGGCATCATCCAATATAATATAAATTAAATTAGCATAGAATAAAAATAAGATAAGATAAGAGCAAGATGACTATATACAGTTCTAAAAAAAAGTTTGCAGTGCAGATAACAGGATGTAGATATTATACTATATCAAATTTAAATAACAAAATGGCTATGTACAGTTCCAGTTTTGTGACGTGCAATGAGCAATAATTTGCAGTGGGTAAAATGCAATATGCAATACAGTTTATCAGCAGAAACAGTGTTTCTCAGTCAAGTGTAGTCCGGGGGGGGGGGGGGGTTAGAGCAGAGGGGGGGGGGGGGGGGGGGGGGGGGGGGCTGTCGATGGGCTCTGTTGCCGAGTCTGATGGCTTGGGGGGAAAAAGTGTTCTTCAGCCGGTTGGTTCTGGCTGTGTGGCTGCGGTAGCGCTTTCCAGACCGCATCAGCTGGAACAGTCCATGGTTGGGGTGGTTAAGGTCCTTGATAATTTCCCGGGCTTTAAATATAAAAAGATATCTAACCCTAACTAACCTTACTGTCATGCACTTGTCCTAATAAACTAACCTACACTGTAACACGCAACACTTTGATGAACATTGTTACTCAGCTGATAGAGTTGTGCCCTTCCTGATGGCTTGTCGTACAGAACTTGTAAGTCGCTTTGGATAAAAGCGTTCAGCTAAATGACTAAATGTTTTCCACATTGAGGGAGAGGTTGTTGTTCTCCTGGCACGACTTTGCCAGGTTGTCAACCTCTCTCCTGTAGGCCGTTTCGTCACTCTTGGTGATTCGGCCTATCACCGTGGTGTCATCGGCAAATGTAATCACTGTGTTGGAGCTGTGCGTGGCTACGCAGTCATAGGTGTACAGTGAGTAGAGGAGAGGGCTCAGGACGCAGCCCTGGGGGGCTCCAGTGTTGAGTCAGGGGGGGGGGGCGGAGGTGTGAGGGCCCATCCTCACCACCTGGCGTCGATCCGACAGGAAGTCCAGGATCCAGTCACACAGCCTGGGGTTGACTCCTAGTTCCCTGAGCTTGGTGTCGAGTCTGGTGGGGACTATGGTGTTGAACGCTGAGCTGTAGTCCACAACCAACCAGCATCGTCACATAGTTCCCCGCCTTCTCCAGGTGGGTGGTGGCCTCATGTAATGTTGTGGCTGTTGCATCTTCTGTGGATCTGTCTTGTCTGTAGGCGTATTGGTGTTTGTCCAGGCTGAGCGGTAGGTTGTTGTTGTTGTTGAGCAGTGTCTTGATGTGCTTCTCAAAGCATTTGCTCAGTATGGGGCTGAGAGCAACTGGGCGCCAGTCATTGAGGCTTGTTACCGTGTGTATAAGTATAAGTCTTTATTTGTCATCAGATTAACACACACACACACATGCACTGAGTCGCTGGCAAAATGTTCTCTGCACCTCCCATCCCGTCATCCTTCCCTTCCAAGGGCAGCCGGGAGCAGACAAGGGCTCCATTGGGTTTATCTTTATCGGGAGGGGAAACCCTTGCGAGTACGGGGGGAGAACATACAAACTCGCAGGAATCGAACCCACGACCTTTTAGCTGTGAGGCGACAGTGTTAACCACTACACCACCATGCCGTGTGTGTCTGTGTGTGTGTGTGTGTGTGTGTGTGTGTGTGCGCGTGTGCGTGCATGCAGGAACTTTCTTTTGTCTCACACAGCTCAAGCATAGGCCAAGGCTTGGGGAAATCCTCGTTAGCCAGGGCTCTTTCACTGCCCCCAGCTGTATCGCAGCACACGGTATCAATGAAGTGCGTAGCCTTTGTTTCTACAGAGTATAAAGTCTAGAGTTCCCCTGCTGCACGTTGTTGCAAATTGATTAAAGTATTTTCTTCAAATCCAACACTGCAACATTATCTTGTTCGTTTGGCCACTTAGCTTACTATGGTATTTTTGGCTTAAAATATGACCACCGTCTAATTCATAAATGAAATCCCACACTTTAATCTCTAGCCATTCAAGCAGCGTGTGATGATTGCCCCCCCCCCCCCCCCCCCCACCCACCCTAACCCCCGCTAATCAGCCACAGTGGGTGGTAGATTCAGAATATCACCAGCCAAATTCACACATTTCAAGCATCAGTGATGTAACTTTCAGGAATGAATGCTTTACGTTTGCCTGGTCCACTCTAGCGTTAGCTGTTAGCGATGACAGCAGCCAGCTAGCTCGCTTGTTGGATTATCTCACGTTCGTTATTAAATAAAAAACAAAACCATAGGCGGTTAGGTGGTCGAGCGGAGATTGCGTTCGTCACCAGCCCCGGAGCTGTGAGCTTGGTTCGCCTGTTCGAATCCAGCTCACAGCTCCGGGGTTGTCACCAGCTTGGCTGGCCGTCTGCACTAATACAATTGGCTGTATCAGAGGGTGGGAGAAGCTGGCGGGGTGGGTCCGGGTCGTTGTAAACAGCGACTCCTACAGTTCGGTCGGGGCGCCTGCTAAGCGCGGATAGGACTCGAGGGGGATAGTGTGGTCCTCCCACACGCTACGCCCTCTCAATGAGAATCCGCGCTGCCAGGTGAAAAGAAGCGGTGATTGGCTGGACGTGTGTCGGAGGAAGCACGTGGTAGCCTCCACTCTCCCAAATGATCTGACTGTGGGGGGTAAAGCGCAGCGACCAGGAAGGGACTGGGAATTGGCATACGACTAACATTGGGATGGGAGAAAATCGGAGGAAAAATGGAGGGGGAAAAAGACAAAAAAAAAAAAAAAAAACATATGTTAACATGGAAGCTCAGACATTTCAAGCATTTCAACGATGTAAACTTTCAGAATGAATGCTTTTGTTCCTGGAAAAAATAACGTTAGCCTGCTGCGACTTGAATATATCTAGCGGTTTGCAATGACGGCAGTCAGCTAGCTCGCTTGTTTAATTATCTCACGTTCACTATTAGGTAAAAACAAAATCATATGTTAATAGTTCCCAGTGACTGGAATATACATTTTGTGAGATTTGCCCATCCCTAATACGGACGCACTACCTGCCAAAGTAGCCAGTGGAGTTGACGCTAACTGAACAACACAGACCAGATTCACCCAGCATCTGATGTTGATTTGAAGCACTGCACTCAAGTTTACTGTCACCCTTTTTCTTCTCAGGACCTTGATAGCGCACACCAAAGCACTGGACCCCACCCGTCCCGTCACTTTCATCACAGACAGTACCTACAACAGGGACAAGGGGGTGAGTTCTGACTGACTTCAGTCTTATCTCCTAGCAACAACAGGTGTATTCCTGACACCTTTTTATATCTTTGTTAATGCATGCAATTCTTAATACCTTCGTTCCATACTCCTCACCAAGAGAGACCAGACCTTGACATTTTAATTCAGTTTGTTGTGAGAGAAGTGTTTATTTTTTGTATTGGGACTAATGTTGACACACAATAGAGAAAAAAACATATAGTTAGCATTGATTGACTGATTTATTGACACCAATTAGTAGCTAGGTCATTAGCTTGCACCTGGCAGGACATAATTAGCTTTCCATGTGGAATCCTAACCATGCTAATGAGCTGATTTCAGGGTAGCCGAGTTACACATTTTTAACACTGAGTAGCACTTCACTACGGAGTGTATTTCCCTGTGAAGCAATGTGAGGCAAGTCACACTCCCAGCTGTGGAATGCACTCATAAAGGGAGGAGTGTAAAGAAACGACTGCCAAGTCCTCACCACCATTGCTGAACTATATGCACCAGTAGAAAACTTAGCCATCACCATGGCTACCTGCAATTATTACACATCACCAAAACAATAATATTTGTATTTATGAATATATACAAGACCGTTATTGATTGCTGACTTTGGACAGTTTGAACTTGAGTGTCAACATTTTAATAATAATACATCTTGTGTAAAAGTGCTTATTTCAAGGAACAAAGACAAGTTACTGAAAGTAAAAAGAAAAGTAACATTGAAACAAAAACACATTGAAAGCCAATTGTACAGTTACCTAGCAACTTTCTGTAGGCAACATCTCTCTAAATATGCCAACTCAGCGGTTCTCAAACTACGGTTTCAAGTTTCTTTAATAGTTGTCATACAGAAGTACAGAATACTTTTATACAAAATGCTTCTTACTGTTACGCTCCAGAGACTGTGCTAGACAAGATAAGTATGAAATAAAATAGTATAGCATGTAAAATAGAAGTAAAAATAGAGGTCACAGTGTTCAGTATAGACATATGTACAATGTTCGATGCAGAATAGAAGTAACTGAGTTACCATACAATATACTATGCAATGTACTAATATACAATACTATATAGTGCAAAGCAGAAATGGGATGAGGTACAATTTAGGTACAATTTACAGTAAGGTGTACAAGTTGTAGTGCAAATCCTTTACCAATAAATATAAAGTGTAAAGTGTGTTTAGGTGATCTAAAGTGTGGAGAGTGGGTGCTGCAGTGTGTTGTTTGTTTAAGTGAGTGTGTGCGTGTGGGTGTGTGTGCTGTGTGCATTTGATGGTTGTTTCATAGTGTTTATTGTTCGTTGAGCAGCCTGATGGCCTGGGGATAGAAGCTTCTTCTGAGTCTTTCTGTGCTCGCCTTAAGACTCGCTTGCCTGACCGCAGCAGTTCAAAGAGGCAGTTGTTCGGGTGGCTGGAGTCCTTGATGATTCTCTTCGCCTTACCCCTGCACCGCTTGTTGTAAATGTTCTGGAGGGTGGGAAGCCCCCCTCCAATTGTGCGTTCGGCTGAACGTGTCACTCTTTGTAGTCTGCTACGGTCTTGTGCAGTGCTATTCCCAAACCAGGAGGTGATGTTGCCAGTCAGGATGCTCTCTATTGTACATGAGTAGAAGTTCTTAAGGATCTTCTGACTGACTTGGAACTTCCTTAGGCGCCTGAGGAAGTAGAGGCGTTGTCGTGCCTTCTTCACAACACTGTCAATGTGTGTGGTCCATGTCAAGTCCTCGGATATGTGGGCTCCGAGGTACTTGAAACTGTTCACTCTCTCGACCGGTGCCCCGTCGATGCTGAGGGGGCTGTAGTCCTTGACCCCCGACCTCCTGAAGTCCACAATCATCTCTTTTGTTTTGCTGACGTTCAGGGAGAGGCAATTCTCCTGACACCACTGTGACAGATTCTCTACCTCTTCCAGGTAGGCCCTCTCGTCGTTGGCAGAGATCAGGCCCACCACTACTGTGTCATCAGCAAATTTGATGATTGTGTTGTTGTTCCACTGTGCCACGCAGTCATGTGTGTACAGGGAGTAGAGGAGGGGGCTCAGAACACAGCCCTGGGGGGCCCCTATGTTGAGCGTGATGGATGAGGAGGTGCAGTTGCCTGCTCTTACCACCTGGGGTCTGCCCATCAGGAAGTCCAAGACCCACTGGCAGAGGTCATAGTTCAAGCCCAGGTCCCTTGCGACCCAGAGTGGGGTTGTGGGTAGGTGACAGCGCATTGACAAGTAATTATATTTTTTTATAAATCAATCGTTTTTTTTTTATGTTCTGGCAAGTGGCAACATATTTTGGCTAAATATGCCTCATTTTATAAATGTGTATTGATAACATAGTGCTGTAATAAAATGTTCTAATAAATATGCATGATCAAGTTCAACAACGTGTGCTTTTATTTTGATATTCCTTAATTCCATGTTGAATTTACGCGATACATTAACTCATTCTACACCAGCCACGAGAAAACTCAGGTTTTAATCGTTATTTCTTTTATTAGCTATATCCATCCAGCCTGATGGTATCATTGGGAATGGGTCTGAGCTCGCAAAAGGGCAAATACCGCCGCCTACCAGCTGGTATTGCATTTCTTAATGGTGTAGTTTCTTTTCTGGGACGAGCCGTGCGGGCGGGGTTTAGGTGCTCAGGCGAGATAGGCCTTTGCAACGATGGCATGGAACAGCAACCCCGCCCGCCCGTCAGTGTGTAACGCTCGGTAAAGTGGGACGGACCTCCACGAGCAGTATTTGGAATGGCGATCAGATAATTGGATTATTTCTTTTGCATTACATCAGATACCAGGTAAGAACACTATATATAAAATCTTGCGTTGATCTGATATTTCTTTCTACCCCGATCAAAGCTGTGTGTGTGTGCCGTTGAGTGCAGGAGGGGACTGGGGGAGCCCCGTGGTCCAGGGCTCTTTTCATTCTTGCATGAGGAAGGATAATAATGATGATCTAGCGTTGATTTCAGGAAGATTCGATAATCAGGCGAAAGATTTCAACGTGTTTAGTGTATTCCACTAAAGGGCTATTATCGCGTATTTTCCTGGAATTACTCAGAAGCACCCAAACTATATTCATAAAACGGAAATGTACCGATGAAAAAACAATCTGTTTCGTGGATGTTGACTGGTGTATTAGACCCATAGATATAATATAAGATATATTTTAAGCACTCGCAAGTGAACAAAGCGCCCCATTGACTTACAGCGCTGGCGTAATAGCGCCCTCTGGCGCCCCGACCCGTGGCGCAGAATGAGTTAAGTGTGGGGTCGCCAAAATAAAACGGGGTTGTGGTATAAAAAAGTTTGAGAACCCCTGCACTAACTAATGCACCACCAGTCTGAGTCCCATTTTGTCTCCCGTCTCCTCAGGCTCCTTATGTAGACGTGATCTGCGTGAACAGCTACTTCTCTTGGTACCACGACCCCGGCCACGTGGAGGTCATTCCCCTCCAGCTCAACACCCAGTTTGAGAACTGGTACGGCCTGTACCAGAAGCCCATCATCCAGAGTGAATACGGAGCCGACGCGGTGCCCGGCCTACACAGTGTGAGGGTCATTAACGTAACACCCAGCTGCGTCTTGCTGCACAGCTCCGTTTATAGCATCAACAAGCAGCACTGTGTCTTTTATAAATTACAGATTGTGGTTAAACTTGACCCTTTCACTACCACACTACAGAAGGTTAACCCTTTCACTACCACACTACAGACGGTTAAATGAAGTGTGGTGGTGAAAGGGTTAACCTTCTGTAGTGTGGTAGTGAAAGGGTTATCCTTCCGTATTGTCACAGTGAAAGGGTTAACCATTTGTCGTGTGGCAGTGAACCTTCCGTATTGTCGCAGTGAAAGGGATTTGGTAGTGTGGTAGTGAAAGGGTTAAAGGACAACACTGGTGTAATGTTCATTTTAATGGGGGGACATATTATGGAAAATGGGATTTGCCTAGTTTTTAAATAGCTAAGTTGCTACATTCACCAAAAACCTGTTCAATACAAGGGAAGGAAGAGGTGCTGGAAAACGTAAAATTAGATGATTACCGGTAAATTGGACTAGTTTCACAAATAGAATATAAATACTTTAATTATTCCGAGGGAAAGTTGACACTACAAAATCGCTCACATTAAACATTTAGACAGAACAAAGTCACAAATAAGAATAACTAAACAAATTGCCTAAGAATAGAATAAAATAGACCCCTTTAATGACTTCCTGGGTGTAAGGCAAAGAGAATAGTAGCGGTGTGGGAAACGCTTCAGATGGTTTATTAGATTCTTCATTGACAGTGTTTAAATTAAAATGACCCCAGTGTTATGCTTTACACTTCAGTACTATCCCATAAAAGAGGTGTTAAAACAGGTTCAACAGGCCTAAATGAACTGAAGCCTCCACGTTCCTCCCCGTAGGACCCGCCCCTGATGTTCACGGAGGAGTACCAGAAGGCGGTGCTGGAGAGCTACCACAGCGTGTTCGACCTGAAGAGGAAAGAGTACGTCATCGGCGAGCTCATCTGGAACTTCGCCGACTTCATGACCGTACAAGGTAATTTTAATGGGTTGGAGTTGCACAAGGTAATGCAACTGATGGAACCAGGTCTATGTACGTTACAGTACGTACTTCAGTTTGAACTTGATCTGTCCGCCCTAGGGCCAATTACAGCAGGAAGGCGTGAGAAATAAAAACAAACATACATAAGAAACGTCACCAAAACTACACACTCGGGCGGCTGGGTAGCGCAGTGGACTAAGCACTCGCCTACCACCGCAGAGACTCGGGGATCGAATCCAGCTGTCAGCGGCACTTCAGCAGTGTTAGCGGGTGGGAAGCCGGTGGGGTATGTGTCCAGTGGCGATTCTAGGATTTTTTTAGCAGGGGGGGCATGAGCTAGTATGGGGGGGGGGGCACCACAAAAAAATACATGCATTTTTATATATATATATATAATATATATATATATTAAACTAAATAAGACTCGTGCACATCTGGTTGGACCCCGACTGGAGGTGCAGGTCAGCGCAAGAGAGATAAATAAACTAAAAGGAGAAAACCTTCAAGGGAAAGAAGGGACCGCACACTCCACAGGACTGGTTTTTGCTTATTTATTGTTGCACAACGCGTTTCGCTATCGCTTCCTCAGGTGCTATGCCAGAGTGGTATAAGATGGGCAAACTGCGTGGCACAGAATGTGTTAATATGACGTATGTCCAAATTATCAGGTTGCAAGAACACGGCCCATCACATCAACCTTTGATTTGGATTTTTAAGTGAACACAAAAGGTGCTTTGTATAAACCACCAAAGTAGAACATGACCAAATATTAATAACAATAAACACAAGTGTTGAAGGGCCCAAATGAGAGCAAGTGCTTCTTTTGCTATGACTGAGTACAGGGTTCGCACAAGGTCCTTGAAGTGCTTAAAGTGCTTACAAGAAATGCCTGGAATTCCTTGAAAACAGCCAATTAACAAGGTGCTTAATAAGTCCTTGAAATTTAAGTTTTGTTCATCCATGATAAAATTGTTCTGAATCAAGAAAATAATTTTTTTTAATCTAAAGTGTAACTAATTAGGGATGTCCGATATTATCGGCCTACCGATATTATCGGCCGATATTGGCATAAAAATGTGATATCGGAAAATATCGGTATCGGTTTTCAAAAAATTTATTTATTTACCCAGGCAAGCAAGTAAGAACAAATTATTATTTTATTTATTGTCAAAGTATGCATAATGTTGTGTTAATTACACAACAAGAGATATGTAATGTTAATTACCTGAAATTATTCAGTTTTTTGGGGGGGGAAACCCTGCATATATCGGTATCGGTTGATATCGGTTTTGATTGATTGATTGAAAACTTTATTAACAGATTGCAGAATGGGTACAATACAGTACAGCTCAATACACACAATTGTTAAGGGGATGCAGACCAGAGAAAGACTTTCGTCTTGTTTACATCAGGGTCCCCCATTTTCAATTAATCAGGATATCGGTTGATATCGGTATCGGAAATTAAGAGTTGGACAATATCTGTATCGGTAAAAAAGCCAATATCGAGCATCCCACTTTCAAGCCATAAATATTGGATCCCGATTCATTTAAAAGTGAATTGTATCCTTTTAAATGCCCTTTTAAAATGAAAAATAGTGCTTGGAAAAGTACTTGAAAGTCAGTGAATTTTATTCTGTCTGTGGGAATGCCTTTGGTACACTTGGCAACTGCTCTTTCAACCCCCTTTTCACCCATCTGCAACAAAATCACACCTACACGAACATCACTTGCATCAACTTGAAACTTGAATGGCAGGTCCAGCCAGGGAGCCGTGAGATGAAGACAATAGGCTCTTCTTCACTTTGGGCAAATGCCTGGTGAGAAATTGGGAGGCCAAACATATTTAACATCAGCCTTCAATAGCTCAGTCAGTGGGGCCACTACAGATGTCCCGACTGATGCAACAACTCCCGTTTAGTGGAAAAGTGTTCTTTTGCATGGATGGGACGAACCTCCCCTTTGCCCCACAACTTTACCTAAATAGGTTGCTGTGGCTTTCGCAAACTCACATTTTGACAGGTTGATCCTCGAGCGGGCCCAAACAAGCCTGTTAAATAGAGCCTGTAATCTGTGGTGTTCCCACGTTTCACTATCAATTACCACATCATCCAAATAAACTACACAGCCTTCCAACCCACACACAACTTAGTTCATTAACCCAGGGTTCCCACAGACATTGTCAAATGAAATTCAAGGACTTTTAAGTACCTTTCCAAGCACTATTTTTCATTTTCAAGGATGTCACTCGAAGGATACAATTCACTTTTAAATGCTGTTTTTTTAAGCATCGTCTTGGCCTGCTTGCCAGCTAGAGCATCACACACGCGAAGAGATGAGGAAAAACAGTTGGAGCGCGCAAGACAGCGACTCGTCAGATTTTATTAAAACGGAATAAAGGAAAAATATTTCTTGATTCAGAATAATTTGATCATGGATGAACAAAACATTCAATGCAAATGGTTGCTTTGAATTTCAAGGACTTTTTAAGCACCTTGTTAAAAATGTGCTCTTTTTAGGGGATTCCAGGCCTCGACTTTTTTGTTTAAAAAAAAATCAAGCACTTTAAGCACTTCAAGGACCTTGTGTGAACACTGTTAACCTTTGAAATGTGGCTGTGGCATTTTGCAGCCCAAATGGCATGACTATAAGAGTAGAGGCCTGAGCACAGGCCTGAGGGCGTCACAAAAGCACAAATCTCTCCGGCTCTTTAAGAAAGGGGAACCTGTCAGTAACCCTTGAGAAGATCAAACGTGTTGACATGTTTGGGCCCCCCACCTGATCACAACACAATATTTTGAGGTGCGCCCAGGCAGCAGTGGTTCTGCAAAAAATATATATCTGCTTAAAAAACCAAAGTCACTTTTTCACATGGTAGGTCACAACATGTTTACAGAAAAGTTTTGGAGTTGTATTTGGAGTGTATTTCATGACTGTTGGGAACTAGGCTACACTGGCACACCTACTTCCAGTGAATGGCGCTAAGCTAGGCTAACGGCGTGGCTGTTCCCTAAGCCTAATGCAATGCACAGAGAAGAAAAAGGTATGTATCTGCTTGTCTAACTCCAGGGTAGATGGCAAATAACCGAATTTCCCAAAAAGTTGGCGTGTTCCTTTAACCTTTCGAAAATGTGTGGAGGTTTTCTAACCGACAGACAGAGAGAAGCCTAACTGGATGAAGAGGGTTCAGCAGTACCATGTATGACACTTCTGAGTCCAGGGCTTTCCTGAATGATGGGCGTAGCATCCCCCGCATTAACATCACGTTATATTAGATGAGTGAAAGTCTGCGTATCTGAGAGCAATCATGGGTCACTTTGAATAACCTCGACCAGCTGTTAACTTTTATTTTCATCCAAATGCCCCTAGTAGTGTAGGTAACTTTTGCTAGGGTTTGAAATCTTACGTAGTGGTTGCAACAACAAACATTATCCTCCTCCTTCCTCAAATACTGACTGAATTACTTGCTATTAGAGCTGGATAACCTTGGGCAGCTTCACCTGAAGGATCTCACTCATGATAGGGTTTAGTGTGATTTTAGTCTTACTTTCTTTTATTTGGCATTTCGATCATGTCTTTTTTTTTGGTCTGAAAGCCTACAGATTACATCTCATGGACCAAATAATTTCACCCGAAAAGGGGAGTCAAACCATCGGCAGCAGAACCAAAACCTGGTCGGCGGCATTTTTTCGGAGAGACTTGTTTTGTTCTGCCATTTCCCCAGCCTCATAATCTTAGCTTGAACCCAAGTAATCAAGTTCTGTGGGGGATCAGTCGACATCCATTGATCCTCCACCACAGACGAGGGATCATGGACAGTTAATTGGGACTAAATCCTGTACTTATTTAGACAACTTCTCTAGCTGCCAACAAGAGCCATGGCAAACCATCCTCCCAATCTGCCTTCAGCTCTGTGCAATAAAGCACACCGCAGCGGTTCTAGATGCTGATGAAAGCGCTCAAGTGCACCTTGGCTCTGTGGATGCCCAACACTATCACACATGCCATGTCTGGTCTCCCTGTTTCAGTACGCTACATTATTGACTTGCTGCCTCACCCTCCCAAGAAAATTACGCAAAGGGATTTGGTATTTGTGTATAAACTATAAAGGGTTAAGTGTATACACAGTGAGATTCAGTAGCTTGATTAAGCTCTGGGAGCATTAAGGAAGTATACTTGATGTGAAACATAATGGATGTCTGGAATCTGACCAGTAAATTGTTCCCATTGGAGACTCAGGTTATTGAAACAGCCTATGCCGTCTGTTGATTTTACGAAATAGTTTTCCTTATTGACCTGGGGACAAAAATCCTATTGTTTCCTTATCTATTTATTGGTCTCTTTGAAGAGGATGAGCACAGATTACATTAACCCTTTCACTACCACACTACTACAGGTTAACCTTTCATTACCACACTACAGACGGTTAACCGCCTGTAGTGTGGTAGTGAAAGGGTTAACCGTCTGTAGTGTGGTAGTGAAAGGTTAACCTTCTGTAGTGTGGTAGTGAAAGGTTAACCGCCTGTAGTGTGGTAGTGAAAGGGTTAACCGTCTGTAGTGTGGTAGTGAAAGGGTTAACCGTCTATGTAGTGTGGTAGTGAAAGGGTTAACCTTCTATATAGTGTGTTAGTGAAAGGCTTGACCCTTTGTCATGTGGCAGTGAAGGGGTTAACCTTCCGTATTGTCGCAGTGGAGGGGTTAACCATTTGGCAGTGTGGTAGTGAAAGGGTTAATACTTGTTTACAGCATTCGATGTGTGCACAGCTGAAGCTCATCTCCAACACCATGGAATGACACACTGTGGTGCAGAGGGCCGCTCTCAACCCAAAGCAATTCAATGACGTCTGCAGTACCTCGCGGCTGCGTACGCTCCTCTACATCAGAACTAGGCTGGACAAGATTAGATATGCCTCCTAAAATGTCTAAACGGAAGTACAGGCTACAGGCTTTCCGGTTTCGACAAAACAATTATAGAAACGTGTATAAAGTGCACAATATTTCCTGGTTTAAGCCACTGCAGCGGCTTTGCCTGAAGAATTTACTACATGACCGGGACGTTCTATAGCTTGTTTGCCGACAGGATTCGGGAAAAGTTTGGTCCGTTCGGAGGCAGCTTCCAGGGGAAGTACACACACCGTAAATTCTACGCCACAGACACTTTCGGCCGTAGTTCTTTACCAGGCTTTATCTCACAGTACATCAGAACTGACTTGAACGCTGCTACACTCTGGCTGCTGCTTTGGGTGAGAACGGCCCGTGACACACTGCCCTGTATAAAAATATCTCTCTCTCTGCAGGGGTAACACGTGTGGTGGGGAACAAGAAGGGGATCTTCAGCAGACAGAGGCAGCCTAAAGCGGGAGCCTTCATCCTCAGGGAGAGGTACTGGAGACTGGCTAACGAAACGGGCCTGCTGCCCCCCTGGACCAAATACCCGTGCCCGCTCCGATGAAGCCCTGTGGTGGGGAACACAGGGCAGCCAACCCCCTGGACAGGGACCGATCCATGGAAGCCTAGTGCCTTGGGATGACCTCCGACCTAGTGCCTTCAAATCAAATTGTGATCAAAACTCTTATCAAATCAGTCACACTCTACAATCGGACAATAATGAGATCAAATTAATGTTTAATATGTAGCCTGTACTTTGAATACACTCTAAATATACACATACTTTCAGTTACCCTTTTAGATTACTTCATATAGTTGTATTAATATGATAGAAAAGGGAATATCAAAATATGTTCCCAGCATCTCTGCAGTCTCTTACACTTATTAAATCTGCAATGTCCGCCTCCTCTGATCACCTTTCTATTGCACAAAAGATCTAGTAGACACAGTGGAACTTTTAATTTTTTTTATCAGTGGACAACAATGGCAATTTGATCTCTGCTTGCTTCTCTGACCTTATTACTGTATTACAGTCATCTGAAACAAGAGAGAATGGTGCAGCTATTGTGTTTGTGATACAAACCATATTATTATTATTGGCAGGTGGTGAGAGTTGTTTAGCTCCGGGCAACCGTGGTTAGTTAGTTAGTATTTTTAAACTCTTAATGTCCACCATGCAGATACAAAACTGTTGGTCAACTCATGGATATAAAATAACATATCAGTTCAGTACATCAGAGAATCAAGCAGGGAAAACTTTTATTTTTCCCTCAGGAATCAAAGTAGCTTATTCACTAAGGTTGAGGAAGTGTGAATAATAATGCTGGGCTTTGGCAGGTGATTGTAGTATTTCATGTCGGTCATTATATAACACATTTGAACCCTTTCACTACCACACTACCAATGGGTTAGTTAACCCTTTCACTGCGATGATACAGAAGGTTAACACTTTCACTGCCACACGACAAAGGGTTAACAATTTCACTACCACACTACAGAAGGTTAACCCTTTCACTGCCACACTAAGGGTTAACCTTCTGTAGTGGTAGTGAAAGGGTTAACTGGGTCATTTTAACCGAGACGCACCAACACCAAGACTTGATTGTACTGATTATTAGAGAATTATCGAGGTGTTTTTGTTCTGTGTGAAGCTGAGCTTGCTTGTCAAACATCATGCTCTTCATTGTTACCAACCATTTAGTTTGTACATTCCTATATCCTCTCTCTCTGTCTCTCTATCTGCAAGGTATCTCCGTCAGTAACCCTTACACCTATAATCAGTTACAGCCGGCAGGAACAATACAGAGTATTAAGACTGATGGTCTACTGCTAGCAATATTTGTGTCAGTAACGAGCTACAAACTGTGATTGTATTTGAAATGGTATAGTTATTGTTGCAAACGTGTTATATTGCTGGAGAAATAGCTGATTTGACTGAAATTGCAATATGATTGTGTTTTTGGAATTTAGTCATTTTGTGTTTGTGTGACTATTTGTGTAAATGGGATTTCTTTGAACATGTACTATCATTAAAACATACAAATTTTTCCACCACTGGCTTCACTTTCATGTTTGTTTGTTTACAACTGCAATGACTCACTCGGTTGAGCTATTTTTGTAACCCGAGTCGACCGATTGTTGTTCACAGGCCTGAAAGCCTCGAGTCCAAAGGTCAAAGTTCTCTCAATTAAAGGGGGTTGCCAGTGAATTTCAACTTTGAAATGCGTTATTCCTACGCCATAGGACTGTTATCTTTGCGTCAAGTCAACATTGACTATTTTCTCCGAGACTAAAAGGAGAAGAGTGAATTTGTAACTGGGAAGTTTCCGACCTCAAAGTTGGAAAAAGACCTCTTGAACAGCAACTGAACTCGGACATCTGAGTGGAGTCTGAGCATTTGTAGAGTTCCGTATCTCAGACGAAACATCACATCAACAGAAAAACACATTAAGTTGCCTTACACTGTTTCGGTAGGCCTAAACCTTGTGCATTTAGCTGGTTGCACTGCTGTAGTAAGGTGGAATATAGGTAGGGGGATAAACTATAACTGATAATAGTAGTAGTAGAAATCACTGGAGCTCTGCTTGCTAGTAGCTACCATAACCTACTGTACGTCATGTTTTCCAGCCTGAATGCTTAGACGGTAGGAGGTTGGAGTTCTGAGGTCATTACATTGGAAAATTCCCAGTTCCCACTTAACTTATTGGTGTACTACATTGAAGTCGCAACTAGGAAAAATGCAACCTCCAATTGGGAAAAATGCAATGGAACGGCCTTCAAAGTTACAGCCGGCAGGAACAATACTGACTATTAAGACTGATCGTCTACCGCTAGCAATATTTGTGTCAGTAACGAGCTCAGACTGTTCTGATATGCAGTTTTCTGACATCATGGAATCTTTAGAAGACAACTGAAGCTAGGGCCGGCTGCACAAAACACCCTTAACACTTCCAGTGCCACTGGTTAACATGGTAAAACGTGGTTGAATGCCGGCACCCACTTCAATGATAGCGTTGTGAACGCATAATCTCTGTCTTAAATTATGGCTATGTGTCTAATCTGCTCGTCGCTTATCAATGACTTGTTTGCAGTCAACATTGTCGAAACTGATTGTTTTTTAATCGCTTCATTTCCGTTTTATAGCATTTTGAAAAGCCCTCTTTTTCAAGGAAACTATAAAGATTCCGTGATAATCGGCATTTACTGGAATATTCTGGCATACGCAAAAACGTTGTAATTTTTCAGCCTATTTATGAATCGTTTTCAAATAAACGCTAGATTATCGATAGTATATGTGTACTTATGCACGCTATAGAAGCGGGCTGAAATATCGATTCTCATTTCCTGATCGCACACACACACACGCATAGGGCAAACGCTGATATCTCTGTGAAAACAGCTCTGATTATCCTAAGACTGGTAAAATAAATTCCTTACCTCAGATCAGATGTTATCCAAAAAGATTATTCCAATTCCTGATCGCCATTCCAAATATCGATCGCGTTTATTAATTCAGCGTTGGGTACTGTAAATACCTCGGCACGGTCGTGTAGTGGTTAACACTGTCGCCTCACAGCAAGAAGGTCCAGGGTTCGATTCCCGCTTGGTGACCAGGTTTCCATGATGCCAGGTACTCAGGTGGGGTATCTCCCAGGCCTTTCTGTGTGGAGTTTGCATGTTCTCCCCGTGCTCGCAAGGGTTTCCCCCCCCGTTAAGATAAACCCAATGGAAAAACATGCACAACAGATCGCTACCGCTGTGGCGTCCTTGACGAAGACAGACAGGAGCACTTGGATTGGTCCCCGGGGCGCGGCTCACGTTGACGCCCTATCTGCTCCCGGCTGCCCATGGGGGGAAGGACAACGGGATGGGAAAAGTGCAGAGAGACATTTCATCTGCGACTCAGTGCATGTGTGTGTGTGTTCCTGTGGGTCGCCCATCTCGCGTGTGTTAAAACTGCATGACAAATAAATACTTCTAGTCTAACCCCCTACCTATACCTAATCCACGCGTTTTCCGGGCCGGCGATCACAATGGATTCTTCAGTTGGCTTGACGGAAAAGTAAAATGAGGAAACTATGCAATATGTATAACTTGAATAAGTAATAAATACAGAAACATGTTTAACAATATGTAAATGAGTAGCTACATTTATTTTACATTACATTAACATTTATACGGTCTTTGGCCCTTTGAGGGCAACCATAATGCTGATGTGGCCCTCTGAAAATGAGTTTGACACCCCTGATCTAATAGTTATGTAGTCAGGTGCATTCCATGTGGGGAAATGGGAAGTAGGGAGGGGATACATAAACTACAACATTCATTTTGGACCAGGGGCGGCTAGGTGGCGCAGTGGACATTGCGCTCGTCACCAACGCAAGAGACACCGGTATCGAATCCGGCTGTCGGCGTTGCCTCCAGCTTGGGCCGGCCGTCATACGAACTCAATTGGCAGAGTTAGCGGGTGGGAAGTCGATGGGTGGTAATCTGGACGTTGTAAACAGCGACTCCTACAGGTCGGTTGGGGCGCCTGCACAGCAGAGACAGGAAAATGGCGGGGGCAGTGTGAGCCTCCCACGTGTTACTCCTCGCCAAATGAGAGTCCGCGCTGGCAGGTGAAAAGATGTGACAGGCTGCCTCCTCGTGTACCGGAGGGGACATGTGATGGGCTTCTATCCTCCCTACAACCGGCCAGTGGGGGGCACATGCAAGCAACGTTCAAGACAGGGGAGGGGAGAATTGGCACGGCTAAATTGGGATGGGAGAAAAATTGAAAAAGGAGGAGAAAAAGTGGACCACAAAACATTCATTTTGGACCTGCCAAAATGTTTTAAATTATAAATTCATTAATCAATCATTTCTTTGGGGGAAAAGCAATACTTTTATTCCGCACCTTTCTAAAAGCAGTTTTTTTTGTAATGATTATTCTGCATAGAAATTTTATATATACCACCTTTAAGTCTTCTCCTTAATTAAGGTTTCCTTAAAATGTTCACTTAAGCATTAAAAGGTTTTCTCCTTATCTTGGTCTTTATCTTGAGTCCATTAAAGTTAGTTGTTAAACCGTTACACAAAATACCATAGCAACCAAAGTAAGGGAAACAACTTGTTGAGGTACCTCTGACTCGATAGTACCGGCAACATGGCAGAGTTTATAGTCAAATGTACTTTTCAGCATGTGCTTTCTTTTATTGTATTCCTCCAATCTTATATTTTCCTCCTGTGACCAATTAGGTTTTCTTGCTTTACTTTCTTCTGCCATTTTTAATTTTCTTTTACTGTATACAGTTAGGCCAACTTTGTGAGACGACATAGGTGATGCTATCCCATGCGCACAGAGTAACTCGTTTTTTCCGCTGTAAAATCTCTCACTGCAGTAAATGCCTTAATGTTTTTCTTAAACTAAAGGAAATCAGAGGGATTGTGTGTAACACACGTGAGTTCCTCAGCTAAGAAGAAATTAAGCCTTACGTGTCATCATTAAGGAGAAAACTTGAGGTGTTCTGTGCAACCCTTCTTGTGGGAGTACAAGAGAAACTACACATTTTACATATCTATGGTTTCTCCCTCTGTATTTCTGGGTTAAACATTTGGCACTGAGGTTATAATTCCCATCTCCCTCAACTGGGAGCTTCGGACCTCTGACTTTGAGTGGAACACCGCAATTAGTCCCCGTCTGTGATGAGCTTGATTGTATTTTATGATGTCACACTGATGTAATTAGAGCTAGATGGAAAAGATGTTTCTGCCAGCAGCCACGCCATTTTCCGCAGGGATCAGGGTACATTTTCTAGTTTTAGTAATATAACGTTTACTTGAACAGACTGGTAGGAAACTATAAGATTTTTCTCATCCTAGTCTGACTCCATTGTGCAGCTCAAGGCGGTACATCCATCCGACATCAGACAAGAATATTTTATTTCTAGCATTGGGAGATAGTTGCTCACGTTAACAGATACCTAGGCTGGTAAAGATATGCCTCCTAAAGTGTCTAAACGGAAGTACATGAAGTACAGGCTACAGGCTTTCCGGTTTCGACAAAACAATTATAGAAACGTGTGAAGTGCACAATATTTCCTCGTTTAAGCCACTGCAACGGCTTTGCCTGAAGAATTTACTACATGACCGGGACGTTCTAGCTTGTTTGCCGACTCGGATTCGGGAAACGTTTGATCCGTTCGGAGGCAGCTTCCAGGGGAAGTACATACACCGGAGATTCTACCCCATAGACACTTTCGGCCGTAGTTCTTTACCAGGCTTTATCTCACGGAGATACAACTGGGAACGAGGTTAACCCTTTCACTGCCGCACTACCAAATGGTTAACCCTTTCACTGCGACAACACACGGAAGGTTAACCCTTTCACTGCCACGTGACAGAAGTTGTGATAGTAAAGGGTTAACCTTCTGTCGTGTGGCAGTGAAAGGGTTAACAGATAACAGTCAGTGTACTGTATGTAGGCCACGTGAATTGTGAAACAATGCTGTGTTCGATTATAACTCAAGAGGTCGGGAAATTCCGACTTCCTACTTTGCAAACTCGGGTAAGATTTCTCAACCCACAGTTCAAGCCTCAAGTCGCTGCTGTCGGGACAAAACCTCATAACTCCAAAAACCCAACTTTTCAGCAGATGAAAAAAACTAACACAGATTTGAGGGTGAATAGAGTTAGGAGGTTTAGACAGATGATCGGTTTAATGCTTTCCCATTGTTTAAACTTTGTAAAACCCACACACACATATGGAGGATGATCTACGGAGTTGATTTATATAATAATAAAAAAAAAAAAAAAAATGGAGTTATGAGGTTTTGTCCCGACAGCAGCGAAGTGTAATTTGACGCCATTTCAACATGGCCACCCACATCGCAATACGGTGAGGAAAAAATATAGAATTTATAAATATTGTATGAATCTTTTTTTTTATAACTTTTTCTCCTCCTGTTTTTTTTTTTTTTTCTCCCATCCCAATTTAGACGTTATGTCAATTCCCCCCTCCCTGGTCGTTGCTCGCATGTGCCCCCCACTGGTCGGTCTAGGGAGCCCTGAAGTCTATCAGATGCTTCCTCTGAGACATAGGAGACAGCCAGCAGCATCTTTTCACCTGCCAGCGCGGACTCTCATTGACTCTCACACTATCCTCGCCATCTCCCTCCCTCGCTGTGCAGGCGCCCTGACCGACCTGTAGGAGTAGCTGTTTACAACGACCAGAATACCACCCCACCGGCTTCCCTCCCGCTGAATCTGCCAATTGAGCGTTGGTGACAAGCGCTTAGTCCGCTGCGCCACCCAGCCGCCAAATATTGTATGAATCTTAACACATTTTTGATTTTCAACTTTGTATGCTTTCAGACCAATCAGCATACCAATATAACTAAGTGTGACACAAAGTTTTAGCGTGAGCATCTATGTTTTTCCCAACTTTGTGGCTTGAGGTCAGAGATACAGTAGGTTTCCCACTTCCCACCTCAGACCATAAACAGCATACTCCCTTAAACCGTATTTACTATATTGAGGGTTAAAAATGACAGAGGTGGTTCCAGAGGGAATGTTTTAATGGTAGACCATTTCCACGTGACAATGACAGTTTAAACTGTTCCAACGTTGTGTCAACTTTTGTAACAGTTTCCGATAAAACTGGATTTAACTGGTTTTTTCTGCACCCTCCTACCATTCATGTAACACATTTCCATGTAAGAAAATACAGCATTTTTAAACTTATATTTGGCAAATACAGAAGCAAACCTCAACAGTTTTCCTCCACAAACAAATTGAATAAAAATGTTACGCCGACACATGGATTTCTAGCCCTCCTCCCCCCATTTTTTTCATACTAAAATAACCCAGAATGTTAACAGTCTATACAGCTAAAGGGCATCGTTAAGGATGTGTGTGTGGTGGTGGTGGTGGGGGGGGGGGGGGGGGCATTACAATCTTGTAGTTTAATTAAACATGATGAGCTAACAAACATTTCCTAGCTAGAAAAAATAAATGAAGTGGAGTTTAGATCAGGGAGAATGGGAGAGAGAAAAATAATTATTCAACAGGGCATTTTGACTGGTATCTTTATATGGATATCTTTGCAGATATTGGATAACAAATCTTTGGGGATTACCAATGATCAGATGACATTTTAAAAGGAAGGCAAGCAGGAAGTGCCAATTACAGTCATCCTTCTTCATCTCACAAGGCGTCTTACTGTTGCTCTTCTTTGGCTCTGGGCCCAGTGATCAAACAGAAGGCACTTTTGATGGCATTGGTGATGCGACAAACATGGCAGTTATAAACCTCAGGGCCTAATTTCAACATTTATGAATACCGGTATGCAATCGTACAGGTGCTCGGAACAGGTTGGGAGTCATAACGGTATGTATGCTAATCAAATTTGACCTTTCATTTGACAAAAACTAAAAAAAAGTTACTTCTTGTCCAGTAAAGAAAATAATAAATAAAATAAAAGAACATACTGAAACCTTCTTGGGGTTTTGACTTAACATGCCATCCTCCTCACCCACCTCTCTACAGTAACTGGGATTAGACTGTTATAGGCTCACATATATGAATGCTATGGCAGCGTGGACTCAACGTTAGGCTACCAACTCTCGTCATATATTCTAAATAGTTGCGCAAAGGTCCCAAAATGGTTGCCAAAAATTTACAAACTGTTAACAAACTTCCTGCCATAGTAAACTCCAGGGACAGTTGTCACAAATATTGAGTACACACAGGTTTTCCCCCCCAAATGTGGATGACAAAACAGTGTAGTTGGTAATCTCTAGGGCTGACCTCGACTAGTCGAATAATTGACCGAAAGGAGCCGTAGTCGACTGCCAACCTCTTAGTCTAATGCAAACAAATTAATAAAAATAAGTATAATCTTTATTTATCATTCTTTCCAAAAGCAAAGAGGCCTAGAAGCGCGGCTAACGCTAATGGCGCTCATACCAGCGAGGCTAACTGCCTAAGAAAACGGGCACAGAGGCACTGAAAGAGGATTGCACCCGTCTAATGAACACACTAGACTAGACAAATGTCAAGATGTATCCATCAGTGGACCAATTGCATGCTTTTTCAGAGGACAAGAAGCCTTCAGTTGACTCCTTCAGACATTAAGCACCTCCCACAGCCCAAATGGAATGATAAAAAAAATTATAATAATAATATTTATATATATATATTTTTTTTTTGCACAGGTAGTCGACTATCGGCAAATTTTGGCCAATCAAAGTCGAATATACAAATCCTTAGTCTGGGACAGGCCTAGTAATCTCATTAAGTGAGTTGGACTTCTGGTTCAAACAGGATAATACTGTTTTTAACAGTATTTTAGTGACTGATGCAGAGCTAGGATCTGATAACACAACTGTTTACCTCAGTCTATCAAAGAGCATAGGTTTACCGGACGACCAACACCGGTTCCTGACAGGCAGCGAGCGAGCGAACTGGAGACGAAATCGCGCGCGACACTGTCCTGATATGACGCGGCATGTGTCCGAGTGTGTGTGTGTTACCTGGAAGCACAGGGGCAAAGCAGCCTGCGATTCTCAACCAATAAAAAGTGTTTAGGGGCGGGACTCGGCCACGTCATTCGCTCAACTAGAGACACAGCGAGCGAATATTTGAGGGGTGAACGACATCGCTGCTCAGTTCGCTGTCGCTCGCGGCAGGTCAGGATAGTCTGATTGAAACTAATACATTTTTATCACTTTTTCTCGCTTGCTCGCGTCGCTCTGTCAGGAAGGGGTGTAAGGTGGGGAATGTACCGGGGGAAGAAAATACAGTGACTATCGTGTTTCTCCATTTTCATATACCATGAATGACTTGATACGTTTATCACAGGAAGTACGTCACCAAAATTCTATGTTTTAACATCTGCCATCGACAATAACTTCTAACAGGATTTGCATTCCATGACACGCACATGAAAAGACATGGAGACTATAGCAGCGGTGGAAGTGGAAACCGTTTAACCGACTGATATTAAACTTGCACCAAACGTATCGATCTAAAATGGTATCTGTGAGATTTGTCCCAATGGCAGATATATATGGTTGAAGCCAGGACATCATTTGTACCATGCATTTTTGAAAAGTGAGAAACTTTGCAAACATGTACAAAAAAAAAATCAGTGTATAGTTTGGATGGAAAAAGATGGTTCTAAGTTCTATGGTACCGCAGGGTTGGACACCAGAGATCCAGCGGGTTGTGGTTCTTCCACACATGATTAGACAATACTGCGAGGTACTGGTAAGGCCACGAGAGCCGTGGTCTTCCTTTTCATACCCTCGTCTGTCTGCAGTTCTGTATCACTCATGATTTGGATCCAAGATCACACACGCCTCCACACTAAAAAAAAAGAAAAGAAAAGGGAAAAGAAAAACATCTTCCTCAATAAATAGAGATCCGGAGCCACGGTACCCACTGGTAACGAGGCCCGGCAGAGACCCACACATCTCCACGAGCAGATACCACAACCTACCAATATGGCTTAAGAGTTCATCTTGGTTTTCTTATCAAACAAGCATCTTACACCTTGTACACTTATATTGTTCATTTATATCCAAAACATAAATGTGTATGTGTGTATCGATTATTGTTCACATTCTGCAAGTTATTTAAGTTTGAGAACACCTCCACCTAAAATGATGTAGGCATTGAGGGGCCCAGACTCGAGAGCTTGGAGGGAACCGGAACACTTTGCGTTAAATGTGCAAGACGTCAAGATGCTTCCGCCCACCAAGCGATCTACCCTCCAGCAGCCAATCACAGTTTAGCAGCCTGTGCCACCTTGTTTTTAGACTCAATTGGAGAGGGTGAAACACTATACTGGCATTTTAGTTTACAATTTTAGTAAAATAAAGCCTCGGACCTACAACAATGATAGGCGACAAAAAAAGAAAAGAAAAGGTGTTACACAACATTACATCCCTCCCAAAAAAATAAAATGTTAAAGAAATAAAAAAAATTAAAGTTATTCACCTCACACTCCTTTAGGCACATAAGTCTTCATGGATCCCACTTGTAGTGTGTGGTGGTCAGGAATGCTTTTCACACAAAACAAAAAGAAATACAAGACGGTGGGGGTGCTGTTATGGAGAGTAGTCTTGGCATTATGAATCTTTATGAATCTCATGTTTTGTTTTTTTGACCTTTGTGACTTCTGACCAGATGAGACGGTGACCACTTACAACAATGAAATCCACACAACTCTGAACAGCATGCCTGACCTGGGTTTGCAGGAAATAATTTGTCCTACACTAAACCGCAAACACATCAGACTTATTCACCAAGATGGTGACTTAAATCACTTTTTTTTGTTTGTTTGTTTGTTCCAAATTTGTTTATTTAATTCCCTGTTTTGTTGGTATTTTTTTTTATTTTGTTTTTACTTAAAAGTCTATGTCAACACTAACTCACAATCTAGCCTGAAATATTGCCCAGCAGTTATTTACAGAATTGAAAAAAAGAAAAGAAAAATAAACTATAATCTGATCTACAAACAATTCCTCACATTCTCCCAAGTTTGTTTTAGTGGTCCTCTTCAAAAAAACTAAAACAAATGTGCTATATAAAGTGTAAACATAAAGAGGGAAAGGGCAAAAAAAAAAAAAAAAAAAAATCCTTACGATGCAATAGTTTTCGCCCGCCTCACAGAGTCACTGCATCGCACGATGACCTAACGACTGTGCATGTCTCATTCTTCTCCAGGTTTTTAGTGCAGATCCACTGTGCAGGAATAGGACCGTCCTAAACTATTTCAAGTAAAAACACCTTTTTTTATGTTCCGCTTTTCCTCCCATTTTCCCGATCCATTTTGTTCACGAGGGCGGTCCTCCATTGAAGATATCTATCTCTGCTCGCTTGGGTTGAATGGACCCCCACACACACACACACACACACACACACATACATACACACACAGCCCATTCCTTAGGTGAGGAGAATATTGAAGAAAAATTAAATTAAAAGAAAAATGAGAAAAAAAAAGATTTAAAAAGGGGGGGGTGGGAAATCACTAATAAATCCTTCCGTGTTTGCAATCAACAATGAGATGGCCCCAACTTTTTTGTCTTTTTTTTTTTAAGTTAATTTTCTTCTGGTTTTCTTTTCTTTTTTAAACACACAGCAGAATAAACATTGGAAGCAAAGTCTCCTGGTGGCAAGTCAAATGTTCAGAGGTCACATTTCTTTTTCTTTTTTGTTAATATTCTTCTTGCCGCGCGTCTCTCTACGTCCTCTAGTCCTCCTTGGCTTGGAGCTGCTGCTTCCAGGCCTCGTTCAAGTAGACGAGTCGCTTGTAGTTGAGGATAAAGAGAATGAAGTTCAGCGCGTATGTGGTGATGCAGATGATGCACAGGTCCTTCAGGACGAAGTAGAGGATGTATCCCAGGTAGAGGGAGCCCATCACCGACAGAATGGACGTCGTCATCAGGATAAGGGCGGCCATTGCGCTGACCGTCATTCCTAAAACACAAAGACGCATACTGTGGCTTAGGCAACTGATGAAGACGCAATAAAATACACACATTCCTGCGATAAACAAGCACTACATAGACGGGCAGATTTGCCTGGGGGACTATGTGGGAGGGGACCGCCCCTTGGGAATTACTTTTAGTACTGTAGCCAGGTAACATTTATGTCTTGGATAGAGGATTGTCTTGTGATAGAATGGGAGAGGCTAGAGTACCATAACCAAGAACGGTAAAATGAAGAAAAAAAAACATTGTAAAATAATTTATAAAAAAGCACTACATAGCACTTCCAGCTTGAAATATAGGTAAGAAAGAAAACATTATTTGAACCAGTAACCCATAATGAAAATGGAAAAATCTTTAGAAAGGAATGCCACCCATTTGAAGAATTCACACAATGTTATTGCTGCGGCCCGGGACGGTTCAGTCGGTACAGTATTTGTGAACGCGCACCACCCTCAGAGAGAGAGAGAGAGAGAGAGAGACCCTCCCTGGGACGGTTCAGTCGGTACAGTATTTGTGAACGTGCACCACTCCCAGAGAGAGAGAGAGAGAGAGAGGACCCTCCCCGGGACGGTTCAGTCGGTACAGTATTTGTGAACACGCACCACTCTCAGAGAGAGAGAGAGAGAGAGAGAGAGAGAGAGAGAGAGAGAGGACCCTCCCTGGGACGGTTCAGTCGGTACAGTATTTGTGAACGTGCACCACTCAGAGAGAGAGAGAGAGAGACCCTCCCTGGGACGGTTCAGTCGGTACAGTATTTGTGAACGTGCACCACTCTCAGAGAGAGAGAGAGAGACCCTCCCTGGGACGGTTCAGTCGGTACAGTATTTGTGAACGTGCACCACTCTCAGAGAGAGAGAGAGAGAGAGAGAGAGAGAGAGAGAGAGGACCCTCCCTGGGATGGTTCAGTCGGTACAGTATTTGTGAACGCGCACCACTCTCAGAGAGAGAGAGAGAGAGAGAGAGAGAGAGAGAGACCCTCCCTGGGATGGTTCAGTCGGTACAGTATTTGTGAACGCGCACCACTCAGAGAGAGAGAGAGAGAGAGGACCCTCCCTGGGACGGTTCAGTCGGTACAGTATTTGTGAACGTGCACCACTCTCAGAGAGAGAGAGAGAGGACCCTCCCTGGGACGGTTCAGTCGGTACAGTATTTGTGAACGTGCACCACTCTCAGAGAGAGAGAGAGAGAGAGAGAGAGAGGACCCTCCCTGGGACGGTTCAGTCGGTACAGTATTTGTGAACGTGCACCACTCTCAGAGAGAGAGAGAGAGGACCCTCCCCGGGACGGTTCAGTCGGTACAGTATTTGTGAACGCGCACCACTCAGAGAGAGAGAGAGAGAGAGGACCCTCCCCGGGACGGTTCAGTCGGTACAGTATTTGTGAACGTGCACCACTCAAAGAGAGAGAGAGAGAGGACCCTCCCTGGGACGGTTCAGTCAGTACAGTATTTGTGAATGTGAACGCGCACCACTCTCAGATAGAGAGAGAACCCTCCCATCGGTGACGTCACTAAGACCTATCTCAAACCCTGCCCTCTTTTCTTGATCCTCCAATCACAACTGTCGCTTGCCTCGGACAGAAGCAAGCGACAGTTGTGATTGGAGGATCAAGAAAAGAGGGCAGGGTTTGAGATAGGTCCATTCTGGGGCTGCTCCACAGACAATGAATGGGACTCTGACCTTATGAGGTCATGAAATGTTTGTGTGAGCTTACACTAAGGCTGTCCCGTGTCCCCGAAGCCTGTTTTTGGGATTCGAACTTCGTCAGGGTTTTTCGAACGAACGTTCGAACCTTCGTTTTTAATAATAAAAGAAATTTCAAATTGTTATATCCTCGAACTAAATCCTCAATTTGAATAAAGTGATTAATGATTAAATTAGTCTTTTCTTTTTTATTAAATCAACTTTCCAGCCCCAGCCCAGGGAGAAGCCCCAGCCCAACTAAATCAATTAAATCAACTTTCTTTAATGAATATTTCTTTTAATACTATAATATTAGTGTAGCCTAATCTTTATCTGCAACCGTGAAGAAAAACCCCATTGGTTTAAACAGAATTAATAGGATTTCTTTTTATAAAAAAAATTTAATTTGAATTAAATAAAATAAAAAAATAAATTCGAATTTTGATTTAGAATTCAACTGCCAACGTAACGAACGAAGGTTCGAACGTTCGAACGTTTGGGCTCAGCCCTAGCTTACACCCAAATTAGGTTTATATTATAGGTCTCTGAACCAGAAGTAAAGCCTTGTGTGGGTGTTAAGTGCTCACACAAAAATGTTATGGCCTCATAAAATCAGAGCCCCACATAGTGTCTAAAACAAAATGGGGGAGGGGGGGGGGGGGGGGGGGGGAATTACAAACGTACGTACGGTCTTTTACTTTATGCACTTTGCTAAGTAATCTACTGTGCCTGCCTATATTACCACCTACTACGCTATTGCCAATATGTCTATACTACTTTGAACTCAAGTTCAACACCGTTTGACAAACAATATCACTTACCCTTAGCTGCCAGAGATGTACCCTTCCTGCTGACTTGTTGTACAGAACTTGTAAGTCTCTTTGGATACACACGTCAGCTAATTTACTAAATGTAAAATCAAATGTAAATGTCTATAGAGCAGCCCTCTGAAAAAGGCCTCTTGTGCAGGGATACCAGTGGTGGGCGAAAATATCGACACAGTATAGTATCGCAATATTTGCGTGGTGATACTGCATCACAAGGACGCCAAGTATCAATATTTTATTATGCAAAAATAAATATATATATTTTTTTCTTTTTTTTGTATAAGGAAGTTGCATTGTTCATTTCAATACCTGTAATAGTACAGTAGTCCACACACACGTGCAACTTGGAATATGACTGTAATACAAACAGTTCAGTTTGTCAGGTACATGCAACACAGAATACAATCTGTCTGCTTGAGAAAATCCCATTTGCTGCAATAAAAATTATTGAAGTGAGATGAACAGACTGAAAACTTTATTTTATTAGATAAAACATGTTGACAGTTTTACTTGCAGTTGAAAAAAGGTAATAAATCGCAATATATCAAAATATTAATATCGCAATATATTTTTTATCACAATACTATCGTGACTTAAGTATCGTGATCGTATCGTGAGGCCTCTGGTGATTCCCACCCTAGAGCAGCCCTCTAAAAAAGGCCTCTTGTGCAGGGATACCGTTCAGCATCATCCTGGAAGTAGGCACAGTCTCACGTGAAGTTCCCCTTTTTATAAATCCTAGACTTTATGAATGAAAAGATATGTATGCATTTCTAGGTGCTTGGAAAGAGGAACACCTCTGCAACTAAGTCTAAGTTCAGTCTGAACTTCTAGAAGGCACAATTGTTTTGTGCATGCACACCGTTACGTTAATAGATCTGGGGTCTTATCTGCTGTGTGTGTATATATATATACAGACTGTATTTATAAATATAAATGACCGCTAAAAGACACCGTCAAGACTTTAAATCCTCCTGCCTGTCCATCTAGTAGGGTTCAGCCGATACTTATGAGGACAATAGACAATATATGGGGCCAATATTCAATTGCATGAAAAGGGGACATTTTACTATCAAGATGTACAGTGACACAAACACAAAGCCGCCTTCAAATGAACATAATGGTTAATTCAATAACTTGAAAAATACAAAACATTTTAACAAAACATTTTTAAGTGCATGGGAGTTCCCATCGGGCAAACTGAACAGAATTTTTAAACAGTGTAAATAAATAACCAAATCGTAAAACATTTGAATGATAACTTAAAATGAACTTGTAGCCTACTTGAATGACAACTTTCTCTTGTTGGTCAGATATTTTGGATTCTTGCCAGACAGAGGGAGCATAAATGTAGCTTGCCAAAATATTGCGAAACTTTAAAGGAAAACTCCAACATTTTGGGAAATTAGCTTATTTGCCATCTACCCTGGAGTTAGACAAAAAGATGCATACCTTTTTCTTCTCTGTGCATGCAGTAGGAGTAGGAAGACGTTGGGAACTAGGCTAATGGAGGAACCTGATTGACGCTAAGCTAGGCTAACGGTGCGCGTCTTCCTACTCCTACTGCATGCACAGAGAAGAAAAAAGGTTTGCATCTTCTTGTCCAACTCCAGGGTAGATGGCAAATATGCTAATTTCCCAAAATGTTGGAGTTTTCCTTTAAATATCAAATATTGCAGTAATTTTCCCCATCAAATTATAGAAAAAAATGGGGAGCACTATTTAGCCCGTTTCTCTTTTTTGTCAATTTTTTTTGTAAAGATGGCATGTACAAATGTCACATTCAACATGTCTCCGCATCCAGCCTATCAGTACCTAGTTACCTACCTCATAGGGTACGAGTAAAAAGCAGAGAAATTACACTATCAAGACACAGGCCACCCCGCCCCCCCCCCCCCCCCTCCCTATTTAGCCCCTTTCTCTATAAATCTGCAAACTCTGTGTGACTAAATGGACTGCACTAGTTTAATTTGGTATCACTATTTTCACTCGGCATGAAACACGCATTAAGATAGAGCTTGCAAAAGATGGTAAAGCAGATATTCCAATTTCAATATCAACCGATACCGATATTTTAAAAACAACCAATATTGGCCCGATATATCGGCAATACAATACAATATATCAATCCATCCCTACCATCTCCTGTTAATACGTGTAGTGGGAAAGGACACTCCACGATAATATAACGTTCATTTGTACGGGCCTTTAAGGTCAGTCTCCCATTCAATATCAAAACTACGCAGCTCCAAGTTATACAATTGGTATATCATCACAGATTTGAGTTGGGGAGGAGTTCTTGGGCTGTCCCAAGGCTCTAGGAATATTGTGAATTCTTAAATTGAAGCGGTATTCCGCTTTTAATATGGAAATCTTAACCCACTGCACTGGGCAGGCAGTTTGGCTTCACAGGGCCTGTGTTTGTGTTAAGGCAAAAGAGCGTTAACTGCTGTGGGTAAAAAGAGCCTCTTGTTCGATGCCAGTACCAGGTGGCTGCGCAGGCCCACAGGCCCGGCAGCGTGGTGTGACTGACTCAGCAGAAATGTGCTGCTACTACAAGGACAGCCGGGAAGACATCAAGAGAGTGCGACATATTAGGAAAAATAGCCTTTCAAAAGGGAACAAACCCCAAAGTAAAATATTTAATCTATAAAGACATTGATGAAACATTAGAGTCTAAAGATTAAAAAAAAAATTAAAATGTTTAGCCTTTGTTGCCATTGTAAAAATCTGACAAACTGATTAACATAACATGTATCGGACTGATAAAGCACTTGCTAAATCGCATACCATGTCCATGTAGCATCCTGGGTTTCAAGCCAGTCTTGCCAACTTTGTTGCATGTTACCCTCTCTCTCCTATGTTACACTCTCCCTCCTATGTTACCTCTCACTCTCCACTGTCCTTACTGAAGGAGATTCCCCCCCCCCCCCCGCCCCCCCCCCAATCAAATCCAATGAATGTTAGCTTTATGAACATGAGAGTTAACATAGTGGAGCTGATTTTCCCTAGGCGGGTTGGAATTGGAGGCTAAAGTCACATTTGAGACATTTGACGTTCAAATAAATAACCCACTTTGTTGCCACTGTTTATTCATAACCATCTCTATTTTAAGCGTGTATGAAAAGTCATTCTCGAGTGTAGCCGCCACATAGCAAAATTAAACTGGCAACACGAGCCATGCACATGGAGAGGAATGTGCGACAGCGTTTAATAAGTAGGGCTGGGAGAGGTTAGAGGTATACCGAATATTACATCCACAAAAGTGTTTGACAAGCCATAATAGTTCCGTTTCACATGGTGACGCCTCAGGATCTGACTAATACCTGGAATACTATTTATTTATCCTTTATTTAGCCAGGAGGGACCCATTGAGATACAAGATCTCTTCTTCCAGGGAGTTCCTGGTCAAGACGTCAGCATAAGTGGTTTCACATAATAGAACACATACAATACGTACAACAAGGGCTACACAAGGGAAAGCGTAAAAAAAACAATGTTTTGCAACTTTCGTTGCATCGTGTGACATTGGGTTTCACTCATTCACTTCTAAATCAGCTGGTGTGAATGAACCGTCCTCTGACTGCACTATGGTCTGAAATGTTGTTGCACTTGCCTCGTCCTCGCTGTTTTTCACAACTCTGTTTTATTTAACTTTCACTTTCTCCCTCAGTTGCAAAGCACGTTTGGGGTGCACGTTCGGGGTGCATGTTCGGGGGGTGCACGTCCGGGGGGGTGAACGTTCTCTGATCAGAACGTCAACTGCGCAACTGTGAGTGGAAACGTTCTAACACATGGCGTGAAGAAAATAGGCTACACAATTATAATTATTATTTACAAAATAATTGCATTGCTTTTATTTCAGATCACATAACACAACAATTGGAACATAAACAATAGGCCTAAAATAAACAGGATACACACACTGTGACGCAGTGATCAGTGATGCGATTGCGTCACCGTGGTAACTGCGCTAGCTCTATATACAATACATATTTTATTTTATTTTTTATCCACTTTTTTTCCCATTTTCTATATTTTCTCCCATCCCAATTTCGTATCATCCAATTCAACCCTCCCCTGTCACGAACGCTGTTTCTTGCCTCCCACAAGCCGGCTGCAATGTGGACTAAGTCATACATAGCACAAGTCCCCTCCGGTACTTGAGGTAACAGCAGTCGCATCTTTTCACCTGCGCAGCTCGATCTCTCAGTGGCGAGGAGTAACGCGTGGGAGGCTCACGCTGCCCCCGACACTTCCTGATTCTACTGCGCAGGCGCACCAACCGACCTGTAGGAGTCACTGTCCACAACGCCCGATCCCCACCCATCAGTTTCCCACCGCCTAATACGGCCAATGTGTATTAGTACGGACAAACAGCTAAACTGAAAGCAAATGTGGAGCGCTGTATATACAATACATCTTTATATAAATATCCGTTTTATCTAATAAGATACAGCTTTCAGTCACCTCACTTCAATAATTTTTATTGCACCAAATTGTCAAGCAAAAATAAAATATATATATAAAAAAACATTTTAATCTATACCTGGCATCAGTGTATCTATACGATATCGCTAGGCAAAATATTCCAATACTATGCTGTATCGACGCCCCCCCCCCCCCCCCCCCCAGTTGGTTATGAGCCAATAGCAAATCTATACTGGTGCCGTCCTTTAAAAAGACACTTCCCTCCCCAGTCATGTCTTATCTGACTTGGGGGAGGTCAAATAAATATAGAGCAGGCAGAGAAGGTGAGGGTGCAAACAGAAGCATGACTAGTAGGGACACGTGTCACTTTCAATTCTCCATACTGAGCAGATCACACACACCACACGCCCACATCACACTCTTACCTAGTAGCAGTTGGAAGACATAAAAGAAAATTCCATAGACACTGTTTGGCTGGTTCAGTGCACTGTCGTTTCCAAAAATGGAGCCCAAGAGTCCAAAACCTCGACCCCACCTGAACAACGAGAGAAAACACAAGTGGCTACATTATAATATGAAAGTTGCGACCTTCATTTCAACAAGGGGGGGGGGGGGGGTGTAAGAGTGGGAAACCAAACAGAGGCGTCATAGTAGTATTGAAAGCAGAGGTACAATTCCATTTGCCAACCCATAATGTGCATGTTGTACTTTGAATGATAAAGGCATTAACTAGTTGGAAGATTTCACCCAATTGACCATACTCACATGGCGGCAGGGCTCGTAATTGTGACCGAATTGGTCGCATATGCAACCGAAATTGTATGCGTGCGACCTCAAAATATAATTGGGAGCATTCGTGCAAATAATTGTTCTGGTGTGTATTAGTGTGTCAGTAGACTAGACTACTCTTAGATTTTTTTGAAACTTTTAATTACATTATTTTTGAAAGCATCTTCATGGTTTAATGCAGACATATGTTGCAGGGACTATTATAATCATCATGTTGGCGTGACTGTATGCATCAAAGGGTTAAATCAAGCATTTTTAAGTGCTTTAAAGGAAATGTCAAAATACTGTGATGTATATCGTAGGGCTGGGCGATAAAACGATAACGATAACTATCGCGATAAATTATTTCCTCGAAATAAACATGAAACGTGGTCGCAAAGTTTCGATATATCGATTTTCCAAGCTTGGATATGAGCACACGCACTAACAACCAATCAGTGAAGGAGATGGCCGACAGCGGAAGGAGACCCGGAATCTAGGACTCCAGTAGTCAACAGGCTGGCTAGGATAATTAGCTTGCACGGCGCTATTTTACAGTTTACCTGCCGAGTTGGTGTGTGTTTTGAATTCTGAGGGTAACTGTTATAGTAGTGTGGGGTATACGGTGGACGTCGTTGCAATGTATTGGGGCGGAACAGAGTATTTTATGGTCATATTTAGTACATTGTCATGGAATACACCCTTGTAAACGAGGCTGGCTAGGATAATTAGCTTGCACGGCGCTATTTTACAGTTTACCTGCCGAGTTGGTGTGTGTTTTGAATTCTGAGGGTAACTGTTATAGTAGTGTGGGGTATACGGTGGACGTCGTTGCAATGTATTGGGGCGGAACAGAGTATTTTAGGGTCATATTTAGTACATTGTCATGAGATACTCCGCTTGCTCTGGCTAACTGCTAACGTGCGCGGACTGATGACGACATAAACTCGACTCGAGACATTCGCAGCAGCAAAACAAGTCTATTAATAGCCCGTCCATCGGCGCCGGGCATAAAAAGTTAATTAAACTTGACAGACATTATATCGACGATAATAATCGATAGAGTTATATGAAAATAATTTTATAATTTTATCGCGATAACGTTTTTGGCCATATCGCCCAACCCTAGTATATCGTGACATAGCCAAAAAATATCGTGATATCATTTAGAGGCCATATCGCCCAGCTCTACGCGGTCTAGCGGGTGTGCATATTTTTTAATACAATATATAGATATTGAATAGAATTAAAGTCCTATTTGTTGCCTGTCGATTGTCGTTTCAGGCGACAAAATCCGTTCAGCGGTTCTCGAGTTACATGCCAATATGTGATGTGTGCGCCGAAGTACACGGCAGACTTTTCTTTTTTTCGAATACAACCCGCGACTCCCGAGGCTCTACCTCCGTCAATCATTTGGCGATCTCTAAAATTATTGGACAGGGTTGTAAGTTGTAACCAATGAGTCTGGCTGTCCAATGATACCCCAAGTGGGAATGAGCGAATCAGGGATCTCAGTGAAAAGTCACAAGCACAAACAGGAAGAGAAATTTCCGCGGAATGCATTGGAGTCGATGAGGAAATGGTTTTCTGCAGACTTTTTTTTTCCTTCTCACTATTTTACCAAGATCGCTCCTAAATAATCACAAAATTTCTGAATGGATTTTCTATGAGATTTGGACAAGTACTACACAAGACTTCAGGCTATGGGCCCAGGGTGTTTTCTCAGCCATACCAATTATTTTGGAAATACTACTTCTGGGCTACCAACTACTACAGAAGAACCTGAGTAACACGTTTTTCTACAACTCAAGTTCAGACCTGTGTTACTCTATTTCATTAGCACTCAAAATTTATTATCTTTATTGTATCAACTACAGAATGTCCTCTTTCAAAAGAGACCAGGCTCATGCATGTGCTATAAGTATAAAGTATAGTATACTATTTTGGTTTGCAAAAAAAGTATGCAGTCCTCAAGTTCAAGTAAAACAATTGCCACTTTTGTGGGTGCCTGTTAAGAGGTTAAGATATATGGATTGTGTTACTTATATTACAACAATCTCTCACTGTACAAGGTATGCTGCCTGGCTGCCACTACTGTATATTTAGCTGATCCTGCCAGTCACTGGCAGATATCAGTCAGGTGGCTTCATAAGAGATGTTCATCAATCAATGTGTACACTCCAGGGTTCCACAGTGAGTTCACGATAGAAATCTTTGCAGGGAAGATATTACAGAACCTTGATAAACACAGGTCTAAAGCCTGCAGCATACTGTACTTATAGCTTGATTTTAAACCCAATTTGGACATCCTGGTTTATTTTTAATTAAGATTGAGCGGAGTCTGACTCAATAAATACCGACCACGGTATGATATTTGACACATTTCTGATGTCTTTACAATTGTCATTGTGCTGCTTCACTCAAAAGGATATTTCAATCAAAATGTTCTCACCCAGAATCTTTATAATACAGCTGCTAGGGGACAATTTTTAGATCAACTTAAGACGAGTGCAAAACCGCAATAGCTGCAAAAGCATTCACACACACACTTGACCTACCTTCATGCCAAATTTCAGCCACCAAATTGACCGACCAACCACCCAACAGTGCGAGCTATAAGAGCTGGTGGTCGCAGCTAAAAACAAGCACATAATTCATGTAGGTGCTCTCAAAGTAGCATTGAGCTTTTGGAAGTGCTGTAAGTGTTTTGTAAGAGTTGTAAGTGCATCTTTACAGTGAAGCTCGCTACCGAGTCCAATGATGTCTCCCACAGAAGTGTGTATGACAAACGGTTAACAAGTTATGAAAGGGGGCATGGCTAAAGTATAGGGGATGGGGCACAAAATCGTGTGCAAGTCTGTGAATGAATCTGGAAGTTGTGCAGAATGTGCGCCTTTTAGCAATAGGCCACTCCCATTCCCACGTCCCCTTTTAGCCAATTGGCATGAACACACACACGACCTCCATGCCAAATTTCAGCCTCCTAGGGCGAAAACTGTGGCTAGAGAGTGATGATGGTATAGTAAAAAACTAAAAATCCATGACCTGAATCTTTGGTAAAGGCCAAATGTTTAAAATGATGAGGCAATTGCCTGAAGCAGCACACTGAGGAAGCATCACAGGGGTAGCAGAGATACTGACTGAGCTTCCAATATTTGGACAGTGAAATGAGATGCTTTGGCTCTATACCTTATCATGTTGGCTGCTGTAACTCGAGACAGTGACTATGAGATTAAAGGTAGAATCTGTAATGCCGTCAAACAGTGACTTCCCATGTTTGGTATTGCATTTTGTTTAAATTTTTTAGTTTCGGTCTGCTGTGTGGGTCTGAGTTTGACTTAATTATTATACAATGAATTTCTCGGACCGCAGAGCCCGAGGTGCCCCCCCCCCCCCCCCCCCCCCCTATCCCCACTCAAATCCAATCCCACGCATAGACCAAAACTAAATATATCAAGTCAAGTCAAGTCAAGAGTTTTATTTGTCACGGCATACAAGTATACAATGAAATGCAGGTGGTCTTGCCCGCTAAGATGTGCAATACAGTAGTACAACATATAATAGAATCCAATAGACAACATTGTGCAATAAACAGGTAACATAGTGGGACATCACGGTATTTGTACATAGTTATTTACAGAGCATGAAGGACATGCTAGGTCCCTAGGTAGTGCAATACAGTTACTATACTATTTTTAAAGTGACCTTTCTTTGTGGCCATAAGTGTGGGCGTGTGCAGCATGAGTGAGTGCTTTCTCATGTTAAAGTGGCTGCTAGTGTGCGAGCGTGCACAGCGTGTGTGTCGTGTGTGTGCTAATGTGTGCTTGTGTGTGTAGGGTTCAGTGTTCTGTGACCCTCAGTGTTCATTGTTAAAGGCTCTGATGGCCTGGGGGAAGAAGCTGAGCCGAAGCCTCTCTGTCCTAGTAGCTGGTGTTCGCAGGCGTCTACCTGACCTCAGCAGCTGGAACAGGCTGTTATTGGGGTGGTGAGGGTCTTTCATTATTCTGCAGGCTCTGGATTTGCACCTCTTGTTGTATAGAACCTGCAGGGGAGGTAGTGCAATACCCGTGGTACGCTCGGCAGAGCGCACCACTCTCTGTAGGGCCTTCTTGTCCTGTGCCGTGCTGTTACCATACCAGGCAGTGATGTTTCCAGTCAAGATGCTCTCTACAGCTCCGGAGTAGAAGGACTGGAGTATCTTCCCCGATACTCTGAACTTCCTTAACTGTCTCAGGTGGTAGAGGCGCTGCTTCGCCTTTTTTACAAATGTGTCTATGTGTGTTGACCATGTCAGATCCTCTGAGATGTGGACCCCCAGGTACTTAAAGCTGCTCACCCTGTCCACGGTGGCCCCGTTTATCCTCAGGGGTGTGTGTGTCTCCTGCTGTCCTCTCCTATAATCCACGATCAGCTCCTTGGTTAAACAAAGTGCAATACCAAGCGGTAGGGCTGTCTTAAATACTTCGAAGCTTCGAAGCTTCGTTCGATGGCACAAGCTTCGAACATTAAAAAAAAATCGAAGTTTAAAAAAAAATATATATATATATAAATTTTTTTTTTCAAAAAAAAATCTTTTCAATTATTTTTTTTTACTTCGATTTGTGTGTGTGCGTGCGCGTGCGCGTGTGTGTGAACTACCCATCCCAGTTAGGACAGCCGAATCCCGTCCAATCTTTCGCCGTCGACTAAAGACTCACTTCTTCAACCATTATCTGAAATGATTAAAAAAAGAAAAGAAAAAAAATCTAACCGTGACTAACCTTACTGTCATGCACTTGTCCTAATAAACTAACCTACACTGTAACACGCAACACTTTGATGAACATTGTTACTCAGCTGATAGAGTTGTACCCTTCTTGCTGTCTTGTCGTACAGAACTTGTAAGTCGCTTTGGATAAAAGCGTCAGCTAAATGACTAAATGTAAGTGTGTGTGTGTGTGTGTGTGTGTGTGTGTGTGTGTGCGTGCGTGCCTTGTAGAATTCCACACATAAGAAAGAAAGATACTGGGATGAATAAACAAAATAGGAAATAAAATGTAGAAATGCATGCAATACATAAATAAATATGAATCTCCATATATGAAATATAACATTTAGATAAGGTGCTACTGAGATGTTTTGGTGAGTTCTTTGTTTTTTTGTGGAAGTTGCCCTTCTTAAAAATGCATGATGAACATTCACTGATAATTGGTCTGTAGTGGAGTCTACAAGGTCTACATTGCCGGACCATGTAGAATCCGGACCTTGTAGACTGACATAATTCTGTGCATAGTTTAGTCTACACAGGCCATATTTCAAATAATCAAAATCTTACTTCATTCATCTTAAACATTCTTGATTTGGGGGATTGGTAGTTCCCATGAAATCTGAAGTTGTTCAAACGACAACAGCGATCCACCTTGAATTAAATCACACAGCCGAGTGAAACCTTGTAGGATGCGTCACAGTCACGAAAGGGGCTACTTAATTAATTAATCCAACCCACTTTATTTATAGAGCACATTTAAAAACAACAAAGTTTACGAAAGTGCTGTACAAGTCCTACAACATAAGATAAAAAAAAAAAAAAATTAAAAAAAAAAAATAAAAAAAAATATATTTTTTTAGAAGCTTCGAATTAAAATCGAAGCTCGGCCCCGAAGCTTCGATTGCCAAAAAAAGCTTCGAAGGTCAGCCCTACCAAGCGGTGCTCTTTAGCCTAGAGGTCGCTGTTTGAGAGCAATACAGAGTCTACCTTTAAGTACAGTTTAAGTACAGTTTCACAGTGCCGAAAGTATGCCTTTGGACGTATAACAGGGTTCCCACAGACATTTTCCAAGCACTATTTTTCATTTTAAAAGGGCATTTAAAAGGATACAATTCACTTTTAAATGCTGTTTTTTATAGAATCGGATCCAATATTTATGGCTTAAAAACTATTTTCGATAATTAGTTACACTTTAAATAAATAATTTTGTATCATGGATGAACAAAACTTTGATTGATTTGAATTTCAAGGACTTTTTAAGCACCTTGTTAAAAAATTTGCTGTTCACTTTAAGTGGACCATGGTCCCTTTAGATCAATAGTCCGTTTCGTTTGTACAGGTGTGAACACAAACCGAACTATTTTGAGGACCAAACAACCGAACCATGGTCCTCTTGAAAAGTTGGAACTCTTCGTTTCAAAGTGGACCATGGTGCGTTTGCTGTTGGTGTGAACGCGATCGAACTTTATATAGTACCACTACCTAATCTAGAGCAAATGAGTGACAGACGCCTAGTGGCGGCTGGCGCGCGACCCAACTTGACAGCTCCAAGTGACAGCTTGCGCGCGACCCAACTCAAATTAATGACAAGCGCGGGGACAGTCTCTCTCTTCCTCTCTCTCTTCTCTCTAGACTCGCTCCGCGCGCGGACAGTCTCTCTCTCTCTCTCTCTCTTCCCCTCTCTCTCTCTCTCTCTACTCTAGACTTGTGCCGCGCGCGGACAGTCTCTCTCTCTCTCTCTACTCTCTAGTCGACTTGCGCCGCGCTCCGCGGCGCTCGTAATGACAGTATCCCTCTCTCTCATTACGCTGTCGGCAACCGTTTACGTTTGTGAGTGCTATAGTCCAATAGATGAACGACTTGGCGACTGTATGTCCTTTGTTTACAAATTAGATCCGCAGGGCGGTTAGGTGGTCGAGCGGAGATTGCGTTCGTCACCAGCCCCGGAGCTGTGAGCTTGGTTCGCCTGTTCGAATCCAGCTCACAGCTCCGGGGTTGTCACCAGCTTGGCTGGCCGTCTGCACTGATACAATTGGCTGTATCAGAGGGTGGGAGAAGCTGGCGGGGTGGGTCCGGGTCGTTGTAAACAGCGACTCCTACAGTTCGGTCGGGGCGCCTGCTAAGCGCGGATTGGACGTGAGGGGGATAGTGTGGTCCTCCCACACGCTACGCCCTCTCAATGAGAATCCGCGCTGCCAGGTGAAAAGAAGCGGTGATTGGCTGGACGTGTGTCGGAGGAAGCACGTGGTAGCCTCCACTCTCCCAAATGATCTGACTGTGGGGGGTAAAGCGCAGCGACCAGGAAGGGACTGGGAATTGGCATACGACTAACATTGGGATGGGAGAAAATCGGAGGAAAAATGGAGGGGGAAAAAGACCAAAAAAAAAAAAGAAAAAATTAGATCCGCACCAAAAAGGGTAGTGTGAATGCAGACCAAAATCAAACAATGTATAATTTTCACATTTGGTCCACCAGAAAGTCCTATCCGCGGACTTTCAGGTGTGAACACGCCCTAAGGAATTCCAGGCTTTGACTCTTTTTTCAAAAATCAAGCACTCACTTTAGACAGTTTAAGCACTTCAAGGACCTTGTCCGAACCGTGGTATAATGACACAGAACATGTTGGTACGTTTTATGTCTGATTATCACATGTCCTCCTCACAACAGAAGACATGTGATAAATGGTTGAATGTTCTGCTATGAGATTATGTTCCCTTTTGCCTACATGGCAGAGAATACTTCCCTATATACAGCTTCCATGTTGTAAAGTCAAAGATCAAAAGTCAAAGATTTTATTTGCCATGTATGGACGAATCCACATTTGAATACAGGTACAGAGCAAACACTGTGTCTACAACTAATCCAATACAGGTGCAGAGTAGAGAAACAGTACAGGAAAAATATGTAAAAACACACAGTACAGGTCTGCACACAGCGGGCGAGCGACATCGCCTGGCGATGCAATCGTCTGTCGCTCAACGACAATCGCTTGGCCCCCCACACCAGAGCCGACCGTTCAGGTATAATAAGCTATATGTGTCGCTCTGTCTAGCTGGGGGTGTGGTTACTTGTTTCCCCCGGAGGGAGATATGAGAGGACGGACCGGACGTTAGGTTGTTGTGAAGAGAGCGTATTAGCAGGTAGCTGTGTTGTGCATTACGAGGGAACTAAACCCATATTGAGCTGGAATTAAACCACCTATACAAATACAACCTCTCCTCATTCTTCCTGACATTACTGCATGACTGATCGCTACAATACGTTCATTACCACCGATTGGACAAGTATTATGCACCTGCTGAGAGAGAATGTTTTTTCACTGAAGACGCTGTTTTGTTCTCAACCATCATTTTCTTTGGACAATAAACCTTATAATTATAAACCACATCAGCTGTAGCCTGGACATTAAACTCTGTCAACATCCACAACTTCTTTTGTTACCCGAGTATAAAAACATCTAGTAGGTGCATCGTGGCGCATTGTTCATTTATTAGTTAATGACAAGCGGCCACTATAGCTTCTCCAACTAACGTTATTTATTTAAATTGTTCCTGTTAATAATAATGAACATAAGTAGCATGGTAATAACACGTAGGTTATTGATCAATGAATGTATTGATAAATTAATGGTGTACAAATGATACACCAGTAGAAGTCATGTTATTTCCTCACTGTGTCGCCTGCCGTCGCCTAAAAAAATAGGATCGGGGCGATTTTTCGCCAGGCGACAGAAATTGCTACGTGACCGTCGCTTCAAAATCTCCTGCCGTGTGGGTTCTCTCATTCATAACAATGGAGGCGATAGAATTCTGTCGGTTTGACATAGCCTAATGATGTGAATGCGTTTCTGCTACTGGATATACCAGATCCAGAGAGATACACCTGTGTGATGTTGCTACGGAGTTAAGCTAATAAAGGATACTCACAACTAGGGATGTCCCGGCCCCGATCACGTGATTTTCCGAAGATCGGGATCGACAAAAAAAAAACATGACCATGTTCACGTCTTAAACTCATACTGAGGCCTTAGCTTTGGTTTTAAATTGCATATCATCATTCATTTATTTATTGTCACACAGAGCAGAAGAATTTTGCCAAAACAAACCAATAGTATCCAGCTGCAGAACGGCAGACCAGCCACACTCGGACCCAAATAATTTTTTTTTTATTTATTTATATTTTTTTTTTATCCCAATTTCTCACATTACATTCACCCTGAATGTTGACGTTATCCAGGTGAAAAGTTAACTTCATAAATCATTTGATGTATAATTAAATCAAAGGAAATGCGTTTGGGTCTGAGAGTGTGGCTGGTCTGCCGTTCTGCAGCTGGATACTATTGGTTTGTTTTGGCAAAATTCTTCTGCTCTGTGTGACAATAAATAAATGAATGATGATATGCAATTTAAAACCAAAACTAAGGCCTCAGTATGAGTTTAAGACGTGAACATGGTTAAGTTTGTTGAATAAAAAAATAAAAGTAAAAAAAATAAAAAAAAGATTATCGGGAAATATCGGTATCGGTAGATACTCAAAATCACATGATTGGGATCGGATCGGGAGCAAAAAACGTGATCGGGACATCCCTACTCACAACCACAGCAGAGGACTCACGTATTTGTACTGTGAAGTAACACGACAATGACAAATGTGTTGTTTCCGTTTTTCTTTTTGACATAGTTGCGGCACATGGAACAAGTTAACAACTCACCACTACAGCCCCCAGTAGCCTAGCCAGTCTCTTGAAACACCGCTATCTTCAAACTTCCATTCCTCTCGAAACTTTCTTTTGTTAGGTGGTCCTGCTCATCCTTTTTGTCTGAGAAAACCACGGTGGGTTTTCTTTTTAGTGGCCGGCTTACTCCTTCCATTTAACGCTACTAACATTAGCTAATCGGTATAGCAGGCGTGCGTAACGTTACAGTGCAAGCAGGTACATAAGCAGGTGGTGGATGTGACGTCGGTAACAAGGAGAGATTGACGCGCGACTGGAGGCTGCAAAAAAGGTGACTGTCGTAAGACCAAAACACACCGCAGTTTTAATTATTTTACATGACTATTTTGTTACCCGCCATGTGGCGGACAGACCTCTCAGACCTCGCAAATGTCACTCGCCAAACCTAAAACCTGTACATTGGTGGTTGGGGGGGGGGGGGGGGGGGGGGGGTTGGGTAGGAGGGGTGGGAGGGGGACACTGTACAACTGTACAAGCAAAACTGTACATAGGAATATTGACAAAACCATACAGGTAATTTACTGTACATTGGAGGGGGTTGCGTTAGGACATTTACAGGGGCCAGTTTCAAATTGCAGTCTCCTTCAAGTTTCTTTCAAGTTTCAAGTTTCTTTAATAGTTGTCATACAGAAGTACAGAATACTTTTGTACAAAATGCTTCTTACTGTTGCGCTCCAGAGACTGTGCAAGACAAGATAAGTATGAAATAAAAACATAGTAAAATTAGAAGTAAAAAAAAGAGGTCACAGTGTTCAGTTTAGACATATGTACAATGTTCGATGCAGAATAGACGTAGTTACCATACAATATACAATACTGTGCAGTGTACTAATATACAATACTATATAGTGCAAGGCAGAAATGGAGAAATGGGACGAGGTGCAATTTAGGTACAATTCACAGTAGGTGTACGAGTTGTAGTGCAAATCCTTTATCAATAAATATAAAGTGTAAGTGTGTTTGTGTGATCTAAAGTGTGGAGAGTGGGTGCTGCAGTGTGTTGTTTGTTTGAGTGAGTGTGTGCGTGTGGGTGTGTGTGCTGTGTGCATTTGATGGTTGTTGCATAGTGATTATTGTTCGTTTAGCGATTATTGTTCGTTTAGCAGCCTGATGGCCTGGGGATAGAAGCCCCCGTAGGTGTTCTTTGAGAGTGGTTTTGAAAGTGGGTAGTGATTCACATCACATTCCTTTACAGCTTTGGGTAGGGCGTTCCACATTGATGTGGCATAATTGCGAAACGTGTTTAGTCCCTTGTTTGAGCCGAATCTGGGTTTAACAAGATTTGTGGAGCTCTGATGTTGTGATCGTGGTATTCACTGACCTTTGGGAAGTATTTTGACATGTACATGGGTACCTACCTCTCATTACAAGACACAGGTATTGAACAAGTGAAGGAGGCCAAATTGTTGGGTGTAACTATTGACGAGGCACTACTTTGGTCTACCCAGATTAATAACATGGTTACCAGGATGAGTAGAAACATCTCCATAATAAGAATAAATGCTTACCTCCTAACGAATACAACAATTAAAATGGTAGTACAATCTTTAGTCTTGTCCCATCTTGACTACTGCCCAGCAATTTGGTCTAGCGCGTCAAAGCAAGAGCTTAGTAAACTCCAGCTCACTCAAAATAGAGCTGCCCGACTCACTCTTCACTGCTCTATAAGGAATAGTGTGGAGGGAATGCATGCTAGACTGTCGTGGATGAGGGTGGAGGAGAGACTAGCATGCAGTTTGATTAGGTTTTTAAAGAACATTTGTACCTTGGGTAAACACACTCAATATTCTATGCTTTTATCCACCAATGATAGACATGACCATAATACCAGACATGCTTCAAGTAGTCGCTTCACCCTACCTCTGCCTAGAACCAATGCTCTAAAGAAAACGGCAATGTATAGAGCCATAACATATTGGAATAGGATCCCATTACACGGACGGAAAACAAGGACAGTTTCAAAAAGAAACTTAAAGGAGCCATAATCCGGAAGGAAATTATTATATGTCATGCATGAGTGTAGCTGCAGCCATGTTATCCAAAACTTGTTTACTTTGTGTGTTTTTTTCTTTTTAAAAGGTATGGTGAAATTGATGTTTTAGTAACATTGATGAGCATTCTGAAAGCAATTCTTAAAAAGATTCACTTTTAAAAACAATCTTAAATTGTATTTAACACTGTAAAGTATTTTGTTTTGTTTTTTGTTTTCCGTTTCTTTGCTTGCATGTAATTTTAGCCATCTTAATTGTTAGTTTCGTTGTGCATTGTGTGTTGAGTACTGACTTTTAATAATTCTGTTTTGCAATAATAATTGTTTTTGTATGTTTTTTTTGTGTGGACCCCAGGAAGATTAGCTGGTTGCCATGGCACCAGCTAATGGGGATCCGTAATAAAATCAAAATCAAACCTTGGTCCGTATAGTGCAGGGGTGGCCAACCAGTCAGAGACTAAGAGCCACAAAAATTACTGTGGTACCACAAAGAGCCACACCATATACCAGCGTTTCTCAACCTTTTTTTTCAGTCAAGGCACCCTTCATGTGTTTATAGGTCTCACCCTCTGGCCTCTGAAGTTGCTAATGTCTTTTTTATTTGGGCCTCACAGGGTTAAAAGTACCCTGTGAGACCCACGGTTGCAAAATTACAAAATCACTTTTAGCCATTTAAAAAAACAATGTTTATTTAAAAAAATTTAAAGGGGAACTATTTTACTATTTCTTTCACTATTTGGGCACTTTTACACAATTCCTGTGAGTCTATGGAACACCTAGGTTTTTTTCAAAAAAAATGCATTGTTTTGTATTTCTAATCAAGTACTAAAAACCGCATTTTTCTACCTCAAAATCTTAAGCCGTTTTGAGGCTGGGATCCAACCACTGTGTGGCCTGGTGCCAACTGCCACATCAACTGCCACATTATTATGCAGCTGAGAAATCTCTGACATCACAGATATGCACATTTTCAGATGACTCAGTTCAGTGAGGGTGAATATTGTGAGAGGAGAATTGGAAGAATTCGCCAATATGAGAATTAGAGACATATATCCTATTAATATAAGTCCACATAGCTAAGAAACAATGGTAAACACTGAAAAAAGCCATTTATAAGATAGTTCCCCTTTAAGCACATGTATAGTCAATTGGTCCTGTTGTTCAGCCTCACAATGCTACAGTATTTGATAGTAAATGTGTTTATATGTCCCACCCTCTGGCCTCTGAAGTTGCTCATTTCTTTTTAATTTGGGCCTCACAGGGTTAACCTCTTAAGCCCGAGATATACAGTAAAAGTGTATATTTTCAGCATTACGTTTGTTTACCAATTATTTTAACTGTTATTAGTGAAATATAAGATTATAGAAATCTCAGGGCATTGAGTCGGAAACCGGCGCATATTGACAGGAGGAAGTGGCACAGCCAAAATTGAGTGTAGTCTTTTGAAGGAAGAGACTCAGGGCTTTCAAATTTCGAAAAACTACCCTACCCAGCTCACACCAGCCCCTGTCAATCATCTGACTTCTGGATTTACTTTTTAATTTCTCTTATTTTTTGGGATTATCTCCCACAAACCTGAACGTTATTGCCATAAAACAGAACGCAGTTAGTTTCTCTACCTTTCTGTGAACGTCTTGCAAAAAACAGTGTTGCAATATGATGAAAAATGGTGGAGAAATTTACATTATAAAAAAGATGGCAGAATTCAGTACTGTATCTACAAAACCTTCTGTTTAATCATCTTCCCTTTATTCATTTGCTTAGATTTTTCAGGTCTGGTCAATTTTAGCATGGTGTTAATTACAGTCAAAGATACATTTTTTTTTAAATAGAATTGATATTCTCCTTTGGTTCATTACAATTTACTCAAGCCTAGTAACAGACACACTATTTCTGACACTGATCCATATATGTCCCTAGATTCAGATACCAAGAACATGCAAATGGACCATTTAAAAAAAAAATTGTAAATGTTTATTCTACGTCCTTATGGAATGAGTGACATAAAAAAAAAAGTAAAAAAAAAATGTATGGATGGAAGAGCCGCACATTGACGGGCAAAGAGCCGCATGCGGCTCGCGAGCCGCGGGTTGGCCACCCCTGGTATAGTGTATCTTGTAGACCAGGCCCATTGCAAGTTGCTGTACTCTGTCGTCTACTCTAAGCCATCCTAGGTTGTCAAAGTGGGCAGGGGTGAGGTGGGTTCTAGGAGTAAGGTCAAGCAGTAGTCTGACCAGTTTGTTTTGAGATGTGTTGTTATTTAGTTTTTAGCGCCTTTGAGGTGCTTTGGTACCATGAGGTGCAAGCATAGTCGGAGTACCCTTGAATGAGTCTGTGCAGTGCAGACTGTGGGTGACTTATCACTTATCACTTGGGCGGAGCCCAGCCCAAAACGGCTTGAAATCATGAAGTGGAAAAAAGCTGCTTTAGAGTACTTTATTAGAAATACAAAACAATGAATTTACAGATGTGTTCCATACTCACAGGAATTGTGTAAAGTTGCCCAAATAGTGAAAGGAATAGCAAGACATGTCCCCTTTAAAACAAAAACGCCTGGATGTAACTTTGCCAAAACAGCATGAGAGCGACTCTTTCACCTTTTACATAGCTAGCTTGAGCATGGAGCGATTGTTTAGAGCACATGACGAAATACACTCCAAATCTTTCATGTACAGGGCTGTACAGTGCTACGAGGGTGTAGCATATTGCCCCTAAAAATAGCCTGTGCTAGTAGAAAAAAATATTTGGGGGGCACCCTTGCTAGTACTGATTTCAACCCTTTCATTCGTATTTCTAGGGCTGACCTTCGATTTTTTTTGAATTCGAAGCTTCGGGGCCGAGATTCGATTTTAATTCGAAGCTTCGAAATAAGAATTTTTAAAAAATAATTAAAAATGTTTTAATGTTGTGGGACTTGTACAGCACTTTGTTCAACTTTGTCAGTGCTGTAAAGTTTAAACCTTTTTAAATCTTAGACAAACTAAACACTTTGCTTCCATGAAATATTGTAAGCAGTCATTTGAGGCTTTATAAAAGCAGCACAATGAACACAAATCTGTCAGTGCCGAGTCCGACCTCATCTTAAATAACAAACAGCATTGCTTGTTGTAGTCAACAAAGAGAGGCAGAGTTTATTTTGCACAAAAAAAAAAATAATAATAATTCATATATATTTTTTTACTTAATCGAATTTTATTTTCATATTCAAATCCCATGCCCATCGAACGAAGCTTCGAAGCTTCGAAGTATTTAAGACAGCCCTACCCACCACAAATAGATTTCCCAAAGATTTACACAATAACACAATGCTTGTGTTACCGGTATATACGGTATAGCCTAGTCGTTTCCACTGATGACTGTATCTAATGCTCCCGGGGCGTCCACCACCACTAATAACCTAAGAATCGAATGCACCCTGGCCATCCACCACCACAAATAACCTAAGAATCTAATGCAGGGTGCTCCAGTAGCACACCATGTTACTGCGCTGCGTCGCGGGACTCCGTGCTGCGTCACGGATCTGGTTGACTCCGAGTTCGATTCCCGGACTCGCCGTCATTTGCCGAATGTCTCCCCCTGCTCTCTCTCCCGTTTCACCCTACAACTGTCGGTCATGCTTGACCAGAAAAGCGATAAACGCTAAAAAATAAAGTAAAAAAAAAAAAAAAAAAGAGAATCTAATGCACCCTGGCCAGACACAAATAACCTAAGAATCTAATGCACCCTGGGGCCAGACACAAATAACCTAAGAATCTAATGCACCCTGGCCAGACACAAATAACCTAAGAATCTAATGCACCCTGGCCAGACACAAATAACCTAAGAATCTAATGCACCCTGGCCAGACACAAATAACCTAAGAATCTAATGCACCCTGGCCAGACACCACCACAAATAACCTGAGAACCTAACGTACCTCAGACAGACACCACCACAAATAACTTGAGAACCTAACGTACAGTACCTCGGCCAGACACCTCAAATAACCTGAGAACCTAACGTACCTCAGACAGACACCACCACAAATAACCTGAGGACCTAACGTACCTCGGACAGACACCTCAAATAACCTGAGGAGTGAGGACCAGTGTGGAACACTGTACCACTACAATAAATACTAGGGGTGGAACGGTACGCATTCGAACAGTGTACCGAACAATACACACATGCCCCGAACCGTGGAGGTCGTACCGAACGGTACGCATTCAGGGCATGTGTGTATTGTTCGGTTATATAACGTTACGTTAGCTACGAGCTAACTAACTTTAGCCAGTTCGATTAGTGGGGAAGGGGGGTATATTGACGAGTTACTACTTTGACAAATGTTGCCTATATTTTTCAGTCAGTTCGGTCTTTGTGTGACAAATATTATTAAAGGTAAACCTTTTTTTTTACCAAATAAATGAGAAGCATGTTTAAATCAGCAATGCCTCCCCTCTTGCTGTACCAAAATCTCTCCTAGCTCTAACCGTCACTGTCAAAATAATGTGCCTGATGTCAAATGGGCTCATTCTTTCAGTTTTTGCATGACTACGTCCTTGAAAATAACTGAAAAGTTGGATTATTTTTAGGCTATATATCGTATGTTGATGTATGGTATTTTTGGAGTGTTACATTTTTTTTTTATAAAAAAACAACGTATAGCGAACCAAACCAAAAACCGTAAACCTAAAACCGTGATACGAACTGAACCGTTGATTGTGAACCGTTCTACCCCTAATGAATAAATACGAATGCTGAAAAAATACAGGGTGGAGGACTTCTGTAACAGACAACTGTATACCTAATTATTAATATGATCAACCAACAAGGTAGTAGGTAGGCTTGGGCAATATTGAAATTCCCCTACTGACAATATTGCTGACAAGATTAGTAGATTCAAGCATAAGTGGCCGGTGATGGACATATAGCGCTGATAATTAACACTTGACATGTTTGTGGTCAGTGCATATAACTATCCCCAACTGCCTCTTTCACATCAGAAATGACATCACGTTATCTGCAGCTTGGTAATTCATATTGCGAATCCAATGTGTTGCGTTTGTTTAAACCTCGACTAAACCTTCTCAATTGGCGATTGTTCCTTTAGAATATAGAATCAGTTTGTGCCTTATGGTTATACCGTATCTTACGCTGCGCAGTTTGAAGAGCTAGGAGGCCTCATAGTTCAGTGTAAAGTGAAAGTAAGAGTTGTCACGTTAGGCGCATTTCTATTATTTTGCCAACGAGAGCCGACATCTTTCCAAAGTTTTCTCCACTAAGTTAGGCTCCATGCAGTATAACTTTATATATATATATATATATATATATTATATGGTCCGAACGTAGGCTCACTAGTGTGGTCAGGATATGAAAATGATGACTTTGATACAATACCTACCTAAAATATCTCAATACTTGAAACGATTCCTCGAGTAACTTGATTATTTGTATATTTACTATTGCTCTTTAGAGCAAAAGTTATTTCTTATCAGATTACTCGATTACTCAAATAAATCTATAGCTGTAGGCTGTAGCCCTACCAATACTGAAACAATACTACAGCAAAAACCTAAAACATCATGAAAAGTAATGGTATAATATATTAGACGACAGCCCTGACATGACAGAAATACTTGAGATTTAAAAATGGACAACAGAGGATATGAATGTACAAAGTTTGAGTCGTTGTACAATTTATTAATATTATTATTGTAGAAATTAACTGGGAATCACAGTTCGTCTTACCTTGAAAAGTCAAGAAGGTTGTGGGGGAAAATATAGATGTTTAAACTGCACATAAAGGCTAAGGGGTGTGTGTAATTAAACAAACTACAACTACACATCGAAAATAATATTCAGTTAAACTATTTTGGTAAAATGACCAGTAAAACGATGATACTTAACGTCACAGAAGGAAATCATCCCAGGTATCTTTGATGACACGTCTGCACTGTGAGTTTAGTGGAAAGGATTGGCAATTTCAGTAGCAGCAGCTGTACAGTATTACTGATGCTTCCCCATTTAGCCTAAGCACTTCAAAAAGATTTTATATGGCCACTATGTCTGAGTGGGAAACAGAGTGCTGCACACAAGTACCAGTACTAATAAAACGAGATATTGTGCTGTTTTCAACAGCAGGGTATCGCAATGCTTTTCTAGTATGGTATGCCATGTAACACTAAGACTCACACAATGTTTCTAAAGAGAAAATGGAAAGAGAGAGACAGACTATAGACCTGTTCGTTGTATACGTCAGACTCAGTGTGTGCACGCATCAAGGGGGCAAAAGGAACGTAATCCTGGTCAGAACAACAGGGCAGACTACAATATATTTGCATTTGTTAGCCCTGCTAGTAGTAGCGATCTAAACAATCAATCCATGCCAAAGCATGTAAATATGTAAAAGGTGATGCTGATTCGTTTGAAACAACTTTTAGTCAGGGGAGTGTTGTGGTTTCTCCATAGAGCCCCGTCGTACCTTTTTAGTGCAGCAGCTTGCGCAGTTGTTTAGTCACGTGACTCAGTTGGTATCGCTGATTGGCTGGAACACAGTATGTTTGTATACAGCGAACAGGTCTATAGTGCAAGATTAATAACGGGTGTTGCATAATTGAATATCATTCTGTTATTGGGGACATGCAAGCAAGGGCCATTATCGTGGCTACGTGCACAATACTGGCATGATAACGATAATCTCGTCACAAACTGGTTTCAAATTAGAACCTGTCCAAGAAGGGGCGGTTAGGTGGCCGAGCGGAGATTGCGTTCGTCACCAGCCCCGGAGCTGTGAGCACGATTCGCCTGTTCGAATCCAGCTCACAGCTCCGGGGTTGTCACCAGCTTGGCTGGCCGTCTGCACTGATACAATTGGCTGTATCAGAGGGTGGGAGAAGCTGGCGGGGTGGGTCCGGGTCGTTGTAAACAGCGACTCCTACAGTTCGGTCGGGGCGCCTGCTAAGCGCGGATTGGACGTGAGGGGGATAGTGTGGTCCTCCCACACGCTACGCCCTCTCAATGAGAATCCGCGCTGCCAGGTGAAAAGAAGCGGTGATTGGCTGGACGTGTGTCGGAGGAAGCACGTGGTAGCCTCCACTCTCCCAGATGATCTGACTGTGGGGGGTAAGTGCGCAGCGATCAGGAAGGGACTGGGAATTGGCATACGACTAACATTGGGATGGGAGAAAATCGGAGGAAAATGGAGGGGGAAAAAGACCAATAAAAAAAAAAGAACCTGTCCAAGAAGAACAGTAACTAAGTATTCTATAAGAAACTCAAGTTTCAAATCCGTTTATTGATTCCTAACTACAGTGTATTTCAGTCACGCTAAATCAAACGATACGAGTGAACTGCAATTAGGGATGCACCGATCCGATATTGATATTGGATATCGGCCCCGCCCCCGATATGACAAAAATAGCTAGATCGGGTATCGGAGACAATTTTAATTTTTTTTAAATATATTATATCGTTTTTTTATATATATATATATATATATATATATATATATATATATATATATATATAAATAACAATTCAGTACATTTATATCTGTGTTAATTTGTTACATTGTGTTTCACTAAGTTAGGAAAGTAATGTTTTAAGTCAAGCCTGATGTTGCCTTGCACAAAATAATGATCTCAGTCTCATCCACACAGTGAGGCATACAGAGTTTATTAATTACAATGGGTATCGGATCGGAACTGAAAAAGTCAGATCGGTGCATCCCTAACTGCAATACTGATAAGTCGTCTGCCAGGACCTAGTGCAGAGACCAAACATCATATCACTGGGTTACGTAGTGGTGTCAGTCAGTCAGCCAGTCAATTACTTTTGTTTACAGGACCATATACATGGACTGCAGCAATGTCAGCAAAGGTTTTGGCTGCCTGAGCTTCACACAAAAAAGATAGTGTTGTGACCTGCAATGGATTTCTACCATGGCTAGCACTGTATATAGTACTAAAGTATAAAGGCAGGTTGTGGGGAACTTCTACAAATGTATACAACTGTAGTAGTAGTAGTAATAATAATACAGATTGGATGCAATGTATGAGGGACTTTCAGATTAACCACGACTGTATGGTGCAGGGCAGGCAGACTTGTGCCACTGTTTCCATACATAGATTTATTTGTGGCCACAATATCAAACAGACCCACTACAAATGTTTTCCTGTACGATTTCTCCATTGACTTCAAATAGTAAAATGGAATGGACATGAGAAAGTAATTGAAACTGCACCTATGTGTACCACCGTCCTAAAGGGATAGTTCCGAACCCTAGCCCTATTTCTAGTTTACCAAATTATGCTGTTGATCGGTAGAGTCCTTTCTCAGCCCAATCCATGCTGTTCCTCATACTAGCTCCAGATAGTTAGCCACAAACCAATACAGAGTCAATGGGGTCACGCCCCTGTCTGTACAAGCCGAGTGAGGCTTGGAGAAATGTACTTTGTGTGCACTGTGGAGTACATTTCAGTGAGCCTCAGTCAGGTTAGTCATAATTCGAGCAAATAGCTAGCTTAAAAAAACATGAATAACCTAAATTAAGCTTACTTGATGAATTTGAACAAAACTTTGTACATTTGGCCATTGGTTTTTGGTATGCTGAATGATGAGACACGACAATGATCAGAAGTTGCCAATTACATGATAAATTAGCCTAGTTATAAAATGGACCTAGGCCACCATGTCTCCCGCCAAACTCTAACAACACTAAAGCCAACACGGTTACAGCAGTTGCCAATTAAAACATTTAAGCGATTAGCTAATACATGTAGCCTGGCTAGTACCAGTAGCGCCGATCCAATGACTAACTAGGATACCATTGCCACCATTATATGGTGACAGCACAGGTTTATCCAGCTAAGTTATTTTTGTTGTGATGTCAAGGTGAATTTGTCCTAATCCAGTATCCCAAATGAGAAAAGTAGTCAATCTGAGATCTAATGCATACTAGTAGCAACTCTCATCACGAGGACCCACCACAACCTATAGTCAGGTATAGACTACTATTACCAGTAACCATATAGTAACCATAACATATTAATAGTTGTATCAGTCCATTCAGGGCAGGCCGGTTGGGCTGATTGATGGTGATCAGTTAAAGGAATATTTGACTTTAGTATAACTAAAGTTGAGCAGCCTTACATCTATGTAAGTGCATCTACAAGTAAGCTAGAGAGACAACTGTTGTTGTCCCCGTCAGCTGCTGTCAACACCACCATTCCGCCCAGGTGTCAGACTGACAGACTCCATATCACTTTCATTAATTTGGGGGACCTAATCTAAATATCATACTTCTGAAGTATTGTGAAAATTGTGTTCATAATATTTGACCATAATAAAACTGTGGAGTTTCCCTGTGCAATCTATCAGCTTAAAATGTATGAAGGGAGTAACTGCTAAGGGTTGATCCCCAACCAGAAGTGACACAAGACATAACAATGTTATTACCATGACGAATGAATGAATACAGTTAGTGATATTCCCCCCAAAGCTAAGAGAGAGAGCAGCAGACTATAGCAACAACTAAAACCAGTTGTTTGACGATGAATGAATGCATTCATTGAATCATGAGCACCACCATCATCACACCCCACTTGTCAAACCAAGAAAGTAACGTCATTCTTCCAACGTTACTAGACGAGGAGAGAACCATAGGTTAGCAATGTTGCTGCTAGCTAGCTTGTTCAAGAAATGGGCAGCAAGCTAACACAAGTAACCAACAGCTACGATGCGATAGATAGCTAGCTAGATATGCTAACATGGCTAAATTGAGCTAACGATTGCTAGCTACTGATATTACTATTAAATGTAGTCTGGGCAGCTTAGGTAACGATGATGCTAACGTTAGCTGGTTTCGAACAAGATTAAGCTAGAGTATTACACGGCCGTGTTTATGTATGTTTTCCAGTTAGAGCTGTAGTAGCACTAGCTTGCTGCGGTTCAGCCCGGCGCCTCTCTGACAGCAGCTCCCCCCAGCAGCCCTTCCTCCCTGCAGCCACACAGCCAGCCCGTCTCACTGATGCATTCAAAATTACCTGGAGGTGAAGACTTTCGAACAGCTAATAGAACTGCTGACGTCGCACATGGCCTGGTAATTCGAGTCCCTGGCCGTTTCCCTCTCCACGTGAAAGGCATATAAAGACAATATTATGCCTAATAGGCAAACGAGGAGCCGGGCTATTCTTTCCCATCGAGGGGTGGTTACTCTCAGGACGGGCGCCGCCATCATTCTCTGGCCTCGAGCTCGAGAGACGCAACGACTTCGCGTTGTTCGGGACGTAGAGGTGCGACGTGGAGACGCGTCATCATAACGTGCCGCGTCATCATGGGTGTGTCTCTCTGCTATATCTGACATGCACCGATCATGTAGCAATATCGTTTTATGAGCGACATGCACAAAACATACAATTTAGAGATAGATTGCACAGATAAACAAATGCTGTATGTTCAACGTCTGATGTAAACAAACCGCGTGAACTTTGGAAATTACTCAATAACCAACTAGGCTGCAGTAAAAAACTTAAAACCAGATTCTCAAACATAAACATAAAGACGGACAACACGCTCATCACAGAAAAGCTGGATGTAGCCAATTACTTAAATAGTTTCTTCACAAACATAGCCACAACACTGGTAAACAAACTACCCTCCCACTCAGGGCATTATGGGGTAGAACACATAGTAGCATACTACAAGAACCTAGGGGTCCACAAAGACGACTTCAAACTGGAAATGGTAACAACAGATGAGGTACTCAAAAAACTGAGCGCCCTCCAACCCAACAAGGCCACTGGCCATGACAACATCCCCTCCAAATTCCTCAGAGACTCAGCAGCCGCCATCACCCCAGTCATCACACACATAATAAACCTCTCCATAAAACAGGGACACGTCCCCAAGGACTTCAAAATTGCGAGAGTGACCCCTCTGCACAAAAAAGGCAGTAAATTAGACCCAGGCAACTACCGCCCTGTTTCTATCCTTACCTCCATCTCGAAAGTCATGGAAAAAATTTTATACGAACAGGTCGAAAAATACCTTGCGGAAAAAAATCTAATCTACGAATTCCAATCTGGCTTCAGAACATCCCACTCCACTGACACATGCCTTCTCTATTTAAACGACCACATCAAACAAGAGGTGGACGCGGGCAAATACTGCGGCATGGTCATGCTGGACCTACAAAAGGCCTTCGACACTGTCAATCACACCATTCTGATTGACAAGCTAAAAGCAATTGGTTTTGATAGTCTATCAGTGAGCTGGATGCAATCCTACCTGGAGGGGAGAGAGCAGATGGTGGAGGTAAACGGTACCCTATCCCCCCCCCTCACAGTAAACTGTGGTGTTCCACAAGGAAGCATACTAGGTCCGCTACTGTTCCTAATTTATGCAAATGACATGTCGTCAGCTTGTGACTGCAACTTGTTCCTGTTTGCGGACGACTCAGCCCTGCTGGTCTCTGACAAGAACAAGTTACAGGTTGAAAAAACCCTCAGCTCAGAACTAGGCAAAATCTGCATATGGCTCGCTGATAACAAACTATCATTACACATGGGCAAAACAGAGTCCATTCTCTTCGGTTCAAATAACAAACTCAGCAAGACCGACGGCTTCTCAGTTACAGTGGGTGACAATATTGTCACAAGGAAAGAAGATATTACCTACCTGGGTTCCATCCTAGAGGCAAATCTTTCCTGTGACAAAATGGCATCCAATGTAATAAAAAAAGTCAACCAACGAACACGATTCTTGTACCGGATCTCCTCACTGGTAAACAAGAACACCCTGAAGACTCTAGCAGGAGCACTCATTCAAGGGTACTACGACTATGCTTGCACCTCATGGTACCAAAGCACCTCAAAGGCGCTAAAAACAAAATTATAAACATCTCAAAACAAACTGGTCAGACTACTGCTTGACCTTACTCCTAGAACCCACCTCACCCCTACCCACTTTGACAACCTAGGATGGCTTAGAGTAGACGACAGAGTACAGCAACTTGCAATGGGCCTGGTCTACAAGATACACTACACGACCAAGGTACCCATGTACATGACAAAATACTTCCCAAAGGTCAGTGAATACCACGATCACAACACCAGAGGGAGCTCCACAAATCATGTTAAACCCAGATTCGGCTCAAACAAGGGACTAAACACGTTTCGCAATTATGCCACATCAATGTGGAACGCCCTACCCAAAGCTGTAAAGGAATGTGAATCACTACCCACTTTCAAAAACACTCTCAAAAAACACCTAAGGGAGACTGCAACTCGAAACTGGCCCCTGTAAATGTCCGAACACAACCCCCTCCAATGTACAGTAAATTACCAAGTATGGTCTTGTCAATAATCCAATGTACAGTGTTGTTTGTACAGTTGTACAGTGTCCCCCACCCACCCCTCCTACCCACCCCCCCCCCCCCCCCCCCACTCATACCCAACCCCACCCACCCAACCACCTCCAATGTACAGTCCCCCCCCACCCCCACCTACCCAATCCAATGTACAGTTTCTACGCCTAATGTATATACTCTTTTCTTTCTGGACTCTTTTTGTATCACAAACAGTACTGTAATTGCAAATCTGGTATGTCATAAATGTATAGATGTAGCAGTACTGTCTATCTGTATGTCATGTATGTCATATATGTTACGATGAATTGAAAATGGGGGACCCTGATGTAAACAAGACGAAAGTCTTTCTCTGGTCTGCATCCCCTTAACAATTGTATGTATTGAGCTGTACTGTACTGTACCCATTCTGCAATCTGTTAATAAAGTTTTCATTCATTCATTCATTCATTCATTCTTTCTCTGGTCTGCATTCCCTTAACAATTGTGTGTATTGAGCTGTACTGTATTGTACCCATTCTGCAATTTGTTAATAAAGTTATCAATCAATCAATCAAAACAGTTTCTCGTTTAGCTATATTTTGTGAAATGTTTTAGCACTATGCTGTTTTCCTTGGAGGTGTACCGTGTAGTGAGCTACCCCTTATTATGTGGCCACCCTATACCATACTGTATTATGCACCGTTGTCAAACTATTCTGTACCAACTAAAATACCATAATTGTCCAAATGTTTATTTCTTGTTAGTGTGATAAATAACCGATGCCTTTCCTCTGACGTCACTGGTTGTTCCACCCGTATAGGGATTTAGCATTGGGAAAATGGATTATCGGCTATTGTAACAATTCTGCCGCATGAACATTGGCAATCTTTCCATTTTTGCACAAAATGAGTTCCCATCTACCACTAACATTATTGTTTAAAGGGGACATGCATTATAAATGTCTTTTTTCAGTGTCTAGCATTGTATTATAGTAATAGGAGTTAGTATCAATGTGTTTGTGTCTCTAAATACCATATTGGCGGATTGCCATCATTCAGGTCATTCATTTCCTGGTCCATTTTAATCAGGTCATTCTGATTTGACTCACATGGTGACGTCACGTGGCGCTGGGGAAGAGGATAGTGATCCAATTGGCTCTGTGGTTGGAGCCAATGCCCGCCCACAATCTAGGCAGCCCACACAGCAATAGCAGAGCGAGTGGAAATCACTTCCTCCAACAGCGAGGCAGATAGTGTAATCCGACACCTCGACTGCACTCTGCGAGGGAGAGAGAGAGAGAGAGATAGAGAGGGAGAGAGGGAGAGAGAGAGGGAGGGAGAGAGAGAGGAGAGATTGCTCCGAGAGCCCGCGTCTGCGTGTGCTTGTTTACACAGTGCTCAGTCTCTCTCTATCTCTCTCTGTCTGCCAGTCGCTGGGAGAGAGAGAGAGATAGAGAGAGAGAGGGAGAGAGAGATAGAGAGGGAGGGAGAGAGAGAGAGAGGAGAGATCGCTCTGAGAGCCCGCGTCTGCGTGTGCTTGTTTACACAGTGCTCCTCCGTGCCTCGGTCTATCTCTCTCTGTCTACTAGTCGCAGACTGTGTGGGTGACTGCCACTCAAAGTGCTTATGGGCGGAGCCAGGCCATCACAGCCTGAAATACTGATGCTGTGAAATGAGGCTTTTGAGTACTTGATAAGAAATATAAAACAATGTGTAGCAGGGTGGATTATCCCTGCTTCGTGGGAACGGGTGTGCACAGTCACTGGGTAGCGAGACACAGTAGAACTCTGGCTAGCTGCACCTCCGTCTTTGGGTCCGGAGCGTCAACTGGAGGCTGGCAGTGGGAGTGTATGGGGCCCGGGATTTACGAACCTGGTCCGGTACTCTGGTCTTCCTCTCCCGTCCAGGGCGGTCAGCAGTACTCCCAAACACGCTCTCACTTCCCCCCAGTTACTCCTCTAGCACCCTACCACACCTAGTGACTGGATTGTAAATAAATAACTTGGTTCCCCCCGCAAGCAGTACCCTCCCTCGTAAACCCTAGAAACCTTACAGTAGGAAAGGGAAGGTTGATGGGAAGGGATTAATAGTATATATGTTACCCGCATCAAAAAGGGTTAGGATTAGGCTCAGTAAAAGACACACACACCGTGCTCCCATTCAGTTTGTTATTATTGCACCATTGTTATCGTTACACAATAGTTACAGTCTGGTATTCATGTAATTACGCCCTAGGCACCAAGTGCTCTCGCTGTAAACAGACTAAGTGCTGCCCACGTCTGGGCTAGACACAGTACCAATACCTTCCCTAAGGGTTTACATATACTGCTCTAGTACTCCCAACTATGGGGGAAGAAGGGAGGACATGGGAAAGGAATAGAAGGGTTCACTGAATGGGAATTTACTATAAATAAACATACACGTTATTACACTTAAATAAGAGGAAAGAAATCAACAAGTGGGCCCACAAAATACCAAACAGAAGTCCTATCTTAATGCCGGCATATATTGTTTGGGGTTCCCCTTATGAACTGTAATAGCAACGCTGACTTCGCCCGCGGGCTGCACCACACTGTGTACGGTGTAAGGCTCCGGAGCATAGACGCTCATTTATACTCATCCAAAATGGCCGCCTCGCCGCGCCACTGTTGTCCGGAAGGCAAGATGGCGTCGAGCACTCTCGGCGAGGACACTAGCAGGCGGAGCTGGAGCAGAGAGGCAGTGCTGGCTGAGAGCGTGTGCGGGGCGACGACGACCTCTGCTGGACGGGGCGAACTCTCGTATCCTGCAGGCAGCCTGGTGCAGATCTGGTCGCAGGTAGCCGGGGCAGACTGGTTGCAGGCAGCCGGAGCAGACTGGTTGTAGGTCCACGCGTGTATCTGGGCTCGCACTCTATACGTCACACTGCTACTGTAACCCGACTATTATGGACTCAGATATGTTGTTAGCCGCACGCTACTTATACCGCCACACTACTACTGTAACCCGACTATTATGAACGTTAGTGCTTTGTTCTGTACCGTTTGCTCACACACTATCGCTAGTACTTCTAGGATATCACGTCAACTAGCAAGTACTTCCTATCACCCGTTGCTATCCCACGGGGCCCTTCAACATAACTTCTGCAACAGGGCTCTTCCAGAGCACACGCCCGTTGCGACTGTTCATGGTCAAGTTCACTGCCGAAGAGGCTGGTTCCTCGCACTTCCGTCTCAGTTGGCTTGCTTCCTTCTCCGTCGCTCTCGTACGCTCTCTGCTTGCCACCGTGCCCCCTGCTGTAGTGGTACCGCCTACTAGCTCCACAGGGAAAAGGATTGTAGAATAGAATCCAGTAATGCCGTTTATAATCCATATTTCGGTCGGTGGAAGAAGGAGGGACTCGCATCATTGTTCGTGAGAATATCAATGATGTCTTTGTGCACAAAGGGGAAGTAGAAGATTACGTTAGCACTTCTGAATAATAGAAGAATATTCAGGATGCTACAAATGCATTTAAAAAAAAAATAAAACGTACAGATGTCTTCAATAGACTCACAGGAATTGTGTAAAGTTGCCCAAATAGTGCTAGGAATAGCAATGCAGGTCCCCTTTTGTAACTGAGGGGTACAATTCCCTGACTGTATTAATAAGTATGGTATCATTAAACCACTACTGTCTTATGTACATTACTACTGGCCATACAGTACACAGGTATCTTAGATGAACACTTCCCACAATGACACGGTTCCACACAAAACTGGGTTTAAGAATATTTATTAGCAGCAATGATAGTATATATAACAATACTTTACGTAGGGTGCGCTTATAAGGCAAAAGAATGTGCGTAGGCAAATCAATAACGTATGTCCATTCTCATATTACGCAGGAGATAATGAATACAACCTGAATATTAGGAATTATATCTATGGTACTCTAGTAAAGGCAGCGGGAGATACTGGTAGGGTCCCTCCGGTTGTAGGCCAGCAAGGGGAGAGGATTTGTCGGTAGTAGAGTCTGGGTCAACGATGAATAGAGAGACTCCAAGTACAGGAGACGGTGCAATAATCTCTTGATCCGCAGACGAATACAGCTGTTCTCCGTGGCATGCAGCTCCGCATGGAAGAAAGCTAGCCGGCCTCAGGCTTCTGAGAGGCGGGCTCGACGTTGCTCCTCACAGGGTAAATCCCACACAATTGTGGGTGTAGGCGATTCTCCGCTCCATCAATTACAGGACCAAAGCAAAATATAATCCAGCCGAAAAGGGCTATGCAGTCGTCGGTAGGTTATCCAGTGTACATGATCCACACGGTCCTCGTCTAGGGCTCCTCGGGTGAAAGCGCCAGGGTAAGCAGCCCAGCCTGGATAAGCACACTAGCTGGTACGAGGAAACGTTGGTGATGCTGGTCACTGTAGAACGGTAGCCGCACGATACACTATACATAAATAGACTATTACTGAAATAATAGAATAGGTCGAACTCGACGGTACAGCGTTAAACTCTGATACTTCAGTTATTAATTCGCACGCGGTCTCAATGCTCTATTTGGGGCCAAACAGGCCATACTTCACCGCACGTTGTATCGTGGGTGAGGCTTCAACTTATTGGGTAACATACTTCTGTATTCACCTGCGCCGTATTTATACGTTAGGTGAACAAACTAGTACCAGCCCTATTCCTGTCTCGTATCCTTGCGCAGAGCCGTTCATGCCCAGGCATGTCTTTGACGGTGACTTTGAACTAGACCCTGGGGGTATGGCATTGGCGCCTAAGGGACCGCTGTCCAATAGGAGAACGAAATATTATGGTCTGTACTAGGTTAAAGGGATATTCCGTGTATATGTACAAGGAATACACAAGGGATATCAAACGATATACAAATATTATGCAATATATATCAATCAATAAATATATATATTCGGTTTAATCTGATCCTTCGTAACACCTTTAATGTTAGCTAGCTAGCTAGCTTGATACCAGCTTGCCGTGACGTTGCAACAGCCTAACAGGCTGCCTACTGGCTACTGAACAACAGGCTGCCCCTGTTTGGTGCGCTACAACCACAGAGCCAATCGGATCACTGTCCGCTTACCCAGCGCCACACGACGTCAGCATGCGCCTCAAATCAGAATGACCTAATTAAATCTAGCAGGAAATGGTCTGAGCTGAATGAGAGCAATCCGCCAATATGGTATTTAGACACAAAAACACATTGATACTAACTCCTATTACTATAATACAATGCTAGAGACTCAAAAAAGACATTTATAGTGCATGTTTAAGTGGAACAGAGGGTGGAACAGGAAAAAAAGAAAATTACGTAACCACTACACCCCCCTCAACAAAAACGCGACAACGATCACGTGACTGAACGCAGCCTATATAAACACTGGGTGACGTCATCTGTGTTGTTTACTTGTCCAGAGCTGGCTGTCTAGAAGAACGTGTTTACCTTCTCCTCATGGCTACAGACGTTGAAAGACTTGCTTCTTTCGAAGCATCACACTATGACCAATACGAGTACTATAATTTAGTTGATTACTCGTGTCATGCTAGTGGAAAAGGAAGAACAAAGAGAGAAGTTGAACTGAACACCAATCGGCATTCCCCTGGTGGGCACGAGAGAAAGATTGCTGAAAAATATCATAACAGCGAAATGAAACGACGAAGAACAAAGAGCTGTTCGTCTTAAAAGAAACCCTGCCACCAGAGGTAGAACTATAAATCGATTAGTGTGACTTGCTTTGTTCAACTATGAGCATGATACAGGCATAAGCACAGCCGACGACGAATGAAGACTTGTTTACACATAATTCAGTATTGGTTTCATATGGATAATCGTCGTTTTTCAGGCCATACCACTGCAGAAATATCATCTTTATACCGATTTTCTTTATGTGAGCTGCTAGTGTACACAATTAAGTTGATATGCCACTGTGTTGGTAGAATCTGCCTTTTTGAATGTCTATGATCGTAATAGTTGAATTGTTATTTCCTTACAGATTCTGGAACAACTTGACTATGTGAAATTGATCATGGCCAAAAGTGATTCTGCCTTTTCCTGACCCAGCGACTGGGAGTTATTGTTTGACGTCTGGAACGCCGCGTTCCGAACGCGCCTGGGCCAAGTCACGCGAGAGAGATGGCTCCTATTCCACATCTTGCCCCTGTAACAAGATCTCGCGATTCCCTGTTGCAGCTGTGCAAGGGTAGTTTGTGTTGAGTGGGTGTACACACTACAGTAGGCCCAGAGACAGTGGTGTATGTTAAGTGTACTTGTAAGAATGAATGATGAGTAGAAATAAGTACATGTTAATGAATAGCATATTAATGACAACACTTGTCTCATACTGGTTATTAAAGAGTATATTGATGACATCACTCCTCAGACAGGTTATTAATTAAAGAGTATCTTGATGACATCACTTGTCTCAGACTGGTTATTAAATAGTATATTTATGACATCACTAATCTCAGACAGGTTACTTGGCACACACTGGGTTCCAAAGGCCAAAGACAACATTTTAACTTTGACCCATTTACACTATGAATGGTACAAATGCCTGTTCCTGTCACCCATATAAAGTTAATAGTTGCTTTGCATTTGCATAGTAGTAATAGTAATGCGTAATGTGTAAATGTGTGTATGCTTGTTTTGTCCTGTCTACCCCAGAAAGGGTCTGATGTGCATGAAATTATTACATGTGTATACAGGTACAAATAGGCCTAAAAAAAACTACAAGAAAAGTTGGAAGATCTAGCATAAATATATATGATGTAATATAATATGTAATCTGAAGGGTTGGGGATTTAAGAGCACCACTAATCTATTTACGAGATACCTCTGAAAAAACATGCCAAAACTCCTATTTAAAATGTTCTCTATAATAACATCATTGTTTTATATAGGGGTGTTTTATTAACAGATACGTCCAGAATGAAGGCTTTTTATTTCAGATATAGTCTTAATGTAGCAACTATTCCTACAAACAATATATGGAAATTCTGTCTTATTCATTAATTTCACCTGAGCTTTATCACATAAACACAGCCTCTATAGGGGTCCTTGTTCTTGTGTTTGATGTGGGCCAGACACAGGCCATTCCAGACCAGGGGGTTCTGGCAGCGTGTGGCTCCTTGAGCACTATAACCCTTTCATTACCACACTACCAAAGGGTTAACCCTTTCACTGCCACACGACAAAGGGTTAACCCTTACACAACCACACTATGTTAACCTTCTGTAGTGTGGTAGTGAAAGGTTAACCTTCTGTAGTGTGGTAGTGAAAGGTTAACCTTCTGTAGTGTGGTAGTGAAAGGTTAACCTTCTGTAATGTGGTAGTGAAAGGTTAACCTTCTGTAGTGTGGTAGTGAAAGGTTAACCGTCTGTAGTGTGGTAGTGAAAGGGTTAACCTTCTGTAGTGGTAGTGAAAGGGAGACCATTTCCATAATGGAACGGGACATCTCCACAGTGTGTGAGGAAATATACCCTGGAAACACATCTCCTGAGTTAATCCCATCCTGTGTAAAATCAAAACTGTAACACTTAGAAAATACCCTTTTCCATTTTGGATACAATTGGCAACCATGTCACCTCCTAAGGAAACCTTTTATGGTTGTGTTGTATTTGTTTAACCCTTTCACTACCAGACTACAGAAGGTTAACCTTTTACTATCACACTACAGACGGTTAACAGTCTGTAGTGTGATAGTAAAGGGTTAACCTTCTGTAGTATGGTAGTGAAAGGGTTAACCTTCTGTATTGTCGCAGTGAAAGGGTTAACCATTTGGTAGTGTGGCAGTGAAAGGGTTAAAGACTGGGGATGTAAAATGCAGTGCAGGGAGCTGAGAAGTTGAGGTTCTCTTCTGTATTCAACATTTGAGTACCTCAAGTCAAGACCAATAACCATATAACTAAAGTTTTCAGAGGAAAATACATTTCAGACTTTATTATCTAAATATGGTTAAAATGTCGGGTTCATTTATAATTAAAGACAGTAGAGGTCGAGTACTTTCTGGCGATATATCACGTTCACACTCAAAGTGATATGGGGTGACTTTACAAACGGAAGAGAGAAAAAAAAAGGTTATTTAGTACAATGGTTAATTTATGTCTCCCCTGCTCTTACCTTATTGAAACACAGCTGCTTTAGCATCTGGGCCTCTGCTGCTCCATGTAGTGTAGGTATACAGAGTATACACCATAGTACACCCCTCTAACTATGGGCCTAATTACAACAGACTTGGATGGTGGGGTCGCAGTACAGCCATCTATAGACCTAATTACAACAGACTTGGATGGTGGGGTCTAAGGCTGAGACAATATGCCATTTGGAAGAATCGATAAATCGGGACAAAACTATCGCTAAATATAGATATTTGTATTAGTATTTTTTTAAATAGATATTTATTTTTTATTATTATTATTTAAACAACAAATTTATGTTTATTTTGCAGCAATTCTTTGTCGTTGCCGCCATCCTTAGTGTTACAGATTTCCCCATTCAAAACTACCACAGTGATCCTTCTCATTTTATAGTCGGTGGTCTCTCGATGTGATGGAGGAGTGCACTGCATATATTGAATGCACAGTGCAGAGTTGCAATTCAACTGAATTTACATGAAATGGTGATGTTTTAACTAAAACATGCCACAAGACCTAGTATTTTAGTATAGTATAAAACAAAAAAAGTGTTATTTTTACACATGCAAAAAAATCGATAAGTGGTCTCAGCCTTAGTGGGGTCACAGTAGAGTACACCCATCTATGGGCCTAATTACAACGGACTTGGATGGTGGGGTCGCAGTATACCGAGCTCTCCTTAAAGGGGAACTCCAACATTTTGGGAAATTAGCTTATTTAACATCTTCCCTGGAGTTAGACAAGAAGATACATACCTTTTTTGTCTCTGTGCGTGCATTTTAGCTTTGGGAATAGACGCTCCGTTAGCATAGCTTAGCTTCATCACTGGAAGTGAGGCAGGACAGTAGCCTTACAGTGCCTTACAGTGTATTGCAAGGTCTGACATTGACCAAATTTGATATGCATGACCTTGGTGGGCTCTAGGTCAACTCCTGAAAAGGGGGTCAATGTCAGACCTTGCAATCAAAAGTTAGGGGGCGCACTGAAATTATGGCAAGGGTTATTAGCCCCCTAACTTTTGATTGCAAAGTTTGACATTGACCCCCTTTTCAGGAGTTGACCTAGAGCCCACCAAGGTCATGCATATCAAGTTTGGTCAATGTCAGACCTTGCAATACACTGTAAGGCACTGTAAGGCTACTGTCCTGCCTCACTTCCAGTGATGAAGCTAAGCTATGCTAACAGAGAGTCTATTCCCAAAGCTAAAATGCACGCACAGAGACAAAAAAGGTATGTATCTTCTTGTCTAACTCCAGGGAAGATGTTAAATAAGCTAATTTCCCAAAATGTTGGAGTTCCCCTTTAACAGTAGGCTATATTCATAGTATTCTCATGACATGTTTTGCCATACAATATGGCGCAAAGCCACAGCTCATTAGCCAATGGTTGTAATTTAATGATAATCACCTGCTATTCGATTACAATTACCTGTGACCAAGATGCTATTTCGAATACTATGAATATTACCCATTTATAAATAATTATTTTTGCCATACAGCCATTGATTTGCCTTGGAATTGTGGAGTCAAAGAGTTGCCTGATGCATTTTTTACTCAAGTCCCTATTAACTCTGAACTGTGAAGTTGAGTTTTTTTTATGTTAGCACTAGGCTACTACTACCACCAGCTGGAATTTTTATGTGGAATGAATGGATTTCTTATTAAAAAAAAAGTGTGTGTTGCTTAATGAGAGCTGTCTTGTCAATTATCCTCTGTGCAAGCCAAGCTGATTTAAATATAATTATGTGGAGGAAAGACAGCTGCATTTTAGTACAGGGAAGGTGTGACATTGTACTGTCTATCTGTATGTCGTGTATGTCATAATATGTTATGATGAATTGAAAATGGGGGACCCTGATGTAAACAAGACGAAAGTCTTTCTCTGGTCTGCATCCCCTTAACAATTGTATGTATTGAGCTGTACTGTACTGTACCCATTCTGCAATCTGTTAATAAAGATTTCAATCAATCAATCAAAAACACTGGAGCTATTGTTTTACAACAATACTAGCAAACTACAGTATTTGATGGAGGCAACTACAAGTGTATGACTGCAATAGTTGGAATACATGAAATTAAAGAGGGGTATAAAAATCCATTCCTATTATTGTCCTGTGATTGCATAGACAGTGAGCATAGTAGACCAAGACCAAGCCCCCCCCCCTTGTCATCTATGATGTTGCTAAGCAATGCTAAACTAGCACTTTATTATGTTACCTTTGGTAGATAATGTAACTAACTTGTCATTGTTAAAGGACATGGAGAAAATAAAATACTCACACCCCCCAATAGATGGCAGTGTGTGCCATTAACAGAGTGTCTAATGAAGATCATGATCACTTTTCTGATTGTTAGTCATTTAAGCAATATCACGAGAGGATGTGCAGTTATACTGAATATTAGCACGGCTGTGATTCAGTCGTAGGTCTGCGGCCTCATACCGAAGATAATCACAGCCGTGCTAATATTCAATATAACTGCATGACTTTGAGTGTGACCTCCTCCAATGTACAGTTTCTACGTCAAATGTATATACTCTCTTTTCTAGACTATTTTTGTATCACAAACAGTACTGTATTTGGAAATCTGGTATGTCATAAATGTATAGATGTAGCAGTACTGTCTGTCTGTATGTCGTGTATGTCATATATGTTATGAATTGAAAATGGGGGACCCTGATGTAAACAAGACGAAAGTCTTTCTCTGGTCTGCATCCCCTTAACAATTGTATGTATTGAGCTGTACTGTACTGTACCCATTCTGCAATCTGTTAATAAAGTTTTCAATCAATCAATCAAACATTGCTTTTATAACAGTTCTACAATTGCCATTTATTAGTTAACAGTATTAAGTGGCGGCGCCCCGGTGGCGCACCACGTATATACGTTCAGCATAAACCACAGCGTCCTGGGTTCGAATCCGGCCCTTCCGGACTTGTGCTGCATGTCCTCCCCATCTCTCGCTCTCTCCCAAATTTCCAAAATGGTCCTATCCACAATAAAGCGCAAAATTCCCTAAAAAAAAATACCAGTATTAAGTGACAACAGATTATGATTTGTTTGTTTATTTAATCATTTATTTAGCTCCACCAACAAATAGTTCCGACAACTGTCCTCCATGCTCTGTAAATAACTTATGTACATATACCGATATGCCCTAATATGTTACTTGTTTATTGCACAATGTTACTTGTTTATTGCACAATGTTGATTCTATTATATGTTATTTGCACATCGTTGCGGGCAAGACCACCCGCATTTCATTGTATACTTGTATGCCGTGACAAATAAAACTCTTGACTTGACTTGAACTGCACTGTTGAACGTGGACCGTCATGGTTATTAATAGAACACCTGTGCGGCGGACTGATACATACAGTATAATATACAGTCGTTAAAAGTCCCAGTGCTGTTATACTGAATATCAGCACTCATGAAATGCCTCTTGTCCAATCAAATGACTTGGTCGAAACTAACTGTTGTAATAACTATAGCGCATTGTGTCAAGCGTGTTATACACTGACTTTTGTTCATTTGTGCTGTGCGTTTTTATTGATTTAACGTTTTGTAGTCAACACTTACGGTCAGCGTTTTTGAGTCAAGACCACCTCAGCCGAGATCAAGACCCAAGACTAGTACTACTTGAGAGCCTAAAGCCAAGACTAGGACTGGATGAAGTGGAGTAGTTTCTGAGACACAAGTGTGCACTCTTCCCCAATTTTCATTGTTATTCAGTGATTCAGTTGACTAAATAACCACTAATGCCCCATTTAAATCGATATGGAGGTATTAAAAAGCATTGTACGTCAATATCTTGGTACATGGCATACTAGTGTCAGTATATCATGAAACAACACATCTGGTTTAAGGTTATATTAGTCAGAATAGGGCTGGGCATGGATGATGGTATAGTAAAAACCATGCATGGATCCATGACAGTATACCTTCCTATTGGGTACACCTCCCAGACCTAAGTAGCCCCAGATGTAGATATCATGTTCAATATACAAGTAATTTTCACAAGTACTGTATAGACAGTCACCGAGGCAGCATAGCATGACAGGAGGCTGAGTCAAGTCAGTCACTTTAGTGGCAATTCAAACAGCAAATAGATCATAAATACATATCCCTATCTAGCTATCAACAGAGCTGTCACCATCCTCAAGCGAGGTGGTGAATCAATATGTTCTCTTAGACCGTGATAAAGTCAAAGAGATGCTTGTTTACTGTGTCATTTGGTTTCAAGTGAAATATTCAGCAGCAAGATGAAGGTTTAAATATTAAAAGGTGCTATATCAAGAGATTCAGCCACTAGACCGCACTAGGGCACCAGCATCTCAGACCAAAACAAAGGGGTGCTTACAGCAGTCTATGCTTCCATTACACCTCCCCCCTCCCTTTGCGTTCTGCGCAATTTCAAGGAAGTATTTCTAAGAAACTATTGCTCACCTAAAAGGTTGTCAGAAACACATCTTAGTGAACCATTTAGGTGGAAAAATAGTTTACTTATGAGCGAGTCGCATCAATCGTACACATACGATAATCTGGCATCACTATACCATCAAACTAAATTCAGATCAAACTGTCAAACTAGGTGTTGCGGATCAAATATGAATCAAGATCCAGCAATTGCGTGTTCTATTTCAACGTATAAAATGTTGTCGGAAACCTTTTTTAGTTTCAACTTTAGGTTGAAAAAGAGTTGACGAGCAAGCAAGGCGCCATTTTCTTTTTGAAAACGGGGAGCAGAGAACCCCAGGACCACCCAACTAGCAGTGTGTTTATCCAATCAGGTGCATGGAAATGGTAAGTAGGAAGGGGATACATGCACATAATGCACTAAGTGTGCGGTCTGCCCGACTACCAAAACAGAGAACAGAGAAGCTGTAATAACAGCACACACAGTGTGACGTCATTCTCTGCTAAGGACCCCATTACTAAACTATGTCTTGACATAGAAAATAGTTGTTTGCTGCTATATTATTGTTCAAAATCTGAGATAGCACCTTTAATAATGAGCATTGGCCTTTATATAAATAATGTGTCCATTCAAAAATAAAACAAGTTAGTGTTCTCCTACTGTACATGCAAAACACTGAAGTGTAAAAACATAAAAAAAACATTATACAGTACTTACACAAATACCTTGAACTGTAGTTGATAAAAGCTTTACATTTGGTCCGTTATCTGAAATATCGAGATATAAAAGCTGGAAGTGGTTTTATAAGTACATATTTCCCAGATGAACGTACTGTATGAATCAACATACTTTATCAAAGACTTAAAGCTGTGATTTGAGCTTTCTGTCATTTTGCACATCACCCAGACAACAAAGTCAGATAATTCATAAATAAAAAATGAACAGTACATTCTTGAGTTAAAGCCTGATTTGGGGAAAAAGGCAATTATCAGAGGCCTTAAGACGTACAAAAAAATATCTAATGTTCCAAAAAGGCAACTACAAGATTCCCTGGTTCTCTTATTTTTTAACGGTGCAAAGATTGTGACATGCGTTACGGCTGCCAATTTTCTAGACATATAGTTGAAGCTTAGATCACTGGACAAAGTAAGTCAACTGAGATCAAGTTTCATTTGAGTGATCGTATGTCGCTCAAAATGTAAAATAAAATAATAAGACTGAGACAATATGCCATTTGGAAGAATCGATAAATTGGGACAAAATTATCTATATATATATATATATATATACATATATACAAAAAAATTATATTATTATTATTATTATTTTTATTTATTTATTTTATTATTATTTAAACAACTAATTTATGTTTATTTTGCAGCAATTCTTTGTCGTTGCCGCCATCTTTATTGTTACAGATTTCCCCATTCAAAACTACCACAGTGATCCTTCTCATTTTATAGTCGGTGGTCTCTCGATGTGATGGAGGAGTGCACTGCATATTGAATGCACAGTGCAGAGTTGCAATTCAACTGAATTTAAATGAAATGGGGATGTTTTAATTAAAACATGCCACAAGACCTAGTATTTTAATATAGTATAAAGTATTAAAAGAAATATATATTTTTACACATGCAACTTTTCGATTTCCCGCAGTTATCGATAAATCGATAAGTGGTCTCAGCCTTAAAAAAAAAAAATATATATATATATATATATATATATATATATATATATATATATATATATATATATATATATATATATATATATATATATATATATAATTATAATAAAATTTTAAGCCAGAACAAAAAGGTTGACACAGCAGAAATCAAATGTTAGTGCAAAAGCCAAAGTCTGTTCCCTTAAATAGTGAAGTCTCTGAAGTCCATTTCCATCTAAAACAGTGGAAGAGCAGAGCTACTAAACTTCCCTCACGCACCTATGTCGGGGTCAGGGTGGAAAGGAATCCCAACCTGAGCATGACATAAGAGCAAAATGACCACTGTGTGAATATGGTCAATATGGAAGAGACTACTCTGTATATTGAATGCCTATAAAATATTGAAGATGTTACATTTGGAAATGGTCAGCTATGGTACTTGCAAACAAATGTACTTGCATGTCTTCACGCTAGTTACACTTGTCTTATGATAACGGATCACAATCCAACAGAATCTGATTGAACCCAGTGACGCAATCGTTTTGTCCGTCTGGATGCATGTCAGCGTAGAGTAGAGGAGATCGCTGAAAGTGGAGCTTCACAGATTCCTAGAAAGACAAAAAAAAAGTATCTGAAAAGATCTACAATATCTCTCACAGGGTTCCCACAGACATTGCAAAATGAAATTCAAGGACTTTCCTAAGCACTATTTTTCATTTTAAAAGGGCATTTGAAAGGATTCACTTTTAAATGCTGTTTTTTATAGAAAAAAATCTGATCCAATTTGTATGGCTTAAAACCAACTTTCAATGCGAATGGTTGATTTGAATTTCAATGACTTTTTGAGCACCTTGTTAAAATATTGGCTGTTTTCAAGGAATTCCAGGCCATTATTTTTTTTTTATTATCTTTTCCCCCCTCCTTTTTCCTCCGATTTTCTCCCATCCCAATGTTAGTCGTTATGCCAATTCCCAATCCCCTTCCTGGTCGCTGCGCACTTACCCCCCACAGTCGGTCTGGGAGAGTGGAGGCTATCACGTGCTTCCTCCGACACACGTCTAGCCAATCAACCGCTTCTTTTCACCTGGCAGCGCGGACTCTCACTGAGAGGGTGTAACGTGTGGAAGGATCACACTACCCCCTTAGATCCTATCCGCGCTGAGCAGGCGCCCCGACCGAACTGTAGGAGTCGCTGTTTACAACGACCCGGACCCACCCCGCCAGCTTTCCCACCCTCTAATACAGCCAATTGTATTAGTGTGAACGGCCAGCCAAGCTGGTGACAACGCCGGAGCTGTGAGCTGGATTCGAACAGGCGAATCCAGCGTCTCCGGTGTTGGTGACGAACGCAATCTCCGCTACGCCACCTGACCCCCCCAGGCCATGACTTTTTAAAATTATATTATAATTTTTTTTTATCAAGCACTTTAAGCACTTCAAGAACCTTGTGTGAACCCTGCTCTCAGAAAATATAATATAAAGCCATATATTAAGTCTGGCTCTAGATTTCACGAGGGTTGTAGGGGGGTGAACGTGTCCTCACCCTGGGTTGAGCTCTAATGGAGGCGAGCCCCTGCTTGTACTGGTTGGTCTCCACCTTGTACTGCTCTCTCCTGGCCGTCAGGTCGAGACTGGCCAGCACAGAGATCATCATCTTCTGGAAGCTGGCGTTGGTGGTCATGGAGATGGTGATTGAGGGGGCTGAGGCCAGAGCCAGGCCCATGGGCCAGCCTCGCACGGTGACCGGCTGCGGGATGCTGGAGACCCGCACTGAGCCCTTCTCCCTGATGATGGAGGTTAACTGGGGAAGGTCCTCCTCCTCAAGGAGGTCCTCGGCATCATCCAGCTCCCATTCGGCCAACGCGTCCATTTGCACCTGGAGAACAGAAAACATGAGATTGATTTAAGGCTGACCACGACTAAGCGAATAGTCGACTAATCGACCGAAAGGAGCAGTAGTCGACTGCCAACCTCTTAGTCTAATGCACAAAAAAAAAAAAAAAAAATTATAATAATACTTTATTTATTTATCATTCTTTCCAAAAGCAAAGAGGCCTAGAAGTGTGGCTAACGCTAATGGCATGCATACCAGCGAGGCTAACTGCCTAAGAAAACGGGCACAGAGGCACTGAAAGAGGATTTCACCTGTCTAGACTAAACAAATATCAAGATGTATCCATCAGTGGTCCAATTGCATGCTTTCGCAGAGGACAAGAATGTCACAATCACGGCCCGGGCCTTCCTCTACCCCCGTCCTGTCCATATATGGGCAGCTTCCTGCTGCAGCATTCCCACGCTGTCAGACTGGCGTCAATCAGCGCAGCTGTGAGGGATTCGCTCATCAACAGCCCCTATATCACCCCACAGATCCTGTCGTCCTTCGTCGGAGTGTTATCTAGCCATCCTAGGTACGAGAACGTATCCTACCTTGCTGCTCTCTCCTAAATACTGCTGACCCTGTGCTAACCTTTGTTCTCCCTGTGCCCAGGATAACCCGCTGCCGGCCTAGGCTGTCTATCGAGACGCTGCCCGCCCGGACGTTCCCGAGGAGAGCACCCTTGTATCTCATTCTGCACATTCTACTGTTGTACTTTGACGCATGGTACCTATTGGAATAAATACCCTAAACCGCTCCACTCTCTCTCTCTCCCTGTGTTTCTGCTATATGTGGTGTGATGTACTTTACATGTTATGATGATGTACTTTACATGTGGTGTGATGTACTTTATATGTGGTGTGATGTACTTTACATGTTATGATGATGTACTTTATATGTTATGATGATGTACTTTATATGTTATGATGATGTACTTTATGTGGTGTGATGTACTTTATATGTTATGATGATGTACTTTACATGTGGTGTGATGTACTTTATATGTGGTGTGATGTACTTTATATGTTATGATGATGTACTTTATATGTTATGATGATGTACTTTACATGTGGTGTGATGTACTTTATATGTTATGATGATGTACTTTACATGTGGTGTGATGTACTTTATATGTGGTGTGTGATGTACTTTATATGTGGTGTGATGTACTTTATATGTGGTGTGTGATGTACTTTATATGTGGTGTAACGGTACACAAAAACCACGATACGGTACGTACCTCGGTTTTGAAGTCACGGTTCGGTACGGGTTTTCGGGACAGTGGGGGGAAGTTTGGCTTTCCATGTTCCACTCAGGGGTGATGTAGTGTGCAGTAACTAATTGTACTTGTAGGGCTGTCAATGAATATTCTATATTGAAATTAATAATCGACTTGTAAATAAAAAAAATTAAAAATAAATAATAATAATATTAGATTGTGAAAAAAACAGCCCCCGCTGGGCGGTCGTTAGTGGTTAACATACCATTGTATTCATTCGGTACACTACACAGCCGTTCTGTATGGTACGGTACACACTGAAACGGTTCGGTTCGGTATGGATACGTGTACCTTTACACCCCTAGGTGTGGTGTATGTATTAATTACACTGCTCACCCTCCACCTCCTGTAGGTGCTCTGGATAACTGTGGCCGCCATGTGCCAGTGCTGGACCCGCCTCCTGACCAGCCAGGACCGCACAACTGTAGGGGGAAAAAAAATAATCACACTGTCAGTCATCCTTCCATCATTTCCAAAAAATAAAAATAAAAAGCACATATTTAATACACTCTAAAATAAATGCAACACGTGCACTACCAATCTGGACGGGTATGATATTAATACCAGCTTCAGCTGAGTGCTGGTACATTTAGGCTGTGGCAGGTAGATCTATCCACTCTGTGTCTACTGTTGTCCTGTGTAGCTCGATGGGTAGAGTGCTTGGGTTGGGGGTTCTATTCCCACCAGGCCAGGGCCAGCCATACTGGGAAAAAGAATCTATGCAGTCATTCCATTGTAAAATATAGCCATTCATACTAGGGCTGGGCGATATAACGATAACGATAATTATCGCGATATATTTGAATAATCGATATAGAGGAAAAAAAATTTAGATATATTTTTCTCTTGTCCATTTATTTTGTTTGCTTTCTAATTTAAAATACAGTTTTAAACCGTCTGTACACAGTAGGCTATGTGTGCTAGCAGAGCTAGTCTCCAGTCACGAGTCACGGTGGTTTGTCCACCAAAAAAGCGGCAAAAGATAGAAAATAAACTAGCAGAGCCAGAACTGTTCAACTCCTCTGGAGCCACAGCCAGCAGAGAAGCCGGTTTACTTTAGCTTTCAAACCAGCTGCAGCCTGAGAACTGGAGTGTGAGGGGATGTAACACTAAAGATGGCGGCAACGACAAAGAATTGCTGCAAAATAAACATACATCTGTTTAATAAAAATAATAATAAAAAAAAAAAAAATTATACTCGATTTTTTTTATTGAGTGATATGATATTGTTATCGATATCGTTATCGCGATATCATTTTTGGCCATATCGCCCAGCCCTAATTCATACGTAAGTAATCAGCCATTGTTTGGAGCTTTTTGTATATTGTATCAAATAAATTATTTGCCTATCATAAGCTTTGGAATCAACCAGTCACTATGGCCTGTGGAACATGGTGACCTGTTTATTAAAATATTTTGTGTGGGTGAACTGGATCCAGATGGAGTAGTTCAGCTGATCCGAGAACATCTCTATTAGCATCAACGACAATAATATGTCTCGAAAAGACAATTGAGGTCACCCTCATTTTCAATGTCGTCGAGACATTTCAATGCATACATTTCTACAATATAACAATAATAAATATTAATATCTATATAGTACTTTTTACACATGGACCGCAGTCCAGAGTGCACCACAGCAATTAGTATAAAATGAACATGAAATGAAATCAGCACACAAATTGACAGAATAAAAAAAAACAATGCATAAATTGCAGACATAATAATAGGTATAAAAGACAATAAAAGTAGTGCAATGTAAACGTGCCGACTTAAGAATAGGCATAAAATAAGTACAATAGTACAATGTCGCTTGACATGCAAATGAGGTTTATATTCTAGCATTTCTAGAATGTCTGAAACACCTTTAAAGCCTTCTGGTGCATGTTCACAAATACTGACTGAATTATCCTGCGGCGCCGGGAGAACAGGAATTCTTAAAATGGGTGGCATTCCCCTTTAACCTGAGACGAGTAGGAGCAAGGCCACTGAACTGTAACGCATTAAACTGACCTAGCACACAGTGCAGGGTATTTATTCAATTCAATTAAAAAAAAACTTTATTAGTCCCACAAGGGGCAATTTAAGGCATGAATACGGCAAACAGCTGCACTTATACACATCCAAGATAAAACAGGGGACAAGAGACATACATGACACTATTAAAGCACAAGAGACATGACACGGTTAGAACAGGATCCTTATATTGTTGATCTGTCAAGTCTAATGAATAAATTCGGTCAGTACAAAAAGTGCACTTTCGTCAAAAATGTTAAAATCAAGGGGTCAAAAGGTGCATATTAGTGAACTGACCATTCCTTGTACTGTGGCCATTCACCAGTCGAATGGCCTCTGGAACAAAACCAAACTTCCTTCTGTTTGTTTTACAGGCAGGCTGTCTAAGGCCATGGTTACACTGGGGTAAAACAGCAACGTTGTATTTTCGAATGATTACGTTTGCATGTCCAAGTTAAAAAGAAACGCCGTTTTGGCAGGAAAACACGTTTTTCCTAGTGGCAACGCTGAAAGGGTGTTTTCGTTTTGGAAACTCGCCGAAACTCGCCGACAATGGTGCCATGTAATTTGCGCGAGCCGGATACGGAGCCGTTTCTTGCCCAACGCCCATGCGCAGTAGTAAACACTGACGCCAAATTCTCCCCTGGCTGGACCTATACAGGATATCAGCTGCGTCCTCCTCAGATTGCCTGTAGCTGCGTCTAAACTAAGATCATGTGTTGTCAAGTTATTGTTATAAGGATGCAGTCCAAACTACCACAGTCTACATCCACTTAACAATTGTTTGTATTGAGCCGTATTGTATTGTACCCATTCTGCAACTGTTAAATAACGTTTTACATCCATTCATTCTGCTAGCATTAACGTTACTACGCTGCTAGCCACAATGCTATACTGTTATAATGGCATATCCCAATCACGTTAGCACGTAAGCTAACAAAATCGGCGATATTTTTGTGAGACTAAACTCCGCTCTTGGTGGTCAATTGTGTTGATGTTAGTTTTGTTTCATCAACAAATCATCAACAAATGAGGCAGAACACACAGTGAATGTATCCGTTTTTGTTTATTGCACTTTATTTCTTGCTGAAAAATAAATACTATGCTGCTAAATGGCTCATGCGAGGTATAAAGATGGTGGCTTTCTGAGATTTTGAGCAGGATGTGGAGTGACTCGGTCAACCTTTCTGATTGGTTGAAAATGGCCTTCATGTTTGAACTACATCGCCACCTACTGCTTTGGCATTGTACTACATGTATATTGTAGACAAGCCAAAACGACGTCTAACTTAACTCTAACTTGCCTGCCAATACGCAGCGTTCTGAAAAGCGAAATGAAACTAAATGAAACGGCCCTAATGTAACCCCAGCCTAAATCGCTTTCCTGAGGGCAGCAGGTCAAAACACACATGAAGGACATGTGTGGAGTCACTAATTATCTTATGTGCTTTCTTGAGCACTGTTAAACTGTACTAGGGATCTTTGTGTTTTGCCGATAATGTTTGAGCTAAGGTTGACAACACCTTGCAGTTTGTCCTCGTCTCTTTGACAGAGGGGGGTGTGAACCAACATACAAATGAAAAGGTTAGAACATAGGCGGCATGTAATGAAGGCTAGGGTAGGCCTATGCCTACCCAAATGTTATGCTGGGAATTTTAAAATGTATATATATAAATAATATATGTAGGCAGCCGCACACAGCATTATATATAGGCAGCCTAGGCTACGATATTGTGTGTGTGTTGGCACTGTTGGGCTGCAGCCCCGCTGGTGACAAACAAAGGGCCGGCCGGCGAAGGTGTCAATGGGTATCGTTTAACATTCCAATGCAGTAACCAATCACACCGCACTCGTTTGTGTAAACATCTGGATTTCACCCGCCAGTTTCTTTGTAGCCAACACCAGGGACGGACGCAAACGCAAAATGGATATATGTTCTTGTTCCATAGGCGACGGGTAATGAAGGCTAGGGTAGGCTACCCAAATGTTATGCTGGGAATTCTGAAAATGATGAATGAATGAAAACTTTATTTAACAGATTGCAGAATGGGTACAATACAGTACGGCTCAATACACACAATTGTTAAGGGGATGCAGACCAGAGAAAGACGTTTGTCTTGTTTACATCAGGGTCACTGGTTTGAAAGCTCGGCGTTGCTAATAAACATTTTAAATAATTTTTATAAACTGGTTGTAAATATGTACCTCCGTTATGTGTGAGTCAATGATCACACTCGGGTTGTACCAAACCGTAGGTTTATTTAACATCAAGTATAACGTGACGGCAAGAGGCAGTTTACAGTACCGAGGCAGTTTGTAAGCAGAGCAGTCGATCCCGAGCACATCGATATACTTACGCGCACCTGAAGGTACGGTGGCTCAAACAGGATAATCATTTAGCCAATGATCTACACTGGTCAACACTGCTCAAAACGGCGTTAGCTTAGGTGGTGCAGTGGGCAAGGCGCTCACCTCCAATGCTGGAGACGCTGGGTTCGAGCCGAGCTCTCCACATTGCTTTCAGCTTGGCTGGTCGTTCATACTAATACATTTGGCAGTATTAGGGGGTGGGAAACTGATGGGTGGGGATCGGACGTTGTGGACAGCGACTCCTACAGGTCGGTTGGTGCACATGCGCAGTAGAATCAGGAAGCGATGGGGGCGGCATCCCTCCAAAGCGCAGACCCCTGACGCTGAAAGATCGCGCTGTGCAGGTGAAAAGATGCGACGGCTGCTACCTCGAGTACCGGAGGGGACTCGTGCAATGTATGGCTTACACGTCCACATTACAGCCGGCTTGTGGGAGGCATCAAACAGCGTTCGAGATAGGGGAGGGTTGAATTGGACGATACAAAATTGGGATGGGAGAAAAATAGAAAATGGGAGAAAAAGTGGATAAAAAAAAATAAACTGCGTTAGCTGCCTGATGCGCCTGAGCTGTGATCACAGCGCATACACATCAGGCACCCAATGCCGACAATAAAGCTGTTGACCAGTGTTGACCAGTTTATAAAAATGATTTAAAATGTTTATTAGCAACGCCAAGCTTTCAAACCATTGCGTTTCTCTGTCCGAAACCCTTGTGCAACTGTGAGTACCTTTGAAATTTATCTACGATACAATGAGTGTTTCGCGGAGGACCAGTTCTTCAGAGTTAATTATGGGATTTTTCCAATGGAGGAATAAGGGACTGTGGATTCACTCTGTGCATCACAGTCACGAAAGGGGCTAGGTCTTTCTCAGCAATGAGGCGCATCCGAAACTGGCTAAGAACAACAATGCGCCAGGAGAGACAGTCAACTCTGAGTCTGCTTCACATTGAAAGTGATCATACAGACAAACTTAAAGCAGAAAAGATCATTGATGCCAAGATGAAACGTCAAATTTTGCTGCATTAACACTTTGGATGCCACGGACGACATAACACGTGTTAGCAGTCCGCCCCCTGAATGCCCATCACAACAATTAGCGTGATTTTCTTTTTATTAGCGATCTGAATTCATATTTCATCAACCGAGTCTACTGTTGGGAAACCATTGTTTGCAAGTGTAGCTGTACAATGAAAGAGTCGAGTCGCGCTGGTTCTTAATGCCGTGTATTGGAAAGCGCAAGTAAACAAACCACAACTTCCCCAGGAAGTGAGACACGTAATATACCATACAGGCACCGGCCCAGCACGCCCACCAGGCGGAGCTGTAGCCCAGCCTGTAACATCTCCCTTCCTTTAGTAAGTAACAACATCAATCCGTGCAGACCTAAGTAGTATCAAAACACCTCATCAATAACAACCACAATTAAACACAGAATCACAATTTTCCCACATTCCCCATTTCCTTTTTTTTTTTATATATCTTACAGTCCATGCGCATGTGCACAGTCCTTGTGTGCTGGGGTGCGAGCGTGACTATGTGTATGTGTGTGTGTGTGTATGTGTGTGTGTGCATGTGTGCGTGTGAGACAGTCTCAGTTTGTGTGCGACCTAGAGGTTAAGTCTGTCCGGAGGCCGTATCGGCCTCCCGCTCCGGGAGAAGGCCCGGGCCTGTAACTCACGGCCTGGTGTGTTACCAGTCTGCGGGGAAGATGACGTCGACCTCGGGGCTGATGACTTTGGAGACTCCTCAGGACCGCTGACGACCTCTTCGGTGCTTCCCCCACTCGCAGGCTGCTCTGGGGCCAATTCTGGGTGAACTGACGGCTGGGGAGGGGCCGCTTCTGCTGGTCGGAGATCAACCCTGTTGCGGCGATACGCAGTCCCCTCCACGTCGACCAGATAGGACCGGAGTCCCAACTGCTGCAGGCACACGCCTCTCCTCCATCGGCCCGTCCTGTCACCCGGGAGTGGCTTCATCCGTATGGGCCGGCCGACGTTCAGCTCCGGCAAATCCTTCGCCGATCGGTCATACATCAACTTTGCTGCTTGATGTTTCACTCTCAGCTTGTCCGGGACCCCTGTGACGACCTGAGGTACCAGTAGCTGGTCGGCCACAGGGAGAAGGGTTCTCAGTCTCCGCGACATAAGCCGCTGTGCAGGGCTGCACTGCATACCCTCAGTGGGTGTGTTTCTCCAATGTAAAATGGCCTTCCAGGGGTCCTCTCTGGCCCGGTCTGCCTTTCTGCACAGGCTCTTCACAATTTTTACCACAGACTCCGCTTTGCCGTTAGCCTTCGGGTGCCTCGGTGAGGACATAAGCCCCACTCCCTCGCAAACGCCCGGAACTCCCCACCGGCAAACTGGCCCCCACCATCAGAAATGGCCCTGTCTGGGACCCCGTGGCGAGCAAACTGTGCCGTGCATCGTCGGATCGTGGTGTCCGCTGACAGGTCAAGGAGCAAGTCGACCTCCCAGAAGTCCTAAAAGTGGTCCACCACGAGAAGAAAGTTCTGTGCTGCATAGCTGTACAGGTCCATGCTTACCAGCTGCCAGGGCCGTGTGGGGAGCAGGTGTGACATCATAGTCTCTTTCTGTTGTTCGTGTGCATACTCATTGCACACGGAGCACTGCTGTACGTAATCTTTGACTTCCCCTTGCATACCAGGCCAGTACAGTGTATCACAAGCCTGTCTGTAGCACGCCTCGGCCCCCACATGGTTGTAGTGGATCCGTCTCAGCATTTCCGGACGCATAGCTTTCGGAATTATGATGCGCTGACTCCTGTAGAGCACGCCATCCTGTGCACTTATCTCGTCTCTGATGGCCCAATAGTCCCGGACGGCTAAAGGGGTCTCCTCTTTGTGGTCTGGCCATCCCTTCAGCACGACTGACTTGAGTGTTTGCAGACACACATCCTCCTCAGTGTGTGTTTGAATCTGTGCCAGACGTTGGCTGCTGACGTTCAGATAGTCCGCCTGCCGAATGGCGGCCGTGTCCCACTGCTCCTGCCGCATGCTGCAGACCATTTTCCGTACAGTGTATCTGTTCTCTGTGGTGGGGTGGTGGCTCTGCTGAGTGTGTCACTTATGTACATTTCAGGGCCTGGCTTGTATACCACCGCCAGGCAGTAGTTCTGCAGTGTGAGGAGCATGCTCTGAAGGCGCTTTGGCGCACTGAGGAGAGGTTTAGTGAAGATGGACAGCAACGGGCGGTGGTCGGTCTCTGCAGTCACATCACCCCTCCCATATAGGTAGTAGTGGAAGCGTTGACAGGCGAATACGATGCTTAGGCACTCCTTTTCTATCTGTGCATAATTTTGCTCCGTTTGGGTCAATGCACAAGAGGCAAATGCGACAGGCTGTCCCCCCTGAAGCAAGCAGCAGCCCAGACCCGTCTGACTGGAGTCGCTCTGTACGGTGACCGGCTTGTGGACATCATAGTACCTTAGGACTGGCACTGCCGTGATCAGAGCCTTGATTTTCTTCATGGCAGCCTCATGTTTGGGCAGCCAGTGCCACATCACATCTTTGTCGAGAAGTCTCCACAGAGGCTCACAAACCGCTGACAAGCGTGGTATGAATCTCGACAGGTAGTTCACAAACCCGACACATCGCTGGACCCCTTTTGCGTCTGTGGGGTTTGGCATGTCCAGAACCGCCCTGACCTTGTCAGGGTCAACCTTGGGGCCCTCTGCGGACAGTATGTGGCCGTGGAAGCGGACCTCCTTCAGTCGAAACTACAGCTTTTTCAGGCCCAGTCTCAGCTTTACCTCTCTGCATCTGTCCATCAGAGCGATGAGGTTCATGTCATGGTCGTGGTTGGCCTCATCCTCGGTGTCCCCACAGCCAACTATGAGGATATCATCGGCTATGGGCTCAATCCCTGTCAAGCCAGCCAGCAGCTCATGCTGCTTTCTTTGGTACAGCTCTGGAGCCACTGACACACCGAAAGGGAGCTTTAGCCAACGTTTCCTACCCCACGGTGTCCAGAACGTTGTCATCAGGCTGCTCTCTTCGTCCAAACGGCACTGTAAAAATGCATCCCGTGCATCCACCAGCGTGAATATACGTGCCTTTGGCAGCTTATACAGCACGTCATCCAAAGTGGGCATCAGGTAATGGGACCGTTTCAGAGCTCGGTTAAGGGGCTTTGGGTCTATACATAGTCTCAATTTGTCTGGCCTTTTTACTATGACCAGATTGCTAATCCAGTCCGTGGGTCGAGTGACTGTGGTCAAGTGCCCATCTTCTTCATATTTATCCAGCTGTGCTTTAACAGCTGCCTTCAGGGCCACTGGAACGTTCCTGGGAGCACACTGCACCGGCGCCACTGTGCTGTCCAGCTCAAAGTGAATATCACCGGGCAGAGACTCGACAGGGCTGGTGAACACATCATGGTAGGTGCTGACGAGCCACTCTTTGGTCAGTGACACCTTCCTGCAGTGCTCCACTTTATTCAGCTCCTCAGGAATGGTGAAGCGTATCAGACCAAGCCTCTCACATGTCTCCCCCGAAAGCAAGGGCCTCTGGCCAGTATGTACGACTTCAAAGTCCAGTCTGTGCGTCTTACCCCTAATGACGCATTGTGTGCTGTACACCCCCAACGAGCTCATCCACTCACTGTTGTAAAGTTTCAGTTTGATGAAGCTCTTCTGAAGGGGTGTTCTAGGTGCCAGTCTTGACTTGTCCTTGATGCTCATCACATTGCATGTGGCTCCCGAGTCGAGCTGGCACCTTTGGAGGCCTTTTTGCAGTGGTAGGTTGACAAACCACTTTTTCCCTTGAGTGTTCACAGCCCCCACGCTCTCTGCTGTGTACACGTCTCTCTCCTCCCGGTCGCTGTCCTCCAGTTCCCCTGGCCATGGGTCATCCACAGCATTTAACTGGCGAGCCTGCTGGCCTCTTTTCATGCAAACTTTTGCAAAATGGTTAGCCGTGCCACATGAACGGCATTATTTACCAAAGGCGGGGCACTGGTCACGCCCACGTTTGTGCCGTGTGCCACAGTACTTGCATTCACCAGTGTCTCTCATGTTCTGTGGCTGTGCCGATGTGTTGGCCTCGGATGGCCTGCTGGCAGGCCTCCGTCCATATCGCTGCCCTTGTGTGGCGTTAACGCTGTCCCCAGGCCCGGAGCTGCCGCTGCCCAGAGACATGGTCTTTAACCTACTGTCCATGACCTCAGCTGCCCGACAAATAATGATGGCCTGATCCAATTTAAGGTCCTTTTCTCTTAATAAGAGACGTCTAGCGCCCTCATCAGTTATCCCTAGGACAAGCCTGTCTCTTATGAGTTCATCTTTAATAGCTCCATATTCACAAGAGGCAGCCTTTTCTCTCAGTCTTGTAACAAAAGCATCAAACAGCTCTCCATCCTCCTGTTTCAAGTTGCCAAAAACGTACCTCTCGAATATCACGTTCTTAGCTGGTGTGAAGTATTGCTGCAGTGCTGTCAGAATAGCCCCCACATCTTTTTGTTGCTCCACGGTGAGTCCCAGGTTGTGTTTATAAATATGACGACAGTCATTCCCCATTAACCGTCTGAGCGCCGCCGCCTGTACTGGCTTTGCTTTCTCGCTGAGCCCGGTCGCGAGCAGATAGTCCTCGAACTCTGCTTGAAAGCTCACCCAGTTGCCGTGAATGTCTCCCGTCATTTTCATTGGCTCCGGAGGCGGAATGCTGGATGCCATTGTCGCCACAAACTCTCACCCAAACAACACATAAACGTCCGCTGTTATTGCAAACAGCTGTTTTGGGCCGTATATAAATCCTCTTTGGGTCCTCCTAGTTCCACTTCTGACACCATGTTTGCAAGTGTAGCTGTACAATGAAAGAGTCGAGTCGCGCTGGTTCTTAATGCCGTGTATTGGAAAGCACAAGTAAACAAACCACAACTTCCCCAGGAAGTGAGACACGTAATATACCATACAGGCACCGGCCCAGCACGCCCACCAGGCGGAGCTGTAGCCCAGCCTGTAACAACCATCCCCATCAGGCGATCAGATGTGAAAAAAGCGCCCCCTATCGTCTCCCAGATGGTAATGCACCCTTTTGGAATGGACTCAATGAAAATGGATGAGAAAAAAAAACTCCGGAATCCACATTTTACTTCTCACGCATGTAACCGGAGATGATCCCAGTCATTGTGGAGCCTCAGGAATGCGTGGAATATGTGTTTACAGTACGTTGCATTGGATCAATAAAAGGATCGATTTTTGGAATGGCAATCAGGAATTGGAATAATCTTTTTGGATACCATCTCATCTCAGGTAAGGAATCTATTTTACCAGTCTTAGGATAATCAGACCTGTTTTCACGGAGATATAAGCTTTTCCCCTATGTGTGATATGGCTGTTTGGCTGTGCGAGCAATCAGGAACTAAGATAATCGATTTTCAGCTTGCGGCACCAGCGTGCATACGTACACATATACTATCGATAATCTAGCGTTTATTTGAAAACGATTAATAAATAGGCCGAAAAATGACAACGTTCTAGAATATTCCAGTACAGGGCGTTTATCACGGAATCTTTCTTTTTTCCTTGAAAACGAGGGCTTTTCAAAATGCTATAAAACGGAAATGAACCGATAAAAAAACAATCCGCTTCGACAATGTTGACTGGAAAATGAGTCATTGATAAGCGACGGGCAGATTAGACACATAGCCATAATTTAAAACATAGATTAGGCAATATTAACGCTAAAAAAAAATTGTATCCACTTTTTCTCCCATTTTCAATTTTTCTCCCATCCCAATTTCGTATCATCCAATTCAACCCTCCCCTGTCTCGAACGCTGTTTCTTGCCTCCCACAAGCCGGCTGCAATGTGGACTAAGTCATACATAGCACGAGTCCCCTCCGATACTCAAGGTAACAGCAGTCGCATCTTTTCACCTGCGCGGCGCGATCTTTCAGCGTCAGGGGTCTGCGCTTTGGAGGGGCACCGCCCCCATCGCTTCCTGATTCTACTGTGCAGGCGCACCAACCGCTGTCCACAACGCCCGATGCCCACCCATCAGTTTCCCACTCCCTAATACTGCCAATGTGTATTAGTACGGACGACCAGCTAAACTGAAAGTAATGTGGAGCGCTGGGCTCGAACAGGCGAACCCAGCGTCTCCAGTATTCGTGGTGAGCGCCTTGCCCACTGCACCACGTAGCCGCCCATATTAACGCTAACATTGAAGTGGATGGTGGGCATTCAAGCACTAAAGTGTTAAGGTAAGACAATGGTTAATCATAATTTGGATGCCTTAATTTGAACACTTAATTTGCACTATATATGAAATGAGTGGGGCTCGCTGTATTGTATGAATTCAGAACCATGGACAGCACCGTTTGCAGGTGCACGCAGCGTGTGAAAGCAAAAAAGGAAACATGTTGCACACTCCGTGCTACATAGCCTCCCCTAATGTTTGGCTCACCCGCCGCCTATGGGTTAGAATATGATACGAAATGTCCTGTGGTAGTTACCTGCTTGGATCAGGGTGGCGGCCTGCATCTGGGCATGACGTCTGCGATTCTGGTACCTGCGCCAGCCGCACTGGACGGTGAAGGCTCTCTGGGATCTAATTCTCTTTCTCCGCTCCTCCAATAATTCCAGCTGTGGGGACAGAACACATCGGATCAAAGGGGATTAAGACCACAGCTCATTCAAACTGGATTGGCAGCAGGCAGACCTGCTTAATATAATTAGTACTTTATTGTCCCCAAGGGGACATAATTTCTCTGCATTTGATCAGGGTTCCCAGACATTGCAAAATGAAATTCAAGGACTTTCAAGTACTTTTCTAAGCACAATTTTAAAAGGGCATTTAAAAGGATACAATTCACTTTTAAATGCAGTTTTTTGTTGAAAAGAAAATCGGATCCAATATTTATGGCTTAAAACCAATTTCCGACAATTAGTTACACTTTAGATAAAAAAAATTATATTTCTTGATTCAGAATTCTTTTATCATGGATGATATGGGTTGTTTGCAAGGAATTCCAGGCCTTGACTTTATTTTTTGCACTTTAAGCACTTCAAGGACCTTGTGCGAACCCTGTTGGCCTATCTTAAGCGCCCGGGGGAACAGCAGCTAGGGAACAGCATGGGGGACCCTGATGTAAACAAGACAAACGTCTTTCTCAGGTCTGCATCCCCTTAACAATTGTTAAGGGGATTGTATTGTACCCATTCTGCAATCTGTTAAATAAAGTTTTCATTCATTCATTCAGGTTCAGTGTATTGCTCAAGGGCACTTTGACGAGCTGCCAGGAGGAGCTGGGATCGAACCGAGAAGATTACCAAGACAACCGCTCTACCCCCTGAGCCATTGCCGGTTGCCGCCTGGTTAAAGGTCCCCTGTCTTATGAATAGCCTTTTCCAGTGTTTAGCATTGTTTTCTAGCAATGGGGGTTTGTATCAATGGGGTCTGTGTCTCTAATTCTCATTTTGGCAGATTGCTCCAATTCAGTTGAGACAATATCCTCCCCCAGTGAACTAAACCCTTCTGATTTGACTCGCTATCCTACGTAGCAAGGAGCTGATCTGCAGTAACGCCCCCTGTAGCGCAACCATTCGCTCAAGAGCAGAGCGAGTGGAAATACTGACACTTCCTCAAACGGGTTGACGTGCGCGGGTGCCGACAGAGCGAGCGAGAGAGGGAGAGAGAGAGATAGAGAGGGAGAGAGATAGAGAGGGAGAGAGAGGGAGAGGGACATGGAGCATTTACACACACACTCACACGCGAGGCAGGAGCTTCTCCCCCGCAGTCGGGAGCACTCGCATATCAAAATATCATTGCGCGGGGGGGCAGGTGGCGCACAGAGATTACGTTCGTCACCAACACCGGGAGACACTAGGATTCGCCTGTTCGAATCCAGCTCCCGGCGTTGCTATCAGCTTGGCTGTCCTCTCACGCTGATACAATTGGCTGTATCAGGGGGTGGGAAGCTGAAGGGTGGGTCCTGGGCGTTGTGGACAGCGACCCCTACAGTTCGGTCGGGGCGCCTGCTCAGCGAGGGTTGGATCTGAGGAGAGATAGTGTGGCCTCCCACACGCTACACTCTCCCCGGTGAGAACCTGCGCGGCCAGGTTGGCCTGCCCCAGGCTGCACATGCGTCGGAGGAAAGCATGTGACAGTCTCCGGTCTCCCGGACCAACAGTAGGGGAAAGTACGCAACAACCAGGAAGGGTGGGATGGGAGAAAAATCGGGAAAAAGGAGGGGAAGAAAGATATAAAAAAAAAAAAAAAAAAAAAATCATTGCGCACGCCCGTATTCCGATCCGTGCAATAATATTCACAGGGGTATATATTGTCATTTGAAACAAGTTACCAATGCATTGTCCCGTGGGATTATGCCCCCCCACGGCAAAATTCATTTGTATCCCCCTCAATCTCTCTCTCTCTGTCTGCCAGTGCAGACTGTGGGTGACTGTCACTCAAAGCACTTATGGGCGGAGCCCAGCCCAAAACAGCTTGAAATCTTGAAGTGGAAAAATGCTGCTTTAGAGTACTTGATTAGAAATACAAAACAATGAATTTTTTTGAAAAATGTTTTACAGATGTGTTCCATAGACTCACAGGAATTGTGTAAAGTTAATAGCATAAATAAATAAATAGTGAAAGGAATAGCAAGACATGTCCCCTTTAAATCAGGACCTATGATACTTCAAACTAAAGAATAAGCAATGGATAAAGCACAAGTATGGGTGGAAACCACACTTGACACAACCAAGTGAACAGAACAAAGTTGCCAACAATATGTGGACAGTGGACATTTTTTGTATTGTTGAAAGTGCGTCTGTGTGTGTGTGTGTGTGTGTGTGTGTGTGTGTGTGTGTGTGTGTGTGTGTGTGTGTGTGTGTGTGTGTGCCACTGACCATGGCCTGTGTCAGAAAGACTTTAGTCCTTCCACAGTGCACCAGTGTGTTGCGTATCTCACTGTCCAGTTGGCCTGAGGTGTCATGAGACTGGCTCTGTAACACCGTTCTGAGAACATCATCCACAGCCTTACTGTTGGACTCCACATCTGACAGACAGAATAAGAAGGGGAATCGGGAATTAAGACAGGCGATCATCTTAAAAAAGGGGAATGCCACCTGTTTTATGAATTCAAGGGTTTTACAGGACACATTTACATGAGGTAGATAGTAAACATAAGCATACTGAGGGCTAAGCTACAGAGCCAGTACACTGCTACCACAGGGCATTTAGTATCATGATTGCTGTAAATATGAAGGTGAATGTGATTAAACAAAACAATTGATAACATGCAAGTAAATCAGGGCTGAGGGTAGAGAGGGTAAAGAGAGTGTGCAAAAAGCATTCAGCGGTGTTCAGATTTCATACCCAGGTTCCCAGAACATTATCACAAGAAGCAGCCCCAAAACAGATCATGCCAAATATCAAAGCTCAAGCATACAACAAATGTGTAGAAATATGACAATAATTGTTAAAAAAAAAACATGCAAAGCAGTTTCTGGTGGAAAGCAAGCATTTACCTGGAAAGTTCTAGAGAAGTTGGAATGTTTGTTACTTGAGACCTTTCAATCTGCCCCAGATTGGAAGGTCTCAAGAGGAGAGGAGGGTTGAAGATCAGATCACACAGGAAAGCTAGCAGAGAAGAGAAAGTCAGGATCAAATCTAATAGGAGAGCTAGCAGAGAAGAGAAAGTCAGGATCAAATCTAATAGGAGAGCTAGCAGAGAAGAGAAAGTCAGGATCAAATCTAATAGGAGAGCTAGCAGAGAAGAGAAAGTCAGGATCAAATCTAATAGGAGAGCTAGCAGATAAGAGAAAGTCAGGATTAAATCTAATAGGAGAGCTAGCAGAGAAGAGGAATTCAGGATCAAATCTAATAGGAGAGCTAGCAGAGAAGAGAAAGTCAGGATAAAATCTAATAGGAGAGCTAGCAGAGAAGAGGAATTCAGGATCAAATCTAATAGGAGAGCTAGCAGAGAAGAGGAATTCAGGATCAAATCGAATAGGAGAGCTAGCAGAGAAGAGAAAGTCAGGATAAAATCTAATAGGAGAGCTAGCAGAGAAGAGGAATTCAGGATCAAATCTAATAGGAGAGCTAGCAGAGAAGAGGAATTCAGGATCAAATCGAATAGGAGAGCTAGCAGAGAAGAGGAATTCAGGATCAGATCTAATAGGAGAGCTAGCAGAGAAGAGAAATTCAGGATCAAATCTAATAGGAGAGCTAGCAGAGAAAAGGCAGTCAGGATCAAATCTAATAGGAGAGCTAGCAGAGAAGAGGAATTCAGGATCAGATCTAATAGGAGAGCTAGCAGAGAAGAGAAAGTCAGGATCAAATCTAATAGGAGAGCTAGCAGCGAAGAGGAATTCAGGATCAAATCTAATAGGAGAGCTAGCAGAGAAGAGGCAGTCAGGATCAGATCTAATAGGAGAGCAAGCAGAGAAGAGGAATTCAGGATCAGATCTAATAGGACAGCTAGCAGAGAAGAGGAATTCAGGATCAAATCTAATAGGAGAGCTAGCAGAGAAGAGGAATTCAGGATAAAATCTAATAGGAGAGCTAGCAGAGAAGAGGAATTCAGGATCAAATCTAATAGGAGAGCTAGCAGAGAAGAGGAATTCAGGATCAGATCTAATAGGAGAGCTAGCAGAGAAGAGAAATTCAGGATCAGATCTAATAGGAGAGCTAGCAGAGAAGAGGAATTCAGGATCAAATCTAATAGGAGAGCTAGCAGAGAAGAGGAATTCAGGATTAGATCTAATAGGAGAGCTAGCAGAGAAGAGGAATTCAGGATCAAATCTAATAGGAGAGCTAGCAGAGAAGAGGAATTCAGGATTAGATCTAATAGGAGAGCTAGCAGAGAAGAGGAATTCAGGATTAGATCTAATAGGAGAGCTCAAACCCCACCCTCTGAAGCAACATTTTGTGATTGGAGGATCAAGAAAAGAGGGCAGGCTTGAAATAGGTAAATTGAACTCAAATGCATTTGAGACACAACACACTATTGACATAACACTTACCATTGTTGTGTGTCCCCGACATGAACACGGACGATTTAGAAATCAGTCTGTAACGCTGTAGGAAGCCTTCGAAAGGAATTCTACATAGCACAAAAGAAATGGCAAGGGTAAAAAAAAAAAACACAAAAAACACATACAAATATAAATAAATAAAGACTATATGAATGAATGAATGATTTTTATTTTCGAACAAGTATAAAAACAAAAATATATCTGTTCATTTGACATATACAAAAGATAATAAAAAAAGACAACAAAAAGAGAAACAGATAAACAAATCCTAGTTTACCCTGTTCAAAAAAGGAGTAGGAAGTATACACTTCTTAAAATTCCTACCCCTTTTTAACCATCACAAATTATAATTTAATTCATTGTTAACGCTGTATCTCTATACAAGCCAATACATTTATATATAAATACATTTATATACCTATAAATATGTAATATATAATATATATTAAAATACATATGAGACATAATTTCTTCTATTTTTTTTATTTATTACCCAATTTATTACCCAATTACCCAATCAACACACCTCCTCTTCCAGATACCCATTTAAGAAAGATTGTAATATTACTATATTACAGTTAGGACAGATGTATTACCGTATGGGGAAGCCCGCTGCACTTATATGAATGGTCTCCACAATCCCACAGGCCTCCAGCTGCACAATAACCTGACAGATGACCAGATGAAAAGGGTCATTGTTAGAATACTTTTTATTCTAAAAATAAACAAGCAAAAAAGCATGTGGCCACTTTTTGTTGCATCATCTAAAAGCAAAAGCCCATAATCTCATATTTTATATCATCTTGTACAAATTAATTTGGTTTGTGAGTTACTGAGTTACAGAGTTGGGATGTGTAATGTCATTATGATGTCACATATTCCGAGAAGTATTACATGCAGTTCAGTGAAATGATGAAAGTGAAATTACCTTTTTAATATATACACTTTCTTTCATTTTCATAATTCCACAAAGATTGATATTATGGGCATATCAAATCACCCTATTTTTTTGGGTGTGAGTAATCCTCAGTCTAATACTTTCCCATACTAGACTATGGTGACACAGTCTACCAAGGCCTAAAAGAAAAAATTGTTTGGTTCCGGTTGCCGACCGACCCTGCCGATTTAGGTGCGACCCAATTTATTTTATGAGTTTAAAAAATATATATTAAAAAATAATTTTTACAATAAAGTTTCATAAAAATCTTAGTCAAACCTTTAGTATTATGGATATTAAACATGCTGGCAGAGTACATGCATCCATGTTGTCGTGAAAATTTTAATTAAATAAAGAAATTCCCCCAAATCCCCATGTTTAGTTTATACTAAAATTTCAAGATTGAAGAGATTTATTCGTCAAATACATACACAAGACATGTAGTGAAATGAAGGTGGCCATGCCCGCCTTGATTGTGCAAAAATAGAATAAAATAGACAGTACATTACTAAAAGTAATAAGAATATAATACAATGCTAAGCTTTAAGAATGAGGTAATGAGTACTATATAGAATAATATACAGTTATGTTTTTTTTTTTTTTAACTTTTTTGTAGTGTGTTTGTGTGTGAGAGAGTGCAAGTGAGGATGTGTGTGTGTGTGTGTGTGCGTGTGTGTGTGTGTGTGCATGTGCGTGTGTGTGTGTGTGTGTGTGTGCGTGCGTGCGTGCAGGGATGGGAATCGAAAACCGGTTCCCGTTGGGAGCCGGTTCCTAATTGTCCGATTCCTAATCGTATGCCTCCGTGACTATCGATTCCTCTTATCGCTGCCAGGTTTTTTTTTCCTACAGTTGAGCATAACGTTAGCGTTAGCATGCAGCCATAGAGCAGACTATTTGATTCCTTAAGGGCTCGAAATTGCCTGGGTTTTGGTCATATGCTCCCGGAATGCTCCCGCTGTTTGGCTGTTTCTATGTGCAGTGAAAACTACTCCAATGTTTTAGAACCTAGTCATTGATTTAATTCAAGGTAACCTAAGATTAGCCGTGGAGCTAACGTTAGCTAACCAAGCTGATACAGACACACCAATCACACCACAGAGAGAGATAACAGCTGACTGGGCTCAGTTAGGGTGGGGGCGAGCGGGGACTCCGGTGAGGGAACCGTCTGTGTGTGTGTGTGTGTGTGTGTGTGTGTGTGTGTGTGTGTGTGTGTGTGTGTGTGTGTGTGTGTGTGTGTGCGCGCTGGTCTTCTGAAAGAACAGATGACAGAGGAGTCAGGAATAACGACCTGTTCAATGCAACTACAGTTCAATAGATTAAATTTGTTTAAGATATTGAACTGTGGGGCGCCCTCGTGGCGCATATACCATAGTGCCTTGCGCACCTACGCGGCCGTCCCGGGTTCGCTCCCCGCTCCCGGCGATATTTGTTGCATGTCTTCGCCACATCTCCTCCCGTTCGCCCTCTCCTGTCGGTCCTGCGTGACCAGTAAAAGCTGTAAAAATGCTAAAAAAAATTATAATAAAAAAATAAAAGATATTGAACTGTAGTTGCATTCAACAGGTCGTTATTCAATAGATTAAATTAGTTTAAGAATAAAAAAATTCTGGCGGCTAGGTGGTGCAGTGGGCAAGGCACTCACCACCAATGCTGGAGATGCTGGGTTCGAGCCCAGCTCTCCACATTGTTTTCAGTTTGGCTGGTTGTCCGTACCAATACAATTGGCAGTATTAGGGGGAGGGAAAACGGATGGGTGGGGATCGGACGTTGTGGACAGCGACTCCTACAGGTCGGTTGGTGCGCCTGCGCAGTAGAATCAAGAAGCAATGGGGGCGGCGTCCCTCCAAAGCGCAGACCCCTGACGCTGAAAGATCGCGCTGCGCAGGTGAAAAGATGCGACGGCTGCTACCTCGAGTATCGGAGGGGACTCGTGCTATGTATGGCTTACACGTCCACATTGCAGCCGGCTTGTGGGAGGCATGAAACAGCGTTCGAGATAGGGGAGGGTTGAATTGGACGATACGAAATTGGGATGGGAGAAAAATAGAAAAATGGGAGAAAAAGTGGATAAAAAAAAAAGAATAAAAAAATTAAAAAAATAAATAAATAAATAAATTAGTTTAGGAGAATCTCAAATACATTATTTTATTTAAGTGTATAGTTATTTCTTTTATACTGTTTTTGTATTTTTCTGACATGGGGGCTCAACAATAAATGACAATCAGAAATGTCAAGTTGCATGTTGTTATTCTAACCAGCTTAGTTCTGTTGCATTTCCAATTTATTTATTTAAATTATAAATTTAGCAGGGATCGATAAGGGAATCTATAAAGAATCGGATCGATAAGCAGAATCGATAATGGAATCGTATCGATAAAATCTTATCAATTCCCATCCCTATGTGTGTGTGTGTGTGTGTGTGTGTGTGTGTGTGTGTGTGTGTGTGTGTGTGTGTGTGTGTGTGTGTGTGTGTGTGTGTGTGTGTGTGTGTGTGTGTGTGTTTGTTTGTTTGTCTGATACCAAGCCAGAGAGTGTTACCTCCTCCTTCTTGAAGGTCAGCGGCCTGCAGTCTGGGTTGGGCTTGATACAGCGAGTGTAGTGAGGAGTCGTGGCGTGGAGAACATTCATCAGGCTCTCCAGAGAGTTCTACAGACAGACGTGAACATCATCAGAACATGGAGAACATTCATCAGGATTTTGGGGGGGGGGGGGGGGGGTTGGGTATGAGGGGTGGGTGGGGGACACTGTACAACTGTACAAACAAAACTGTACAAACAAGACCATACTTGGTAATTTACTGTACATTGGAGGGGGTTGTTAGGACATTTACAGGGGCCAGTTTCGAATTGCAGTCTCCCGTAGGTGTTTTTTGAGAGTGTTTTTGAAAGTGGGTATATGTGGCATAATTGTGAAACGTGTTTAGTCCCTTGTTTGAGCCGAATCTGGGTTTAACATGATTTGTGGAGCTCCCTCTGGTGTTGTGATCGTGGTATTCACTGACCTTTGGGAAGTATTTTGACATGTACATGGGTACCTTGGTCGTGTAGTGTATCTTGTAGACCAGGCCCATTGCAAGTTGCTGTACTCTGTCGTCTACTCTAAGCCATCCTAGGTTGTCAAAGTGGGCAGGGGTGAGGTGGGTTCTAGGAGTAAGGTCAAGCAGTAGTCTGACCAGTTTGTTTTGAGATGTTTGTAATTTTGTTTTTAGCACCTTTGAGGTGCTTTGGTACCATGAGGTGCAAGCATAGTCGTAGTACCCTTGAATGAGTGCTCCTGCCAGAGTCTTCAGGGTATTCTTGTTTACCAGTGAGGAGATCCGGTACAAGAATCGAGTTCGTTGGTTGACTTTTTTTATTACATTGGATGCCATTTTGTCACAGGAAAGATTTGCCTCTAGGATGGAACCCAGGTAGGTAATATCTTCTTTCCTTGTGACAATATTGTCACCCACTGTAACTGAGAAGCCGTCGGTCTTGCCGAGTTTGTTATTTGAACCGAAGAGAATGGACTCTGTTTTGCCCATGTGTAAATAATGATAGTTTGTTATCAGCGAGCCATATGCAGATTTTGCCTAGTTCTGAGCTGAGGGTTTTTTCAACCTGTAACTTGTTCTTGTCAGAGACCAGCAGGGCTGAGTCGTCCGCAAACAGGAACAAGTTGCAGTCACAAGCTGACGACATGTCATTTGCATAAATTAGGAACAGTAGCGGACCTAGTATGCTTCCTTGTGGAACACCACAGCTTACTGTGAGGGGGGGGGGGATAGGGTACCGTTTACCTCCACCACAAATCATGTTAAACCCAGATTCGGCTCAAATAAGGGACTAAACACGTTTCGCAATTATGCCACATCAATGTGGAACGCCCTACCCAAAGCTGTAAAGGAATGTGGATCACTACCCACTTTCAAAACCTCTCTCAAGGGACACCTACGGGAGACTGCAATTCAACACTGGCCCCTGTAAATATCCTAACCCAACCCCCTCCAATGTACAGTCATTTACCTAGTATGGTCTTGTCAATAGTCCAATGTACAATTTTGTTTGTTTGTACAGTGTCTCCCCCCCCCCCCCCCCCCCCTCAATGTACAGTTTTGCTTGTATATACAGTGTGCCCCCCCCCCCCCAACCACCTCCAATGTAGATTACCCAGTATGGTTGTCAATATCCCAGTGTACCCAACCCCCCCCACCCAACCTCCTCCAATGTACAGTTTCTACGTCAAATGTATATACTCCCTTTTCCTCCAATGTACAGTTTCTACGTCAAATGTATATACTCCCTTTTCCTGACTCCTTCTGTATCACAAACAGTACTGTATTTGCAAATCTGGTATGTCATAAATGTATAGATGTAGCAGTACTGACTATCTGTATGTCATGTATGTCATATATGTCCTGATGAATTGAAAATGGGGGACCCTGATGTAAACAAGACGAAAGTCTTTCTCTGGTCTGCATCCCCTTAACAATTGTGTGTATTGAGCTGTACTGTATTGTACCCATTCTGCAATCTGTTAATAAAGTTTTCAATCAATCAATCAATCAATCAATCTGCTCTCTCCCCTCCAGGTAGGATTGCATCCAGCTCACTGATAGACTATGAAAACCAATTGCTTTTAGCTTGTCAATCAGAATGGTGTGATTGACAGTGTCGAAGGCCTTTTGTAGGTCCAGCATGACCATGCCGCAGTATTTGCCCGCGTCCACCTCTTGTTTGATGTGGTCGTTTAAATAGAGAAGGCATGTGTCAGTGGAGTGAGATGTTCTGAAGCCAGATTGGAATTCGTAGATTCGATTTTCTTCCGCGAGGTATTTTTCGACCTGTTCGTATACAATTTATTCCATGACTTTCGAGATGGAGGTAAGGATAGATACTTACGAACATGTTCGATCATGAGGTCCAATGTCATTAATTCACTCACACTTAGCTATTCTGCCCCTAGTGGGGTCTCACAGGCATGGCACTTTGTGTAAGGCCAGTTCAAGCTACAGTATGAGAGAATGCTTTGTGTCTAATGCATGTGTGTGTTTTACAAAAAAAATTCGATACCAATTGACCAGTGGACTTGCTGTTTCATTTGGCATTCAGGCTATTTTTCCCTGGCTCTCAATATTGAAAATTGCAAACAGGCCAATTCTACAGTCCTTCTGAAAAGTAGTAGGACTACTGGACAAAGAATAGAATAATAGTACCTGGGTCTACTTTGCTTACAGTATTTGTTAGGAGCACAGTGGAATATGCCGTATTAACACTTTGAGTGCCAGCCACGAGAAATCTCGTTAGTTCAAGCCATGCGTTGACTGCCAAGGACGAGAAATCTCGTTATGTTATCGTTATTTCTTTTATTAGCGATTTCCATTCATTTTTCATCAATCTAGCCTCACGTTACCATTGGGACTGTCTCTGAGCTCGAACAGGGAAAATACCGCCCCCTATCGTCTCCCGGATGGTAATGCACGCATTGGATTGGACTCAATGAAAATGGATGAGAAAAGAAAAATCCGGAATCCACATTTTACTTCTCAGGCATGTAACCCGAGCCTACTGCAGTCATCGCCGACCCTCAGAACAGCGTGGATTATGTGTTTCGAGTACCCAGCGTTGGATCAATAAACGCGATCGATATTTGGAATGGCGATCAGGAATTGGAATAATCTTTTTGCAGAACATCTGATGTGAGGTAAGGAATCTATTTTACCAGTCTTGGGGTAATCAGAGTTTTTTTCACATATATCTCAACGTGTCCCCTATGTGTGTATGTGTGTGTGTGTGTGTGTGTGCTGACCAGGAAATAGATAATCGATTTTTCAGCCCGCTTCTCTAGCGTGCATAAGTACACATATACTATCGATAATCTAGCGTTTATTTGAAAACGATTAATAAATAGGCCGAAAAATGACAACATGTTTTGTGTATTCCACTAAAGGGCGATTATCACAGAATCTTTTTTATTTTCTGGAAATTTTCAAAAACGTCAGTTTTTCAAAACCGTATAAAACGGAAATGTACCGATTAAAAAACAATCCGTTTCGTACATGTTGACTGCAATGAAGTCATTGATAAGCGACGGGCGTATTAGACACATAGCCATAATATAGAATATAGAAATAGCTCCACGAAAATCATGAAATATCGGAAAATCAGCCCAAAAAGGCTGGCATTCAAGCGCTAATTATGGCGCCCCCTGCTGGCACTCAAAGTGTTAACACCACTCTTTGGCAGGTAACAAACCACACTATTGTCTATTCTAACATTCAGTTTTGCTGACAACAAAACAATGAAAGTATCTGGTGCATTTATGAATCTACTGGCCGCTGTGGTCAGCGGATGAAAAAAAGTTTAAGCCCTTTCAAGTGACCATAATCACGGTAATGATGCTTCAGCCGACGCTCACCTTGAACTTGGAGACCACCGTGACCACCTTACTGAGACCCCTGGTTGTTGGGTTCTCCGTCTCTTCCTCAGCAAAGAGCTGGAGAAGCAGAGGGTTGTCAGACTTCTGAAGGAGGTGGAGGAGTTCTGGAGGCACAGGGTCCTGAAGCATGGAGAGATAGTGCTCAGTGTCATAGCGCTTTTGGGGCAATTCTTTTTTAAGATTATTTACAAAAGGTTATTTTGTAATAATTAGGTTTCTCACTTTATTTCCCCCCACAATTTCGACTATAGGCTAACACAGGGTTCCCACAGACATTGCAAAATGAAATTCAAGGACTTTCAAGTACTTTCCTAAGCACTATTTTTCATTTTAAAAGGGCATTTAAAAGGATACACTTAACTTTTAAATGCTGTTTTTATAGAAGAAAATCAGATCCAATATTTATGGCTTGAAACCAATTTCCAACAATTAGTTACACTTTAAATAAGAAAATAAAATGTCTTGATTCAGAAATGTTTTATCATGGATGAACAATACTTTTTCTGTTTTCAAGGAATTCCAGGCCTCGACTTTTTTTTTTTTAATCAAGCACTTTAAGCACTTCAATGACCTTGTACGAACCCTGACAATGTTACTCATGGTGACATAGACTCATCTCTCATGTTTCTTTGTGTTTTTCTCTAGAACTGAAATGGTTAACATTTATCTTCCATCATTTGCAGAACTGTGCAGAAACCCTGATTATTAGGGGGGGGGGGGGGGAATCGCTACAGCACTTTATTATTGCAATATTGTATTTTCGATACAGTGATGCTAAGTATCGACAACAAATGTTTTAATTAAAATCCCATTTTACTGCAATAATAATGATTGGAATGAGGCGAACAGACTGAATTATTATTAGATAAAACAGATGATGTATATATATTTTTATTGCAGATGTTAAAGTTTTCCGTTGGGGACATAATTAGCATTTGAAAAAAGGTAATAAATCGCAATATATCTAGGGCTGTCTTAAATACTTCGAAGCTTCGTTCGATGGACATGGGATTCGAATATGAAAATAAAATTCGATTATGTAAAAGAAGTTTAGTTTGTCTAAGATTTAAAAAGGTTTAAACTTTACAGCACTGACAACGTTGAACAAAGTGCTGTACAAGTCCCACAACATAACAAATAAAATATAAAAAAAAAGAAAAAAAAACTTTTTTTTCTGAAGCTTCGAATTAAAATCGAATCTCGGCCCCAAAGCTTTGAATTCCAAAAATAAAATCGAAGGTCAGCCCTAAATATATTGCAATATTGTGACATTACAATATCGTGACTCTAGTATTGTGATAATATCGTATCTCTGGTAATTCCCACCCCTAGTGATTATTACAGCATTTTGACTTTTTCTTCCATAACAACAAGTACCGTAATACTATTGAAATGTTTAAATGCTGATATAAACAGGAATTCTTGGACAAGTATAAGTTAGAGGAGCTTGAAAATAACGTGAACTAGTATTTTTGTAATTATTTATTTATCTTTTGCTGTAATAGGTGTATATATTTTTTATATTGATAGATAATTTATTACATATTAATATGATATTGTAAGGAAGGGGCAGGACCAGATAAGCTTTCCTTCTTTCTGTCCCTTCTCGAACAAAACCATTTGTCTTGAGCTATGTTGATTATTGCTTCCATGTCTAGGAAGATATATTGTATTTTATTTTGTTTTTTAAATAAATTTTTAGTTATTTTTAGTTATTACAAATTTGTGTGTTTATGGTTGAAAATGTTCGAGATAATTTTTTTTTAAATAAAATACAGATCAAATACCTTATTTTTCTCCATCATGCCTTGGATCTGGTAGCTGACATTGCCTGCATAGTGGGCCACAGTGAAGTGTGGCTGCTTGCTGAACTTATCCCAGCTCACGTTGGCACTGGAAGACAGCTCCTTCTCCAGACGGACCCTGAACTGCTTGGCGTCGGAAGCTCGGTTCAGACGACACTCCTGGACAGACAAAAATACACAGACTCATGTTACATCAATACATAAATAGATTGGATGAATTAATTTATAGATCCCCTCCACTCAAAAATACATTTCCTTTATGGTTAACTCCTCTTGGAGGCATGACTTTGACTATACAGATTGTTATTTATGGTTAATTCTGGGAGGTATGACTGACTATACAGATTGTTATTTATGGTTAATTCTGGGAGGCATGACTTTGACTATACAGATTGTTATTTGTGACTTTAACTATACAGATTGCTGTGGGGTGTAAAGTACTTGAGTAATTGTACTTCGTTACAATACTTAAGTACTGTTTTGGAGGATTTGTACTTTACTCGAGTATTATTAGGTTTGTATACTTTGTACTTTTACTCCATTACATTTCAGAAAAAAAAACATACTTTTTACTCCTTACATTTAAAATACAGACCTACAAAGTACAAAGTACAAATCTCACATGTCCAACCATTTTAATTAGTATATTTTAATTGTTTATCTGGCCGAACTAAAGTTAACGTTATTAATCCTGCGACCGCAGGTAAACAGCCAATCAAATCCCCATCAATGGAAAATGAACCCGCCCATACCCATGCTGATTGGTCCTTGTGCAACACTAGAAAGCGGGGAACTTTGATTAAACACCTGCTGTCAGAAGAATAGACAGTCAGATCCGCATTATGCTGTGGTTAATATTGTGATATTATTCAGGGTGCTCCAGTATTCTGACTTTAATATTGTGATATTATTCAGGGTACTCCAGTATTCTGTCTTTAATATTGTGATATTATTCAGGGTACTCCAGTATTCTGCCTTTAATATTGTGATATTATTCAGGATAATCCAGTATGCTGTGGTTAATATTGTGATATTATTCAGGATACACCATTCTGTTTTTAATATTGTGATATTATTCATGCTGTGATGTGAATGCCGTCCATGTTAGTTTACCTTCAATGGAGAAGTGCATTAAATAATTTTAATGCTAAAAAAGTGTCCTCTGTTCTTTCATTTCAGCATTGTCTATCGCAGAACACATTCCATTGTGGGCAGAGTGTATGCTTGGTTTTATTCCAGCCTTGCCTAAACACCAGCTGATGATGTCACTAATTGGCTCACCTCTTCAACTAACTCACCTGGTGCAATGTATAGTTAAAATGAAAACTTGGCCCACGATGGAATGAGTTTGAGACCCCTGGTCTATCCCTTTCAAAAAAAAATTACTTTTACTTTTTAGTATTTAAGTACATTTAAAAGTAGGACTTTTTGACTTTTACTCAAGTGTGTTTTTAGCCGGATACTTTGACTTTTACTTGAGTCAGATTTTGAGATGGTACCCATACTTTCACTTACCAATTTCTGGGTACTTTTTACACCCCTGGCTGTTTGTGACTTTTACTATACAGAGGTCGGTATGAGTAGGTATTGACATGTCTTGAGAAAGAATATAACCTGCCGACTTGAAATCCCTGGTAAATATCAATGAGTGCATGTTCCAATTTGCATATTCATAGACCTTGCATTGTTAATGAGGGTAAAGGGTTAGACATTCTACTAAGCCATTTTCCATAGTTATTGAACAATTTGGAGGAAAAAACACATGTATACAAAATGTTTAAGCAACATAAATAGCCCTCAAAGTCTATTGTTATTCAATATAGAAACATAAAAAAAAAGACATAAAAGAAGACTTGGCTGGACAGGCGCTGTCACCTTGCCCTCAGTGCTCCTGTCTTGGCTACCTTTTTATATTGGTCATATAATAAGAATTTTTACTTGATCCAATCTAATGCACTTGTTGTAAATCGCTCTGGATAAGAGCATTTGCTAAATGCCTAGAAATGTACAATGTAGTGTAAAAGACTCATTCATGCATCAGTCATTAACCCTTTCACTACCACGGTTAACAGTCTGTAGTGTGGTAGTGAAAGGGTTAACCTTCTGTAGTGTGGTAGTGAAAGGGTTAATCCTTTGTCATGTGGCAGTGAAAGGGTTATCCTTCTGTAGTGTGGCAGTGAAAGGGTTAACCCTTTGGTAGTGTGGTAGTGAAAGTGTTAAGAGACCTCGTTGAGAAGAGAGAAGATGCTGGTCGGACTGCCCTCGATCAGATCCAGACATCCCTGGTTGTCCTGGTATTTGACGAAGGACCACTCCAACCCCTCCAACACATATTCTTCCTGCGACAGACAGATATGAGATATATATCATTCACTAAAATGAACCAGAAACACGAGACATCACATCAAAGCAAAGGCAAGAATGTTGGCAACTGTTGACGAACAAATCATTTCATTAATCAATATTTATCTAGAATACTTTTTATATTATTCTATATATTAATACTATTTCTATTTTAATAAGAAGTGCTTCAGGGTGATAAAGAAATAAATAATAATAAACACTCTGGAAGATGGCTCCATAGGCCTTACAGTCTTGATGGTCACCTCCCTGAATGTCTTGTGCTTTTTTCATCCTTATACAGTAATTATAATTATACAATGGCATGCAAATGTCTTGATTCTGATTGGCTGAAACAGTGAAGTTGCCGGTTGTTATTTACGTATAACACACTCCACGTGACCCCAGAACCCGCCCACAACCTAATTACTTTTTTTTCGAATGAATCCGCCGTTCGTCTTTTCCGAATGAAACCAAGATGGCGGACAATAATCTTTATGAATGGATGTATTCATTTCGTCATAACGACTCTTTCAAAAAAGATACACTCACCTGGAATATGTTAGTTGTTTACACAATGTTGGATTATGTAATTGGTTTGTCATGACCCATTGTAAAACAAAATATAAATGGCGGGGGGGGGGGGTTCTGAGGTGATGGGGGGGTATTTCGTATAACACTCCACGTGACCCCAGAACCTCAATGTAAATAAACCATAATCACCCTACAAAAACAGTACTGTATTTGTAAATCTGGTATGTCATAAATGTATAGATGTAGCAGTACTGTCTATCTGTATGTCATGTATGTCTGTAAACTTGTGCATAACGGAGTGTGGCTCTATAGCAGAGTAATTTTATATGAAGTTTGTAGTTAGATGGCATGCTTTGTAGCAACCTCCCTCTGCAAAAGGACACTGTCGCACGAAGCGATTTCACTGGATGTCCTCCCGGACGCCTGTATATTTTCCCCAACGGAGTTTCACTTCCGCGTTCGGTTTGCGCGATCTGATTGGCCACTGACGTTTTTTTCAGCGCCAATCGCGTTACTCCTAACAAACTGGTTAAGCTTGGCGACTCTTTCGAAGTCGCTCTCTTTCAAAGTTGGTTAAGGTTAGGGTTAAGGTTAGGGTTAGGGTTAGTTGGTTAAGGTTAGGGTTAGGGTTAGTTGGTTAAGGTTAAGGTTAAGGTTAGGGTTAGGGTTAGTTGGTTAAGGTTAGGGTTAGGGTAACAGCCTGCTGGCGCGATTGTTAGGAGTAACGCGATTGGTGCTGAAAGAAACGTCAGTGGCCAATCAGATCGCGCAAACCGAACGTGGAAGTGAAACCACCCATAGGCGTGATCTAATTCCTATAACACACTCCGTCGTGTGATGTAATGCTTAATTATTAGCATCATAGAGAGAATGTGGCAACATGCAGGGCTTTCTTCTCTTTTTCTTCTTTTCTTTTTTACATCTATATAGGTTCCCACAGACATTGCAAAATGAAATTCAAGGACTTATGTACTTTTCCAAGCACTATTTTTCATTTTCAAGGATGTCACTCGAAGGATACAATTCACTTTTAAATGCTGGTTTTTTAAGCATCTTCTTGGCCTGCTTGCCAGCTAGAGCAAGCTAGAGCATCACACACGCGAAGAAATGAGGAAAAGCAGTTGGAGCGTGCAAGACATCGACTCGTCAGATTTGATTAAAACAGAACACAAATAAATAACAATTTCTTGATTCAGAACAATTTGATCATGGATGAACAAAAGATTCAATGCGAATGATTGATTTAAATTTCAAGGACTTTTTCAAGTTTCAAGTTTCTTTTTAGTTGTCATACAAAAATACAGAGTACTTTTATATAAAATGCTTCTTTCTGTTTTGCTCCAGAGATTGTGCTAGATAAAAATAGATAAGTATAATAAGTATAAAAAAGAAGTCAAGTACGTAGACAAAAGTGTTCAATGTACATATATACAATATACAATGCAGAGTAGAAAAGTAACTGAGTTACAATACAATATACAGTACAATGCAGAAATGGGATGAGGTACAATTTACAGTAAGGTGTGATGAGGTATGAGTTGTAGTGCAAATTGTATATATTTACCAATAAATATAAAGTGTGTTAAGTGTCTAAAGTGTCCAACCTGACCCCCAACCTCCTAAAGTGCACAATCATCTCTTTTGTTTTGCTGACGTTCAGGGAGAGGCAGTTCTCCTGACACCACCGCGACAGATTCTTTACCTCTTCCAGGTAGGCCCTCTCATCGTTTGCAGAGATCAGGCCCACCACTACTGTGTCGTCAGCAAATTTGATGATTATGTTGTTGTTCCACTGTGCCACACAGTCGTGTGTGTACAGCGAGTAGAGGAGGGGACTCAGAACACAGCCCTAGGGGGCCCCTATGTTGAGGGTGATAGATGAGGAGGTGCAATTGCCTGCTCTCACCACCTTTTAAGCACATTGTTAAAAAGATTGCTGTTTTCAAGGAATTCCAGGCCTTGACTTTCTTTTGTAAAAACCCTTGTAAGAACCCTGTCTATATTCCTTGGGCTCTTATTATTATTATTTGAGAAGAACAACCTCTTCTGACAACCTCTGGCAATCACCAATTTATTGTGAGACCAATTTTCAGGAAGTGACTAGTCTCTAGAGCAGGGGTTCTCTTTTATACCACAACCCCATTTTATTTCAGAAATGTTTTGGCGACCCCATAATTGTAATTAATTAATTAATTATTGTAATTGCATAATTTCAACATGGAATTAAGGAATATCAAAATAAAAGCACATGTTGAACTTGATCATGCATATTTATCAGAAAGTTGAATTACAGCACTGTTATAAATACACATTTATAAAACAAGGCATATTTAGCCAAAATATGTTGCCAGAACATAAAAAAGAAATGTACTGTATATATATATAAAAAAAAAATTACTTGCCAATGCGCGACCCCACTTTGGGTCGCGACCCGTAGTTTGAGAAACGCTGCTCTAGAGTCTACAGATATCCGCAACCCCCTCCGTATGCAGCCTCACACAGACCCAAGACCGAAGCACCAACCAACCAACCAACCAACCAACCATTCCACGACCCTAGGGACGACAAGGAGATCACTATAAGAGCATCCGAGGCTCCGTTTTGGACCAACGTTACCTGCTGAGCTCGTAGATAGTGGGCAACAAAGTGCTGCTGGAGTTTCTCATTGGCGTAGTTGATGCACAGCTGCTCCAGGTTGTTCGTCTGAAAGCACTCGAACCCGTACACGTCCAGAAGACCTGGGGGATCACAGAGAAGACTGTACTGCTAACAGAGACACACAGTAGATGCGTATGTGTAACATACTGATGGAAATCTGTGGTTTTTCAATGTATGTGATGTATAGATTGGGGGAGATGACCACATCTAAAAGGGGCCGGGTCAGAGAGGTCGAAGTGCATGCTGGCGGTGGTGGGAGCAGGAGACGGTGGTTCAGAGCGAGCAGGGTGTTAGTGTGAGTACCACACTGAGCAGCAGAATGTTTTGAATTCCCCAGTACATCAACAAAGATAACGGCAAGGCAGGAGACACAGGAGCAGGGCGATGGAGGTTTTTACAGTAATGAAACGTTTTGATGTGTGTAAAGGTTAAAGCTGTTGTCATGGCAGCGGCACATGACAACCAGAAGGGGGTGGGCCGTCGTTGCTAGGACGAAGATCCTATAAAGGTGACAGTGGTTCCGGGTAAGGGCAGACTACAATCCGACTAGGACTGAGATCACACTGAATAGAGACTCTCCTCTCATCACGGAGAGGGGGGGGGGGGGGGAGGAAGGATTCCACATCATCATTAGCTTCGGCTAACACGAGGATGGTCTTGGCTAACGACCAGGCCTGACCACTTTTGGACTGAATAGCAGAAGGACGATAGACTGAACACACAGAAAGATCTTTAGAATAGATCTTACAAGGACAATACGAATTGGTTCCCATCTGATTATGAGGTCTCTGTTTATGAAAATAAACAACGCTTCTCCTTGTAAGGTATTACGCTGTGTCAAAGTGTCGGATTCTTAGGGAGGTGGAGAATTATTATGGTATGCGGATTGCACTAACAGGGAGAGATAAGGATTGTACAGCCAGTATATGAGACGTCGGGATCATTAAAAGTACACAACGCAGAGGGAGTGATGGAGAGGTGATAACACAAGAAGACGTGATACTGGCAGACTGATCAGAATCTAACAATACAGTACATAGACAAAGGAGATCATTTCGGCACCTATGAAATTGCACCACGTGGAGTTGTCTGCACATATGCTGTTGTTGATGAATGTAACCAGCCATTCAAACAATCTGAAAATAAAGGTTTAGAAAAATATTTCAGTTTAAGTACTTTAAACGAAAGACAACCATTGTTTAAAAGAGTGAAGAGATATGACAAGGTAATTACAGTACATGTAAAGGTATGATATAATAATAATAGTTATTATTGCTGTAACATACCTTTTCATGTACTTTGATTGAAGTTTATTTCAAATATGCAACATAACAAACAAACATCAAGTACATATATAGCCTTAAGCCATTCAAATAATATATGTATATAGAAATAAATATTTAAAAAATAAAGAACAAACAAAAAAGTCAAACTCAATTATTGATTTTTTTTGTTGTCATTTACATATATGAAAAAATATATAAAAAAGTTACAAATGGCCAATGTTAACCGATGTATGTTTCATGATGTAATTGTCAGTCATTCATACCGTACTCACTGGGCATAGATGACCTTAGCCAGACAGTCTCTCCTGACGCTGCACTCTGCGCGGGGGCAGGGCTTGAGGACACTCTGCTTGCCCGCCTGCAGCAGCCTCACTCTCACACTCATCAGGAGCTCCTCCACGGGGACACCCAGCAGCTCCGCAGCACCCTGCAGGAAGTCTACCAAACCAAGAGTTCATTTATTAAAAAAAGATTAAGCACCTCAATGACCTTGTGCGAACCCTGCACACAGTTGGCCTGCAGGAAGTCTACCAAACAAAGAGTGGTCACACACAGGGTTCCCACAGACGTTGCAAAATGAAATTCAAGCCCTTTCAAGTACTTTTCCAAGCAATATTTTGGTTCTCAACCTTTTTTATGGTTGTTTTTTATTTAAAAAGGGCATTTAAAAGTATACAATTAACTTTGAAATGCAGTTTCTTTATAGAAAAAATTATCTGATCCAATATGTATGGCTTAAAAACCAATTTCCGACAATTAGTTACACTTTACAAAAAGATAATTCAATTTCTTGATTCTGAAAATGTCTATCATGGATGAACAAAACGTTCAATGCGAATGGTTGATTTGAATTTCAATGACTTTTTGAGCACCTTGTAATTTTTTTTGCTGTTTTCAAGGAATTCCAGGCCTTGAATTAATTTATTTAAAAAATCAAGCACTTCAAGGACCTTGTGCGAACCCTGCAAACAGTTGGATAGCCTGCAAGAAGTCTACCAAAGGAAGAATTACTTTCAAGTCCACTGGCCACGGTCGACTCTAATATTTAACAGCTATTTCTACCATTTAGAAAGATAGATTTTGACAATAGAAAAGGACTTCCAAATGATGTCTGGCTTCCTGTCTACTACGTGGCTTGTACAGTATACTTGGGAACACTGCAGACGGTGTGCTGACTTCTTTTCACAACTTTACAGATCTATTTTTGAGTCAAGCACCCGTGACTACACTTTGGATGTGCGTGAGTCTTTTCTACTACCTTGTACAGTATACAAACCTTCCAACCGCAGACTGAAAATACCAGCATTTAACTAGTGGGATTGTGTCTTATCTACGTCGTACCATAAATAAAAGGAACGTTATTATGATAAAACCTCAGATTTTTTGTATGGCCAAGACCACCATGCTCGTACGTCATGCTCAGGTTGGGTTACTGGGAATGACATTATATGAGCAAAATGGCCACAGTGTGAATATGGTCAATGACTTCATGCATCACTAATCTATTACACAGCTATTAACATGTCATTTGATTAAAACTGATACGACACACTTGAGTCTGGAAAAACTGGTATGCAAATGACATTATGAGTAAATAGACCTGTTTGCTGTATACGTCAGTCTCAGTGTGCGCAGGCATCATGGGGGCAGAAAGGAACGTAATTCTGGTCAGAACAACAGGGCATAGGCGGCTGGGTGGCGCAGTGGACATTGCGCTCGTCACCAATGCAAGAGACACCGGGTTCGACTCCGGCTGTCGGAGTTGCCTCCGGCTTGGGCCAGCCGTCATACTAACTCAATTGGCAGAGTTAGCGGGTGGAAGTCGATGGGTGGTAATCTGGACGTTGTGGACAGCGACTCCTACAGGTCGGTTGGGGACGCCTGCACAGCAGAGACAGGAAATGGCGGGGGTAGTGTGAGCCTCCCACACGTTACACCTCGCCAATGAGAGTCCGCGCTGGCAGGTGAAAAGATGCGACAGGCTGCCTCCTCGTGTATCGGAGGGGACACGTGATGCAAGGCTTCTATCCTCCATACAACCGGCCAGTAGGGGGCATATGCGAGCAACGTTCAAGACAGGGGAGGGGAGAATTGGCACAACGGAATTGGGATGGGAGAAAAAATTGAAAAAGTGGAGAAAAAGTGGATAAAAAAATAAAAAGAACAACGGGGCATACTACGATATATTTGCATTTGTTAGCTAGCAATCTAAACAATCAATCCATGCCAAAGCTAGATATGTGAAAGGTGAAAGACTCACATACACAGCCATGCTGATTTGGCTAAATGACATCCAGCCGTTTTCATTTGGAACAACTTTTAGTCAGGGGAGTGTCAGTGTTTCTCCATAGAGCCCCGTTATACTTCTTTTAGCGCAGCAGCTCACGCAGGTCACGTGACTCAGTTGGTATTGCTGATTGGCTCGAACACGGTATGTTTGTAAACAGCGAACAGGTCTATATGTACCTTTACAAAATACAGTGATGTGTAAATATGTAATAGCTACCTTTGGATTGCTCCTCGAGGTCACATGGTTGTAATTCATCCACTGACGAGCAGAAGTTTACGTTCCCCAAATGCAAAATCCCTGCTAGTATCTGCAACAGATCACACGAGGGAGGTGTGTACATTTAGACACAGTGAGAATTGATTGACGTTGATGAATGATGAATAGTTTATTTTGACGTGGAGAGACAATAAGAATATAAAAGGAGGTTGGAATTTGATCATAAATACAACCTACCCTAAATATCTGTCCCTGCCTTTCTGTGTTGACACCCAGGTGGACCATTGCCTCTAGAGTCTCGTTAAAGCAATCTTCTGCAAAACATTTGAGAGAAAAAATGTCTTAGTTATAAAAAAACAAAAACAAAGAAAATAACAGATAATTTTCATGACAAAAATGAATCATATTAGTATTCTCTATGGTTTATGGTGTTGTATTGTTTAGGGGTTGGGCGTGTTCACCGGGGCATGGTGGTAATGGTAGTATTCATATGTGATTTCATTCACCTGTGCTGACATTGACAGAGAGAGGGAGTGAGCTTGGGGAGCGTATATCTTCCATTGACCACAACAAGACACGCACACGACAACAAGACATGCACACGACAACAAGACACGCACACGACAACAAGACGCACACGACAACGAGACACGCACACGACAACAAGACACACACACCACAACAAGACACACACACGACAACAAGACACACACACACCACAACAAGACACACACACACCACAACAAGACACACACCAAAACAAGACACGCACCACAACAAGACACACACACCACAACAAGACGCACACCTCAACAAGACACACACACTGCAACAAGACGCACACCTCAAAAAGACACACACACTGCAACAAGACACACACCTCAACAAGACACACACACTGCAACAAGACACACACCTCAACAAGACACACACACTGCAACAAGACGCACACCTCAACAAGACACACACACTGCAACAAGACACACACACTGCAACAAGACACACACACTGCAACAAGACACACACACTGCAACAAGACATGCACACTGCAACAAGACATGCACACCACAAGACACGCACACAATCTATAATCCGGAACTGGTACCAGTTTATGTTTTTACGTGTGGTTGGTGTAGTGGAAGAATAAATTGTTTAAATGCATATTTTGGACGTGGATTGTAGAACTGAATTATTTTACAATGCGCGTCACAGTGTTTATACTCCTATGTTTAGCCCCTCGTGGCTTTTTTGCTGCAACATGAATGTTTTGCCTAACCTTCCAATGTCTTGTCGGCATTGGGAAGCCAGGCGAAGCTTTGGTGATGTGGCATCCTCCACTCCTTCCTCTGTTCATCTGAGGCTCCTTTCATCATCTGAAAAACACCAACAATCTATCAACATCTGCCTATCGAGTGGATCAATTAAGCTGCAAAGACATGCCCTGTGGCCATTAATAGATTATGATGGGCTAATATTGACATAACCATGTTATACAAGCAAACAATACCAATTGATCATCTTGACCAATGATTGCCATGCTCAAACTTAGCCAATATTTGAGGTTTAGGATACTTTAACTTGCCTGGTAAAATATGTGGAAGTTCCTCTCGTTAAGTGGTTGGCAGGCCACCCTGGTTTTCTCCAGCAAATATGTTTGCACTGACGCCCCTACTAACAGCTGAGACCTAAGAAAAACACACAAAAAACAAATGTATTTGGGTGCGGCTGGGTAGCGCAGTGGACTAAGCACTCGCCTACCACCGCAGAGACTCGGAGTTCACTGGGATCGAATACAGCTGTCAGCGGTACCTCCGGCTTGGTCAGTCGTCCCTACTAACACAATTGTCACTGTTAGCGGGTGGGAAGCCGGTGGGGTGTGTGTCCTGGTCGTTGTAAATTGTGACTCCTACTGGTCGGTCCCTGTTCAGCAGGGAGGGGATCTGGGGGAAATAGCGTGAACCTCTGCACGTGTTACGTTCCCCCAGTGAAACTCCTCACTGTCAGGTGAAAAGAAGCGGCTGGCGACTCCACATGTATCGGAGGAGGCATGTGGTAGTTCTACACCCTCCCCAGGCCGACAGTGGGGCAATGCGCGCAACGACCAGGAAGGGAATTGGCATAACGACTAAATTGGGATGGGGGAAAAATACAGAAAGCCCAAAAATAAATAGAATACAAAAACAAAAATAGGAAAATGTATTTGAACAGCTGAATAGATGGATCATCATCGTATCCTTTTTATTTTTTTTATCTACTTTTTCTCCCCATTTTTCTATTTTTCTCCCATCCCAATTTCGTGTTATCCAATTCTACCCTCCCCTGTCTCGAACGTTGTTAGACCATGCCTCCCACTGGTCGGCTGCAATGTGGACGAAGCCTTGCATCACGTGTCCCCTCCGGTACACGAGGAGGCAGCCGCCGCATCTTTTCACCTGCACACCGCAATCTCTCAGTGGCGAGGAGTAGCACGTGGGAGGCTCACGCTGCCCCCGTCACTTCCTGATTCTGCTGCGCAGGCGCACCAACCGACCTATAGGAGTCGCTGTCCACAACGTCCGATCACCACCCACCAGCTTTCCCACCCCCTAATACTGCCAATTGTGTTAGTATGAACGACCAGCCAAGCCGGTAGCAACGCCGAGAGCTGGGCTCGAACCCAGCATCTCCTGCATTAGTGGCGAGCGCCTTGCCCACTGCGCCACTTAGCCGCCGATCATCATCGTATCCTATAATGAAGCGATGGATGGCCTGTAACATAATAGTGTTAACAACTAAATAATAACAACATAATGGAGGTGCAGAGGGACATTACCTGTCTAGCTGGAGTTGGATGTATTTCCCAAAGCGGCTGCTGTTGTTGTTCCGTAGTGTACAGGCATTGCCTACATAAGGGTTTAGAGGTCTGATTTAGTAACATTCTGTAGTGTACAGGCATTGCCTACATAAGGGTTTAGAGGTCTGATTTAGTAACATTCTGTAGTGTACAGGCATTGCCTACATAGGGGTTTAGAGGTCTGTCTGATCACTCCATAGACCATCTGAGTGACACATTTGAAACTGACCATATTTGGAGTGTTAAGACCAACCATCTTGTCAATGGGAAAAGTCTGTCACTATTGACCTATCTTGTAATCGGAAGATGGTGAGGTTTGAGATAGGCCAATTGCCTCTTCCAAGATCTGTGGCCTTTCATAGCCTCTCAACGCCTTTTTTGTAAAAAGAAAAAAAAATGCTAGTTTAATGTTAGCAACAGGTAACATTAGCAACCAAGTCAGCAACCATGGCAAGTGCTCTTTTTTGGCATTTTAATAAAATAAAACGTTTTTTTTTAAGATTTACATAGCATTACCAAAAGATACCAAATTTGACATATAATGTATTTTTCAAAATATCTTATATTACAACCAATCAATGCAATAACGCAACTGGTGGCTAGTATGGAGCCCAAAGACACGTAGTCACTAAAGGTGCTCCCATAGTCGAGCGGACCGTACACGGAGCGGACTCCGCAAAGGTCCGCGCGGACTCAAAGCGGACTCCAAGTGCGAAGCTCCAATTTTCTAATGCGCGGACGTTTGCGCCGCTCACTTGGTGTCACATAAAAGGCTGCTCTGCGTTTTGGTTGACATCGACCTGCATTTAATGCAGTGTTTCTCAAAGTGGGGGGCGCGCAGGCATGACAGGGGGGGCCTTGAGATTTATTAAAAAAAAAAAAAGAAGAAGAAAAAAAAAAAAAAAAATTGATTACAGAAAATTATCACTAAAGTGCTATCTGTTGCAGCTGCACTGTTCTCCATGAAAATACCATTTCTCAAAATCTGAAAATCATTATTTAATAAAACACAGAAAAGGATCACCAAGTTACTCTGGATAAAAAAAAACTTTACAGACAACATTGAGACAAAGCTTCCTGACACATCTCCATCCAAACTCTTGGAAGAATTCTTTGAAATCTCATCTGATACCACCTAGAGAGCTAGTTTCAGAGTGTGGTGCTGAGCACCAAGTATCTCATCTCATGGCCCACCAAGTATCTCATGATGCAGCAGTTAAGGTGTTGATACCATTCAGCACCACATACAGTATCTGTGTGAAGCTGGCTTTTCATCCATGACAGCTCTGAAAACAAAATATAGGGCCAAGTTGAAAGGTCACGATATTGGTGTTATTTCAATAAATTTAAACATGGCCCATTTCATGACTATTTTGTTGGGGCGAGGGGGGGCAAAATATTTTGGTCCACCAAAGGGGGGCCTGACAGAAAAAGTTTGAGAAGCACTGATTTAATGTGACGCCGATCTGCATTTTACTCTGAACACTCGCTCTGTGCCAAGTGAGAGTAGGGCAGGATCATAGCCACTTATATACTATTCTGAGAAGATAATTCATCTGTATCGCAACCGAGTCACGGATTTTGTCGAGGCAGGTAGCATTATGTCGGGAAAAATGATGAATGAAATAAAGAAATGTGAATTAAAGAAGTTAAAACGAAGTTTAGCCTATTAAATTGTTTTAGAAGCCTATAGCCAATGCCTGTGTGTACGTATTTTAACGCTCCGTGGACGACTGGCCGAGGACTGCGAGGAGGGGGAATTGCAACCGTGTACAAGCAAACCTTTGACTGTAAACAACTGTCATCGGTCTCATCATGATTAAATGGGTAGGATTGGTCCGGTAAAACGTTGGCAGGTAGATGACGCTAAATTTTGTTTTACCATCGCTAATCGTCACCCATTCCAATTCATATACATTTGGACCATGATGTATTTTTTCATCATCTGAAGAAACTTGAGATGTTTGAATGGCTTTTCTAAATGAAGTGTGTAAAACTGCCAGTTTTATTTTGAAATATTGGAAATGGAGATAACATACCGGTAGACTCTTTATTTTGACATCGGATGATGACGACATGACAGTGGTTGAAGAGCATGGGAAAAATTGTGTAAACTGGCGCGAGACATGTAGGAAATTGGTCCTCAGAGGTACGCTCAACTATGAAAGCTCAAAGTGTCCGTGCGGACCTCGCAGAGTCCGCTCCGCACACTGTCCGCTCGACCATGGGACCATGGGACCATTGGACCATGGGTTCAGGGGTGTAAAGTACTTGAGTAATTGTACTTTGTTAAAATACTTAAGTACTGTTTTGTACTTTACTCAAGTATTATTAGGTTTGTATACTTGTACTTTTACTCAATTACATTTTAGAGAAAAAAATACATACTTTTTACTCCTTACATTTAAAATGCAGACCTACAAAGTACAAGGTACAAATCTCGCAGGTCCAACCATTTTAATTAGTATATTTGTTTCTCTGGCCAAACTAACGTTAATGTTATTAATCCTGCTGCCGCACTTTATTTTAAAACAGCCAATCATATCCCCATCAATGGAAAATGTACCCGCCCATACCCATGCTGATTGGTCCTTGAGCAAGACTAGAAAGCGGGGATCTTTGATTAAACACCTGCTATCAGAAGAATAGACAGTCAGAAAAAAGGTTTTTACTTTTTAGTACTTAAGTACATTTAAAAGTAGATTTTTTTTTACTTTTACTCAAGTGTTTTTAGCCAGATACTCTGACTTTTACTTGAGTAAGATTTTGAGACAGTACCCATACTTTAACTTAAGTATAATTTCTGGGTACTTTTTACACCCCTGCTAATGTTGTTTATAGCTGGTTATTCTTGACAACAAATAACACAACATGTCATGCGAGAGTGTGTCTACATGTACATAAAATGTGTAACCGGACTGAACAACATTTAGTTATTTTTTTCTACACTTTCCCAAACGTTCTATGAGCCACAATGTGGGAACAGGGTGGAAAGGAACCCAACCTGAGCATGACATAAGAGTAAAATGGGCGGTGCATGAATATGGTCAATTCCCAAACTTTCTGCAAATGACCTGCAAATGATTAAACTTATCTTCCATGCTTTTCCAGACATTCGAAAACCTGTGGAAAAGGTCCTGTGGAAACCACTAGAAAGGATGTCTCACCAAAGGCCTCCATGATGGGGTTGGAGTCCAGCACCCTCCTCTCTATCCTCTCCACAGTGTTCTGACTCTTCACCACCGAAGAGGAGGCTGCCACGGTGGCGTAGTATTTCATCAAACAACGCGATGTCCATGTCTGCAAAAGAAGATGATTAAAAAACCGCCCAAAGGAAAACGGATACACAACACAATCTTCGATCAGACCCGCTTTGTTTCAACATACTCACAATATGACGGGTTCACCCCCTTATCATTCCTGTACCAAATGCAAATGTTTGTTTTTATGCAGATGATACCGTAATTTATTATTGTAGATACATACTCGGTCAGGCTCTTGAGAGGTTGCGATCTGCTTTTGATATAGTACAGTCTCAGCTCAGTCAACCGGAGCGGTTTTGAGTGCAGATACAACTAACGGCATCTTCTTGGCATCCAGTTTGTGCAAAAAATCTGAAGTGAGGCGCGGCTGGGTAGCGCAGTGGACTAAGCACTTGCCTACCACCGCAGAGACTCTGGGATCGAATCCAGCCGTCAGCGCAGTGGCGTAACTCTGTTGATAGTGGTGCGGGGGACAGATCTGGGGGCTTGGTCAGTGACGTCTGCAGGGGGGGTGGATAGGAGGGGGGGGGGCACTACCTACCATGCCTCGTATTTTTTTTTATAATAACAGGTGTGCAATACCGCATTTTCCCAGGCGGTTGCGCCATTTCTGCATGTAAACGACCACTGTTCTCATACACACTGGGCATACAGAAACAAGTATTTCATCATAAAGTATTCTGTATTTTGTTGTGACAAATAATAAACAAATTTGAAAGGTTTAAGGTGAAAGAACATTTATTATATGGTGCTTCACCAGAGCTTGTGAGGGAGTGTTGTGCTGCAGTTGGATCCTGGTAAGTTTATTCTGGGCGATCAATAAATGGAAAGATTCCGAGGAGATCCTTTCTGCGCGTCTTTGCTACTATGAGAATGTTCTGGAATCAAGACGCCTGCGGGCTGGGAGGCGGAGGGGCGATGGTTATTTGGGGTGAATTATTTAGGCTGCACTTGGTTCACTTTTATCCCGGGAAAACCTAGTATTTGCTCTTTAAAACGGGATATTTAAAGTTAAACAGGAATTAGATCATACCCTGTGTGCCCAAGCACAGGCTGTAAAGTGTATGTGTGTGTGTGTGTGTTTGTTGGAGAGAGATAGAGAGAGAGAGAGAGAGAGAGAGAGAGAGAGAGAGAGAGAGAGAGAGAGAATGTGGTGTGTGTGTCCACTGTCTTGTCTGTTATCTCCGTTTATACCGTGTATGTATGGCGACTATCCAAACATGTATGTAGTCACCGAGAGACTAAATCGGGGAAATAATTCGACCTGCCAGAGTGACGCGCCGATTGTCAAGAAATCACTGCTCCAGGATACTGCGTTTGGTTACTTTATTGCGGTTAAAAGCAGTTGATATAGTAACGTAATTAAAAGCAAATCACAGCTTGATTTAGTATTGTGTAGCGTGCGGTCAGCAAAGTATGACTTCCCCGTTTCACCCCCTCATTACCGAACCTCAAACTCGCCGGTGAACAGCTGACTTTACTACTACTACTACGACACCATGTGACCCCTTTGTGAATGACGTAACCATAACAACCCGTGGTCTATACCTGTCACCAACAGTGTATGTGATGACGTATTTGAACACACACACCTCGGCTGACGACCGAGCTATTATTATGCAAAGACGAGTAACGAGTGGGTACTTGGCCCGTGCAGGCCAAGAATGCGACCCCCATCTGGCTACTCGCGTGTCCGTGGAACATTGTTTTGGACAGTAAAAACGTGGGGGGGACAATAACTGCATTCTGAAACCATGCCGGGGACATGTCCCATGTGTCCCCCCCCCCATAGTTACGCCCCTGCGTCAGCGGTACCTCCGGCTTGGTCAGTGGTCCCTACTAACACAATTGGCAGTGTTAGCGGGAGGGAAGCCGGTGGGGTATGTGTCCTGGTCGTTGTAAACTGCGACTCCTACTGGTCGGTCGGGGCGCCTGTTCAGCAGGGAGGGGATCTGGGGGAAATGGCATGAACCTCCGCACGTGTTACGTTCCCCCAGTGAAACTCCTCGCTGTCAGGTGAAAAGAAGCGGCTGGCGACTCCACATGTATCGGAGGAGGCATGTGGTAGTTCTACACCCTCCCCAGGCCGACAGTGGGGCAATGCACGGAACGACCAGGAAGGGAATTGGCATAACGACTAAATTGGGATAGGTGAAAAATACAGAAAGCCCAAAAATAAATAGAATAAAACAATTTAAACATTTAAAATAAAAAGTGCTTCTGTTCCAAAATAGACTTCGCTTACATTCCTTCGTAGCTTTAGACAACACAAGATATGGCTTTAGTAAATCTTTTAGGATTCACTAAATGTACTGGATTTTGCCATTAGCACAAGTGCAACAAATCAAGAAGTTCAGCCTGAAACCCTGTATAATCTCAGGTTTATCCATTTGCTGAAGCATAATACTAAGGCTGAGACGTCACAATATACCATTCAGAAGAATCGATAAATCGGGACAAAATTATCGCTAAATATCTAAATAGATCTTTTTTGTATTCTTTTCATTATTATTATTATTATTACGGCATCTTCCTGGTCGCTACTGGCAGCACGCTCAGCACTCAGCACGACTCGCTGTCGTGGGCCAACTACAGCATCGCAAAAACGACAGTGAGTGCACGTGACACTGACACACACACACACACACACACACACACACACACACACACACACACACACACACACACAAACTAATGTTAAATAAAAAAAATATAGGCGCGGCTGGGTGGCATAGCGGAGATTGCGCTCGTCACCAATGCAAGAGACTCCGGTCTCGACTCCCAGAGTCAGCGTTGCCTGCGGCTTGGGCCAGTCGTCATACTATCTCAATTGGCAGAGGTAGCGGGTGGAAAGTCGATGGGTGGGGATTGGACGTTGTAGACAGCGACTCCTACAGGTCGGTTGGGGTGACGCCTGTACAGCAGAGACAGGAAGTATCGGGGGCAGCATGAACCTCCCACGCGTTACTCCTCGCCACTGAGAGTCCGCGCTGTCTGGTGAAAAGATGCGACAGGCTGCCTCCTCGTGTACCGGAGGGGACACGTGATGCAAGGCTTCTATCCTCACTACAGCCGACCAGTGGGAGGCATAGTCTAGCAACGTTCAAGACAGGGGAGGGGAAAATTGAAGGGGAGAATTGCCGATACGAAATTGGGATGGGAGAAAAATTGAAAAAATAAGGAGAAAAAGTGGATCCAAAAAAATAATGTTTTTTAAATATATATTTAGAAAACAGTATTTTAAACTTTTTTTTTCTTTTTTTTTACACATGCAAAAAAATTATACGTGACGCCACTTGTCGATTTCACTCAGTTATCGATAAATCGATAAGTGGTCTCAGCCTTACATAATGCAATTGTTTATTTACCTTTCCTGCACCACTCTCCCCACTGACCACCAGGGACTGGTTCACCGGCTCCACCTGGCCCTGGACATTCCTGTAGGCTTCCTCAGCCACTATAAAGATATGGGGTTTGAACTCCTGTGGACAATTTTAAAGACAAGTTCCATGTAAAGCCACTACTTCTTGATTATCATTAGATCACAGTCTAGATCAGCGGTTCTCAAACTACGGGTCGCGATCCAAAGTAGGGTCGTGGGTAGGTTACTTGCATTGGCAAGTAAAAAAAAAAGGCACCTGAGGTTGAGGAGCACAGTGATACTCCTTCATGACATCCAGAGAGTAGAGGCCTGGGATGGGCTGGAAGGGGTTGAGCGCCACCAGAGTGCAACCTGCATGGGTGTAAAACACCTTCGCCCTGTACCTGGCCTGCAGGCATTTCAGCACTGCCAACGAAAAAACAAGATAGATTCATTAGCGATAGGCAAAATAAAACAGGACATGGTCAAGTTAGGTGATACCTCGATACTCAAAACCAATATATTTCAACATCCCCCTTTGTTTGTGGCTACAGGCTGAGAGGGGTAAGGTGTTGCATGGGGAGAGTGTGGCAGGCATTAATTTACATAGATAGAAGTCCTTGGAAAATAAAAGGTACATGCTCAAATGCAACGCCTATGGGTTTGAAGTCAGTTTGAACAGTTAGATTAGATTGTGTGTGTATAATGGTGTTACCACATGTTCCCACATGGGCATGACAGTGCAGCAACAAAAGCAGAGGTACATGCAGGTGGCGGGGACGTGGGTTGGATGAGGTAAGGGTAAACTGATGAGTCATGGGATGGGGATGAGTCATAAGAGAGAGGGAGGGGGGCTTGTGTCTGGACCCCTCTCTTTCTCAACAGGCCTGCACCTTCAAGCCTGATCTGTTGCTTAATGTGATTGTCAAACCGTGGTCTGTTTTCACACTGTTAACACCAGCCTCAGATGTTAGCTAATTTGACAGCAGCCCATTATGCATCTTCAGCACAGTGGTGTTGGGAGAAACACAGGATGTTTTTGTTGTCTGGAAACAAGTAACCCTAACCCTGTATTTTATGCAATACCTAGGTATAATAGACTTGTTCGCTGTCCACATCTGACTCAGTGTGCGTGCGCATCAAGGGGGCAAAAGGAACGTAATCCTGGTCAGAACAACGGAGCAGACTACAATATATTTGCATTTGTTAGCCATGCTAGCGATTTATTTATATGATATGTAAAAGGTGAAAGACTCACACTCACAGCCATGCCGATTTGGCAAAATGACATCCAGCCGTTTTCGTTTGAAACTACTTTTAGTCAGGGGAGTGCCATGGTTTCTCCATAGAGCCCCGTCATACTTTTTTAGGGCAGCAGCTCACGCAGGTAGGGGCAACTTAGTCACATGACTCAGTTGGTATTGCTGATTGGCTCGAACACAGTATGTTTGTATACAGCGAACAGGTCTATACGGCAAGATATTTACTACCATTAATTGCACTTTTATTTCATCAATAAACAGCTTCCCAGAGCAAACGCCGCAAATGATCCGAGAGCATTCACAAATTAGATTAGATTCAACTTTCTTCAGAATATCTATTTTTATCATGCACAGCTTTATGTCTTCTCATTACCTGTTTTATTTTTTTATGTCTATTTTATTATTGTATTATTGCACAATCGAGGCGGGCATGACCACCCGCATTTCACTGTATGCCCTGGTATGTATGTGACAAATAAACCTCTTGAATCTTGCATCTTGAATGTGACCCTATGGAAAACAAGTTTGGCCATGTTACAGTATGTGAAGCTATTTAGAAGTCATGTGCCTTTTTGTTCTAGGTCACTGACTCCCATCGCCACTCCCTCTTTTAGGCAATTGGCATGAACACACACACACCTTCACTTGACCTCCATGCAAATGTTCAGCCTCCTAGGGCGAAATCTGTGGCCGCTTAGAGGGTGAGGAATTTTGTGGACCAACCAACCGACCGACAGAGCGATCTATAGAGCTGCTGGTCGCAGCTAATAAGAAGGAAAGGTGAAAGAAAAAAATATTGTTATTGCCTTGCTCGTGTGTGTGTGTGTGTGTGTGTGTGTGTGTGTGTGTGTGTGTGTGTGTGTGTGTGTGTGTGTGTGTGTGTGTGTGTGTGTGTGTGTGTGTGTGTGTGTGTGTGTGTGTGTGTGTGTGTGTGACCTGTTGTTGGGGTCACAGGGTTGACTTTGGTGAGGTCATCATAGTTGTGTAGCTGGCTTTCGTCTATGAGGAAGGCCTTGAGTTCTCCCTCCAGTGAGTCATCCAGGGAAATGCAAGGAGGCGGGACATCCCTTCTGACTCCTTTCACCTACAACAGGAGAGCAACAGGTGAATCAACCAGCCTCGCCTGTGTGACGGTGACCTACCCCTCCGCTCTAACCCCCAACAGATTGCAAGAATATACACAAATTCTATTTCAAACACTGCAATATTTGCAAAGGAGAGAGAGAGAGAGAGAGAGAAAGAGTGTGCAGGCCCATGCAGGTGTGTGTGTTTTTGTGTGTATGCTGGTGAGGGAGACAGAGGTGGTCTAGTACCACTACCATCTCTAATAACATCTCTCCAGTACCATCACCATCTCCAGTACCATCTCCAGTACCATCACCATCACCATCTCCAGTACCATCTCTCCAGCAGGTGCTGGACCTGCTGCATGTAGGTTGTCTCATCAGGCACAGCTGTTCACACTGGCTACACATGGTGCAGTGTGCAGAGGTGTAGGGAGGGAGTGGTATCTAAATTCATTATTTTGATTAACTGATTTAATCTATAAATCTGTGTATTTCTTTTTAAATCTAGTGGCTAAATACTTTTATGTTTTTGATTAGAATTTAGTCTTTGTTTGTTCCATGTCCATCAATGCTGTGGCTCTCAGTTCCGGTGCAGGTTGTTATATTTGGATACAATTAATGATTAAAGCACTACTTTTAAGCACTGGCCTGGGAAATTCAATTGAATAATGTTTAGTTAAATTCCTATTTAAAGGGGAACTATTTTACTATTTCTTTCACTATTTGGGCACTTTTACACAATTCCTGTGAGTCTATGGAACACCTCTGTAATATATATATTTTTTTTATTCATTGTTTTGTATTTCTAATCAAGTCCTCAAAAACAGCATTTTTCTACCTCAAGATCTCGAGCTGTTTTGAGCCTGGGCTCCTAAACCACTGCGCCGGGCCGGCCCCGCCTGAACATTAACATGCAGCGGTGTCTCTCTGACATCACATATAGGCACATTTTCAAATGACTCAGTTCAGTGAGGGTGAATATTGTGAGAGGAGAATTGGAAGAATGCGCCAATATGAGAATTTTGAGACATAGATCATATTAATATAAGTTCACATAGCTAGGAAACAATGCTAAACACTCAAAAAGGCCATTTATAAGATAGTTCCCCTTTAATCTATTTGGTGTGGTGATGTTCTTGCTGTGGTCCACCACTGGTGTGCTGAATGAATGGGAATGAATAGTTTAGATACATTAAGTATAAAAATGACGGAGTTAAATTTTGTAAATTGTATAGTAGTGTACAATACATAGGAACCAGTTTCTCAGGAACTTAGCATGCCTTTTTTTTTTTATCATGCACATCCTGTGTCTTACCTAATATATCTTTTTTTTTTCTATGTTTATTTTATTATTGTATTATTGCACAATCGATGCGGGCATGACCGCCCGCATTTCACTGTATGCCCGCCCTGGTATGTATGTGACAAATAAACCTCTTGATTCTTGATGGGACTCGTTCTCATCAACACTGCCGGCCCCCACAGTGCCCAGAGAAGCATGGTGGTACATTTAGGCTACTTGATGCCAGATTCCAGGGGTCTACACACTACTGTGGCTCAGGAGCTAGAGCTTAACCCTTTCACTACCACACTACCAAAGGGTTAACCCTTTCACTGAGACAATACAGAAGGTTAACCCTTTCACTATCACACTACAGACGGTTAACCGTCTGTAGTGTGGTAGTGAAAGGTTAACCTGTAGTGTGGTAGTGAAAGGGTTAACCACACCTGCTCCTGATGAGCAGGTTGGCACCTTGCATGGTTGCCTCCGGCCAGACCTATCTCAAACCCTGCCCCTTTTCTTGATCCTCCAATCACAGCTGTCGCTTACCTCTGACTTCCTCGTACAAACTTTGTTTGTACGAGGAAGTCAGAGGTAAGCGACAGCTGTGATTGGAGGATCAAGAAAAGAGGGCAGGGTTTTGAGACAGGTCCAATGTGTGAATGATGTGCGAGTGAATGAGTGAACGTGAGGCCTAAGTTGTAAAGCAATTTGGTTCCATTTACTACATCTTCTGTGCAGCGATGTTGACCTCAAGGATGATAAGATAAGCTAAGATATTCCTTTATTGATCCCCTTGGGGAAATTCAGGAAATTATACAAACTACTAGGGGTAACGGGACACAAAAACCACGGTACGGTATGTACCTCGTTTTGAAGTCAAGGTTCGGTACGGGTTTTCGGTACAGTGGGGGGAAAGTTTGGCTTTCCATGTTCCACTCAGGGGTGATGTAGTGTGCAGACAACTAATTGTACTTGTAGGGGGCTGTCAACAAATATTCTATATTTAAATGAATAATCGACTTGTAATTTTTTTTAAATAATAATAATTATATTAGATTGTGAAAAGAAAACAGCCCCCGGTGGGCGGTCGTTAGTGGTTAACATCAAGCATGCGTTGTTCATGGGACGGGGTAGCACGGTGTGCAAGCTCACTCGCTATTTGCATATCAATAGCGCCCTGTCGTCAGGTGTGTTAAATACGTTCTCAGACACATTCACACCTAACCTTGTTGTGAAGACGTGTTACATTCCATTCGTAGAGGCAATTAGGCACTGTCTTTAGTCTGTGCCCAAGCGAGGGGACATTAAATGCGCATTCGCCGGGAGCGCGCGTGCACGTGGTGCGTGTCACCCCAGATGATTTCAATAACGCACCACTGGTTAACATACCGTTGTATTCGTTCGGTACACAGCCGTTCGGTACGGTACGGTACACACTGAAGCGGTTTGGTACGGACATGTGTACCTTTACACCCCTACAAACGACTAGAGGTTACAAGCTTGTGTTGTCCTGCCAAGATCACCGAGCCTGGAGCTACAGTAAGACAAAACACAGCAGCAGCCTGAGGACTGTAAGGTTTAAACTTGCAAAGCCAGTGTACACATTATAATCCAGCACATGGCACAAGTTGGCACAACATCGCTCATATAATAATGACGCACATAAATGATTAATGCCGGTATTATCGAGAAGGGAGTGTGGATTGAAACATGGTCCAGCTGTTGAGTTCCTGTCCATATAATAGTATTCTTAATCTTATGATGTTTGGCATCGGTCACTGTCATCATCATATAATGGTAATTACTAATTACTTGCAATTTGATTACATTCACCTGTTTGCAACCAGGAAAATGCTGTTTTTTTTATTTGATTTCCTTCCACAACTCATGTTATACGATTTGAATACTTGTCACAGAGTTAAAGGGGAATGTGTATATTCTCTTTTAGAAATTGAGATTGTAAATAAACAGTACTGTATATTTGTATATCTTGTATGTCATAAATGTCTGGATGTAACAGTAGTACTGTCTATCTGTATGTTGTGTATGTCATAAATGTTATGAATTGAAAATGGGGGACCCTGATGTAAACAAGACGAAAGTATTTCTCTGGTCTGCATCCCCTTAACAATTATTGAGCTGTACTGTACCCATTCTGCAATCTGTTAATAACATTTTCAAATTTCAATCAATCAATCAAGGTCACCAATTTTAAGATTTCACGACTATGTTCTTCCTGTGCCCCAGGACAGGTCAGGCAGTATTTGTAAACACACCCACCACTCTCTCCAATTGGTGATGTTGTGTGTTCACAAATACCGACTGAACTGTCCTGGGGAACAGGAAGAGTATGTGAATTCTTAAAATGGGTGGCTTTCTCCTTTAAAAGGGGAACTATGCCCATTTTCAGAATTAATTATTTCTATGGTCTAAGAAGATAAACAACTCTCTCCAAAAACCCCAAACTAACATTCAAACGTATGACGTCATCAGGTATCAAGTCTGAAGCTTCTCCACAGACAATGACTTGGGAAATATAGTAAATGTGTCACTGAGAACACCCAGGAAAATGATCCGAATATAATGGGGGTACATTTCTGTTTCAGAACTGAGAACTAGTATACTAGTATAGGGGTGGGCTGTATAACAGTTGAACCGGTATACCGGTAGAAATCCATGCCACGGTAGATTTTTGACAAAAAAAACATGCGAGTAGTGCAATGTAAACCTTGACATTAAACAAACTAATACTTTCTGAAATGGAAGGCAGTGAGCGTGATGAGGGAACTTCCGTTCCCAATTAAATCAAAGAAGAAGAATTAGTTCGAAAGAAAGGTGCTTCCGAGTGCACATCAAGTAGGCAACACAGTGGGAAACTGGTTGACCTTTGCAGGCCAAAGTCAGAAGAATCAACAGGCTGATGATTATCAAAGGACTGGCTGGTCATGGATTATCAAAGGACATAAAATCCTTCCCAAGAAAGACCCTGCAAATAACCTTATGAAGTAGAAAGAGACAAATGGGTCCATGGCTGTTTTGTGGGCTGTTTACAAAATAGTATGCACGCTTTTTATTGCCATTGTCTGAGTAGTGTTGATGATTGATGACGAGTATATCAATGTAAACCCCACAGCTAGTGGGCATTTGTGCTGTGCGTGGTGATACGAGTATGGTAAATTCCCATCGCTGTTTAGTGTTGATGATAAGTCCCATCGCTGTTGGCTTATTGATTGATTGATTGATTGATTGAAAAGTTTATTAACAGATTGCAGACTGGGTACAGTACAGTACAGCTCAATACATACAATTGTTAAGGGGATGCAGACCAGAGAAAGACTTTCGTCTTGTTTACATCAGGGTCCCCCATTTTCAATTCATCATTATAGTGTTTTACTTGTCTCCATTGTCATGTCAGAAGATAGAACAATATTTTTTAGTGTTGCTTGCTACTAATGATGAGTAAATTACAGTTATCATGCAGGCGCACTGTATTTTCATAGTTGGCCAACATTATGCATTAGCAAGCATTGTTGTTTGATGATGAAGCGCATGCATGGCAGACCACTCACTTAACCAGTTAAGTAAAAGGGAAAATAATTTTAGGCCTACCACCACCCACCACTACTACTGAGAACACTAACTTACTAAAGAATAAAGCTCATTTGGATATAATTTTATAAAAATTCTGTGTCCACAAAATCAGTCTCCCATTCATGGTCAGTGGATCAGCCCCAGACTGTATACCTGATGGCGTCACAAGATTGTTCTTCTGGCTTTGGGAGAGAGTAGTTTATGTTCAGAAATATTATTGATTTAACTTTCCCCGGCTTTAACCCTTTCGGGTGGAAATGTTGTCTGAACTCCCATCTAGAACTCCCATGATCATGTTTCTCACATGTGAGATACTAGTAGTAGCTACAGCAACTAATGTTAGCTACCGGATAGAATAACGTCAGTTATGATATAAAGCGAACGTTACCCAAAGTTAGCCAACGTGTTGACAGCGGACAATGAATAACACTGTTACAACGTTACACGTTGTTACTGTAAGTTCATATCTAAAGTGCTTGCATCTGTATTTATTGTACAATCGACGCTACTTTCCATTGTAACCTTAGATTGTTAGTTAGTTAGTCCCCTAACGTTACCTTTCTTCTTCCAATGTGTCCATGTCGTCGGCTCTCCTCAGAATTCATGGGTTTTCCAAGTCTTGACAAAGTGATATTGTTGTCCAGAATGTGTTCTTTACACACCAGTCAACAGAACTGAAACTAATGAAAAGAAGGTTAGTTTATTTTTATTTTTTTATATATGTCCTATACTAGTCTATATTCTATTTCTAACGCCGCCATTTGACATGGTATTTTTTCCCCCTTGCTGTCATAAAATTCCACAAGGACAAAATCGCCCGCCCGCCCGCCCTCCTGTTGAAGAACAACTGTAGTAGATCCGCCCTCTTCCTGGTGCGTCACAGGCCACGCCCATCAGGCCCATAGAACCTATTCGGTTGCCTGGATATTGATTGATTGATTGATTGATTGATTGATTGATTGATTGATTGATTGATTGATTGAAAATGTTATTAACAGATTGCAGAATGTGTACAATACAGTACAGCTGCTCAATACACACAATTGTTAAGGGGATGCAGACCAGAGAAAGACTTTTGTCTTGTTTACATCAGGGTCCCCCATTTTCAATTCATCGTAACATATTTAAATGTTTACCTGCGGCTCTAGTCCCCAAACTGGACTGGAGTCTTCAGAATTAGTAGATCTGTGTTTCAGAATGAGTAGAACTGTTTCGGAATGAGTAGAACTGTGTCAGAATGAGTAAAATTGTTTCAGAATGAGTAGAACTGTGTCAGAATGAGTAGAACTGTGTCAGTTTCAGAATGAGTAGAACTGTGTCAGAATGAGTAGAACTGTGTCAGTTTCAGAATGAGTAGAACTGTTTCGGAATGAGTAGAACTGTGTTTCAGAATGAGTAGAACTGTTTCAGAATGAGTAGAACTGTTTCGGAATGAGTAGAACTGTGTTTCAGAATGAGTAGAACTGTTTCGGAATAAGTAGAACGTAAGGTTATCCTATAACCCTATGTAGCACCCTGAATATGTGACTATTATTCAGAAGTGCTGACTTGCCTTTTATCTCCCCTTGGTGCACAAAGACATATTAACTAGTTTCCATTGATATTCCCTCGAACAATGACGCGGGTTTCTCCTTCTCTCACCGGCTGGAATATGGATTATAAACAGTAAACTGAATCATATTCTATCCACCCAGTGCTTCCTGTGGGGCTAGTTGGCGTACCAGCAGGGGGCGGCGGTGGCAGGCGGAGCGTACGAGAGAGGCAGAGAGGGAAGCAAGTCAACTGGAACGGAAGTGAGGAGGGCCAACCTCTTCGACATTGGACTTGGACCTGGTCGGTCGTGTCTTGACAGAGCCCCGTTGTGCCCAGCCAGCGTGGCTTGAAGAGGACCGGTGGTTAGAGGCACCCTGCGTCATCGTATGTTGCGGCTAGCAGGAGGGCTGTCTGGGACCCACAGAGTAGCTTCAGTTAAGGTAGGGCCAGATTATTGTCGCGCGTCAACCCAGCACCGGCCGTCAGCAGCCTGTCTTCGCCGGCGTTCTGCATCTGCTCTGCACCGGCGGTCGTCAGCCCAGCACGGGAGTTCGTCCCGTCCAGCAGAGGTCGCCATCACCCAGCACGCGCTCTCAGCCCGCTACTGCTCCCTCTGCCCCACACCGCTTGCTAGCGCCCGTGACGAGAGCGTTCAACGCCATCTCACCACCCGGACAGTGGTGGTGCGGCGAGGCCGCCATCTTGGTTGAGTACATTAGAGCTTCGGTGCTCAGGATCCTATTGCACAGTACACAGTGTGATGCGGCCTACGGGCGAAGCTAATGTTGCTAACTATAGTTCATAGGGGTACCCCATAAACATTACATGCCGGCATTAGTATAGGACTTTTGTTTGGTAAAGTGGGCCCACCTTTTTCATTTTCTTTGAGTGTGATAACGTGTTTGTTCTTTAATAATATTTTCCCATCTAATTAACCCTTCCCCTGTGGGGAGGGTACAGACCTGTTGTATTATAAGTAAAGCCTTAGAGAGGTATTATCACTACCATATAATTAAAGCCACAGTTTGACGCTCCAGGCCCAAAGACGAGGGTGCAGTCAGACGGAGCTCTACTGCGTCCAGCTACCTTGTGACTGCCAGCAACCGTTCCCACAAAGCAGGGATAATCCACCCTGCTACACCTAGTTATAATACTGGCTGAGTGGGGCAGCTACGTGGCGTAGTGGGCAAGGCGCTCGCCACGAAATCTGGAGACGCTGGGCTTGCCTGTTCGAGCCCAGCGCTCCACATTTGCTTTCAGTTTAGCTGGTTGTCCGTACTAATACACATTGGCCATATTAGGGGGTGGGAAACTGATGGGTGGGGATCGGGCGTTGTGGACAGCGACTCCTACAGGTCGGTTGGTGCGCCTGCGCAGTAGAATCAGGAAGTGTCGGGGGCAGCGTGAGCCTCCCACGCGGTACTCCTTGCCACTGAGAGATCGAGCTGCGCAGGTGAAAAGATGCGACTGCTGTTACCTCAAGTACCGGAGGGGACTTGTGCTATGTATGACTTAGTCCACATTGCAGCCGGCTTGTGGGAGGCAAGAAACAGCGTTCGTGACAGGGGAGGGTTGAATTGGATGATACGAAATTGGGATGGGAGAAAAATATAGAAAATGGGAGAAAAAGTGGATAAAAAAAAATGAATACTGGCTGAGCGTCTCGCTCTGCCTATTGAGATATATCATTATCTCCAGCACCTAGTGTGCTCTGGGAAACTAAACAAATGCACCCACTTGCACGTGACCATGCCACTCCCATGCATCCTCTATATTACGCCGGAAGTGGTCACGCCTCACCCTTCCCAGTTCGATTTCCATAAGCGGAAAACATCCAAGGGACCTCAGGGCACTAAAGAGCGAGACGCTCAGCCAGTATTCATATAACTAGGGTTATAGGATAACCTTACATTATATATCATCTGGCTTCGCGTCTCGCTCTGCCTACTGAGATAAAGGGCAGAGCGGATGCGTGGCCCCGACAAATGCACCCCCTGAGGGCCCGTAAGCCCCAGCCAGGGAGGAGGGGAGTCCCTTCCACCCGCCCGTCCTAACGAAGGGGGGGAGGCAGTCAACTCCACCAAAGTGCGAAAAAAGGGGAACCAGGCACCCCCGAACGCACAGTGCAAGCGGGACCACGTGTGAGACAGCACCCTGCAGTCCACACCCACACACCCCTGCTAGCCCACCTGATGGCGGGATGCAGGAGAGGTTCCGAACCTCAGGACCGCCTGGGAGACAGAACCCCCAGTCATGTCCATGAGGTAAAACCTAACGAAAGGACTCAGGGAGGACCAGGAGGCCGCAGCACAGATGTCCTCCACTGAGGCCCCCCCTAACAGGGCAGCAGAGGCCGCCACACCACGAGTGGAGTGCGCCCTGACGCCCCCGGGGGGAACCTGTCCAGCCAACGTGTAGCAAAGGGCAATGCCCTCGCACAACCGATGTGACAGGCGCCTCACCCGCGCGAGGGCCACCGTAACAAACAAACAGTTGATCGGAAGCCCTCAGATCCTGCGTGCGACTAAGGTAAACTCCCAGTGCACAGACAGGACAACAGGTGAAGGCTCGACTCCAACCCACTAGCGTGAGGAGGAGGATGAAACGCCTGAATCACAATATCCCTGGAGCGAAAAGAGCTCCGGATATTCTTCGGCACGAAGACCGGATTAGGCCTCAGAGTCGCCCCGAATAGACAGGCACTCAGGCCGCACGAGAGAGCACACAGCTCACCCACGCGCTTAGCGGAGGTGATGGCCAAAAGGAACGCAGTCTTAAAAGACAGCCGATCCAACGGTGCCTGCTCAAGAGGCTCAAACGGGGCCTCCGACAACTGACCCAGGACCAGTTGGAGGTCCCAACTCGGAGACAGAGAACGCTCCACAGGCTTGAGACGCAGAGTGCCAAGCAGGAAACGTTTCACTAGAGGGTGGCTGAACAGCGTACTGCCCTCAAAGCCCACGTGACAAGAGGATATAGCCGCAGCTTATACCCTCACCGTCGAGGCCGACAGCCTATCCAGGATAGACTGGAGGAAGGAAAGAACCGAGTCTAGGGGGCAAGACACTGGGGGCAAGACACAAGGCCCCCAACCTCACACCACTCCTGAAAAATACGCCACTTACCAGCGTAAACCGCGGTAGTGGACGGAGCGCGCGCGTTCCGGATGGTGTTAACCACAGTAGGGTTCAGACACATCTCCTCCAGATTCACCCTTTCAGCAGCCAAACCATCAATGGCTGCCCCAGAACAGGACGCAGAAACAGCGTCCCGTGTGCCTGTGAGAGGGCCCGCGATGACCTCGGAACAGGCCACGCCGGGGCCACCAAGAGTTGAATCAGGGCCGGGAACCACACAGCCGTGGCCCGGTCCGGCGCGACCAGGATCGAAGTCCTGCGCTCCCGACGTACCCGCTCCAACAGCTGAGCTATCAGGTGTATGGGGGGAACGCGTACAGAATCCCGGGTGGCCACGGATACATCGAGAAGGCATCCACCCCCAGGGAGGAGTTGTCCTTCCGACTGACCGAGAACCACAAGGGGCACTGGTGGGACTGTCTGCTCGCAAACAGGTCCACCACGGCCTCCCCGAATCGGTCCCAGACCTGTCTGACTATGTCTGGACGTAGTCCCCACTCGTCGGGGTGAGGACCGCCCCGCGACATCACATCTGCATCCACATTCTCCCTGCCGGGGATGTGGAGAGCCCTCAGGCTGTGCAGATTGAGAGACGCCCATAGCCAGAGCTCGACCGCCGCCCGGTGCAGACGGGGGAGCGTACTCCACCCTGTCTGTTGATATACGACGCTGACGTCGTGTTGTCCGTCCTGATCAAAACATGCTTGTCCACCACAAGGTGGCCAAGCCGCTTGAGGACCAGAAGGACTGCCTTCAATTCCAACACATTGATATGTAGAGCAGACCGGGCAGCATGGTACTGCCATCTGCCCCCTACTTCGTGGGCCCGACATGTCCCCCCCATCCCGTGAGGGAGGCGTCGGTGAAGACCGTGATGTGTGATAGCCTGCTGCCCATGGGGACCCCGCTGGTGAGGGCCCCAGGCCTCCCCCAGTGGTTGACATCCCCCAGTACTGACACGGGAACCTTCAGCCGCTTCCACTTGTCTCTCACCGGGTCTATTTTCATCCTGGAAAACCACCTCTGTATCCTCCTCATGAAGAGGAAGCCAAGAGGGACCACAGAGTGAGCAGATGCCATCATACCGAGCAGGCGCATCACGGACAGCACCGTAACCTTCCTGCCAGGACGGAACCTCCTGAGCACGCCGAGAATATCCTCCCGCCGCTGCTCTGAGAGGGTTGCCCTCATGGGCCTTGGCTTAGAACCAAGCCCAAGTACTCCACCTGTTGACTGGGAAGAGGAGTACTCTTCTCCCAGTTCACAGCAAAACCCAGCGTCCCTCAGCGTTCTCTCCATCCACCTCGACATATGGCACTCCTGTAACCATACGTGATGATAATCCCAAAGCGCACCCGCAGCCAAATGGCGCTGGTCCGCCAGGAACCATAGATAGGAGGCCCGGTCCCTCCCGCTGTGTGTTGCCAACCCTGGACTCGCCAACCGCGCAAGCAGGGTGTCTCGCGGAGCCGGGATATCGCACCCTGACTCTACCAACGAGGCAATCGCACCCAAGGGGGGACCCCGACAGAAAGGGCCGGCCTGATACGGGGAGAGCGGCCATCACCCCTGGTGACATAGGCTCCCCCGCTGAGCATCTTCCCGGCATAGACTGCTGAGGACAGCCTGCTCTGCAGCTGGACATGCAAGGTGTGTGGTCCCCACGCTGCCCGATAGGGTGAGTCCCTACACACCGTAGCCCTGTCGTGATATTACTACCACCCAAATCACGCGTGCCTGACTGACCACCGCCGGTCTTCCGGTCGGGGGAGGCACTAACGTAAAACCCGGCCTGGCAAGGGCGGGGCTGCGGGAAACCACGCTGCGACCTCCTGGGCCTAGAGTTCCCCATCTGACAAAAAATTTTAGATACAGGGAACCCTGCTCCATCGACAGACACAACACCAGGCTCACCAAACACAGACGCAGGACCTGTGGTGTGGGAGCCGCTTGACAGCACAGCATTCTCTTTTTTTTTTATCCACTTTTTCTCCCATTTTTCTGTATTTTCTCCCATCCCAATTTCGTATCATCCAATTCAACCCTCCCCTGTCACGAACGCTGTTTCTTGCCTCCCACAAGCCGGCTGCAATGTGGACTAAGTCATACATAGCACAAGTCCCCTCCGGTACTTGAGGTAACAGCAGTCGCATCTTTTCACCTGCGCAGCTCGATCTCTCAGTGGCGAGGAGTAACGCGTGGGAGGCTCACGCTGCCCCCGACACTTCCTGATTTTACTGCGCAGGCGCACCAACCGACCTGTAGGAGTCGCTGTCCACAACGCCCGATCCCCACCCATCAGTTTCCCACCCCCTAATACGGCCAATGTGTATTAGTACGGACGACCAGCTAAACTGAAAGCAAATGTGGAGCGCTGGGCTCGAACAGGCGAGCCCAGCGTCTCCAGATTTCGTGGCGAGCGACAGCACAGCATTCTCATAGACAGACCCAGGCCTAGCTAGCAACTGGGTGTCAGCCCCTGTCTCCATGAGAAGCGAAATGTGGGGCCGCTTGCGCTTCACTGGAAGAACGCGGCCCGCAGCCAAAGGGGACAAATCAGAGCCCTGAGTCCCGTAGTGTAGTGGGGGGGGAGTAACCGGAGAGCGTGCTAGACACAGCTAGATGGCAACGGTTTTTTAGGGCGTGCCCATCTAATGTAGCCGATCCCTCGGCCGCCGAGACTGTCGGCCTTGTGATCACCTGACCGTGACGTGTGACAGCCTGCTGCCCACAGGGACCCCGCTGGTGAGGGCCCTCCCCAGAGGACGAGGTCCCCCAGTACTGACATGGGAACCTTCAGCCGCTTCCACATGTCTCTCACCTGGTCCATTTCCATACTGGAAAAAATCACCTCTGTATCATCCTCATGAAGAGGAGGCCAAGAGGGACCACAGCAGCAGGCGCATCACGGACAGCACCATAACCGTCCTAGGACGGAACCTCCCGAGCGCGCCGAGAACCATCCACTCGCCGCCGCTCTGAGAGGGATGCCCATATAGACCTTGAGCTTAGAAAATGCCCAAGTACTCCACCCGTTGACTGGGAAGAGGAGAACTCTACTTCCAGTCCACAGCAAACCCCCCCCCCGATATCTCGGGCACCAGAGAATACCGGGAGGAAACGCCACGCATCGTGTCCTCCTTTGGGACCACGACGATGGTTTGCTTCGCCAACAGAGATTGGATCTCGTCGGCCAGAGCTGTCACTGCTGTTGACCCTGACAATAGGGTCTGTACCAAACCTGAAAACGGAGGGTGGGGTTGTGCAAACTGCAACACAAGTCCCCGCCTCAGCGTTCTCTCCATCCACCTCGACATATGGCACTGTTGTAGCCATATGTGATGATAATCCCAAGCGCACCAGCCGCCACTTGGCGCTGGTCTGCCAGGAACCGTAGATAGGCGGCCCGGTCCCACCCGCTGTGCGTTGCCAACCCTGGACTCGCCAACCGCGCAAGCAGGGCGTCTCGCGGAGCCGGGATATCGCACCCTGACACTACCAACGAGGCAATCGCACCCAAGGGGGGACCCCGACAGAAAGGGCCGGTTTGATACGGGGGAAGCTGACATCACACTGGGTGACATAAGCTCCCCCACCCACTGAACATCTCCCCGGCATGGACTGCTGAGGATCGGTTCTGCAGCTGGACATGCAAGGCGTGTGGTCCCCACACTGCCCGATAGGGTGGGTTCCTACACACCGTAGCCATGCAGTGATTTTACTACCACCCAAATCACGCGTGCCTGACTGACCACCGCCGGTATTGGTCAGTCGTCGTTTAACATTTTCAGCTCAATCTTCGGCTTCCAGCAGCAAGCAGAGCTTATCGATGGGCCTTTGGAGTGTGTTTGTCTTGGTTCAAACTAACACACTCCGAACATGTCCTTTAGAGTCCGGCAAGGTCTTGACCACATGGGCTAGGTGCCATTTTCCTTGGTGCAGTTTCGTCTACTATGACGACTACATCATTGACATTGAAGTTTTTTCTTGTCTTGAACCACCTTTGTCTTGACTGGTCAGGAGTGCATCCTGAATTATTTGGTGATTTAGCTGAATCAAAGCAGCTTCCAGTTCTTTCTGAGCACTCAAAGTTGGTACCACGATCTGTTTGAATGGGCAATACCGATCCTCTCCGACATAAAAATCGCCGTATGGCGTTGATGCAGGAGTCTGTGTCCAAAGTGCTTGCCACTTCTAGACCTTGGAGAAGTTCTGTATTGAGATCGGCCTTTGTACGACGAGGAACAGTCAAAGACAACTCAGAGTTTTTTTTCTTCTGAAGTGTCTTATCTCCATTTATCTAAGTTCTGTGATCGTATAGTCTTTACCCTTCTCTCTGCATTGTTTGTATTTCAGGTGTTCGGTTCTATTAAGGAAAAACGCAGACGAGGTGGTCTGAATCAAAACAAACTGGTGTGTTTATTTCCATTCTTAATAAAACACAGCTATGCATCAAACAAGTACAGGATCTGCTTCTTCTATCTAATCATTTCTTTGGTGGTGGGGCAGTTGGTCCCGTTCTGATCGGCGGATGCCGTCAGACTCGTTTCTCCGGTGGTGGTGTTGGTCTCGAGTTGTCCAGACAACACGAGGCACTCTCTTAGTGGTGGCTAGTTGCCAAGGCAACCTTGGTTTCGGATCCTCGGCGGTTTGGGAGCGCTTGATTTCGTCTAGGCTCGGTGGAGTCTGGCTCCCCTGCTGTGAGGCGATCGTCTATCATCGTCTGTGTCCATAGCTCTGTACGTGTCCGGCTCGGCTCTCGAGTCTCCGTTTCTCCAGTCTCCAGCGCTCCAGTTCTCCAGTCTCCAGCTCCAGGTCTCCTTCTGTCTCGGTTTCGTCTGAGCGTTTTTCTTTCTCCGTTCTGCATCCCTGCTTAAAAAGAGGAAAAAACCCTTCCCCCCCTTTCGAGCCCCTGAGACGTGATGTCACGTTCTCGAGGGCTCGGGCGTTTCCTATTGGCTAACGCTCTTTTCTGCTGTCTGTCACGTCATCTTACAGTTGATCAGTCAACTCCATGTAAGGTGGTGGTAGAGACTAGGTTTTTGGCCGTCTCATGGCGATACGGATTAAATCGAATTGATTGATTAGAAACTCTTACCCACAGACCGCAGAATGAGCACCACACAGCCACTTATCATACCTGTCAAAAGGATGCAGCCATTTCATCAGGACATGTGACATAACTATATTCAGTATTACTTACTTTCATTTTATGACTTACCAGAGTTGCAGACACATTACTGTTTCTGTGATACAGTCAGAGTCAAGAAAAGGGAGTACTCATTTTCACATAGAAACTAATTAAGTAGCTTGTTGAGTTTACTTGTTTTTGCATCCATAGCTCTTACTGTTTCTGTTTACATAGCCAATTTGCTAATATGATTTTGTTTAACAGTTTACTGTTGGTCAAATACTCTAGTATTTATTCTATAATGTATAGAACTGCATTTAGCTTTTCCAGTGACCAATATGTGTCATTTTTGGTACTAAACTGTTTGTTAATAACGTCCACTTGCTTTTAGTCTAACCTTTAATCGATATCTATAATACTTTATTGTTTAACTTTTTATAGTATTAAGCCTAATCTCTCTCTGCCCAGCTGCTTACCTCCAGCACTTCCTGAAGGGCCCATTTGGTCCAGCTAAGTCAACAGCACTCTGACCTCAACTGTATTTTCAGTTTATGATGCTAAGATATGTGTTCCTGGCTCTAAACCCTGTTGGTTTCTGTTCTTCGTATTTTATTTTTTTATTATTTTTTAAACAAACATATAAACAAACATGACAACACACGATAAGATATACAAGCATTAATTGTCAGGGCACATCCAATGAGATCACATTTTAGTTAGTTGTCTTATATGAGATATACCCCTAATACCTGTTATCTAAAAAACCTACACACATATGCTCCAGCTCGAACCCCCCCCCTCCCGGACCCCACCTTGAGAAGTACCTCCACTATCCCTCGCACCTAACCAGACACTACCATTATAAGCTAGCTTTTATTCTCTCCACCACTTCTAACCACATTGACATTTTGGATTCATTGAGACCCAGAATTCTTGCTGTAGATATTTCTTGGTAAATGACATCGAGATATGTAAGAAACCAAACTTTACGGCACATTTTTTCCGGTTGAAACCAGCGTGATGCGATCAGCTTTTTAGCTACTGTGATACCCGATAAAACCAATCTCTTTAGCTGTGGATTCACTGCAAACTCAAAAACATCATTCAATAGTAATACCGAGGGGTGTACAGGTATATTCCAAGATACTAGTTTTGATATTTGTTGGGTCACATCTTTCCAGAATGCCTTAACTGGTGAGCAGTCCCAATACATGTGCATAAATGTCCCTTCGTCCCCATTTGTACATTGGGAGCATTTGGAGTCTTGTTTAAGCCCCATTCGGCACAGTCTTATAGGAGTCAAGTATGTCCTGTGAATATAGTTAAGATTGATTTGTTGATGATCCGGGTTCCTTGATGTAAGTCGGACATTTGCCCAGGCTCCTTGCCAATCAAAGTCATTTTCCAGGTCTGGTATATCCCTCCTCCAGACAGAGTCTAGTTGGAGGGTTTCATACGAGGACGTTAGTAATTGATGATAAAATTCTGAAACAAAACCTCTCGATGTCTCTCTTTCGTAGAAGAATTTGTGGTATCTGTGGTGTTCAATTGGTCTGTCTAATGGAACACCGTGAGACTTCAAACATAGCTCTAACTGTTTGTAAAAAAGCCATGTGGACTTGGTGAGATTAAGGCGATGCTGTCCCTGGATGGTATGAAAGCCTTTGACAGGCTGGAATGGTCGTATCTATGGGCAGTACTAGAAAGGATGGGGTTAGGAAAAGGATTCATAGATATGATTAAAGTATTATACAAAGACCCATCGGCCATGATTACAACAGGCACAATCATCTCCAAAATCTTTCCGGTATCACGCTCTGCCAGACAGGGTTGCCCTCTTAGTCCCGGACTGTTCAATCTATCATTAGAGCCTTTAGCACAATATATAAGACAATCCCAATCCATAGATCCAATCGTAATCAAGGGCACACAACAAAAAATTAGTTTATATGCGGACGATGTAATATTGTTCATGCAAAACCCCAACACCACATTGCCTCATCTGCTCAAGTTGATTGAGGACTTTGGTGATTTATCGGGATTTAAGATAAATTGGCCGAAGTCGGCTTTCCTTCCACTTAACACCCCTGCAAAAAAAGATACAACCCTCCCAGGAGCAGTGATGCCGGTAACGCGTTACTAAGTAACGCGTTATTGTAATCTGATTACTTTTCCCCGAAAATAGTAATCTAACGCGTTAATCTTTAAAAGCCAGTAATCTGATTGCAGTTACTTGTCCAAGTGGCTGTGCGTTACTATTTCGTTACTATCTCATCATAAATTCATAATGCAGGCGGAATGCAGTATTTTATTTCGTTTTCGACAGTCAAAAATACATTTTGAGCTGTTTTTCTTATTTGGGAGTGACGTGGTGTGGCAGTGAAAGGGTTACACAAGAATGTGTCCCGCGGCGTGACTGGACTTTCTGTCTGTGAGTGACTCTGCTTTGGCCCAATCACATTCCCCATCCACAGTCTGCGAATCAGAGGCAGAGTAGGGCGGGTCTTCACAGCACGTCATGTGACATATGCGCCAATCGTGTGACAGCAGGGCTCCGTTGTTACAGCCTCGTCTGCATTCGTCTGAGAATTCCACCCCAAAACGCTTGTCTAAACGAAGTGAAACCGCAAGAAGACTTTTGCGGTTTCTGTTCAGACTTCCACCCCAAAACGCTCGTCTAAACGTAGCCTCAGTCAAAATACTGTCTACCGCTAAAAACAGCACATCCAATTGCATTGAAAGCATCTGGAATCACAACACTAGCCGACGCTTCGACTAGGTACAGGAGGACTCGGAGGCCAGCCAAACAGCAAAAGAGAGAGATTGTTTCTTTCCCTATTGATTAATGTATATTTGATGGTGGCAGAGCAAAAGCTCTTATTTGCCAGATTTACAGTTAATTTACATGTTAAAGAGAGACTGATTGTATGTTTATAGAGAGACATTTATAAAAACAATTTAATAGTTACAGTTGATATAATTGAATAGTTCAGCCTGCATTTGTTAAATGTGAATGGATACACTGGTTTTGTAAAACCACTGGCTGGCTGCTCTAATGCTGTGAGCATCATAGACTGTTGCTTTACCATACTTGATGGTACAGAAGCTGAAGCACTAGTTTAACAATTTACGTTATGTGCAGAGAAACAAGTTAAAAACAATTTATGCACTTTCAATAAAGCGTTTAAAAAAAACTGTTGGGGGAACGACGACGACTTCGTAACCTAGTTACTTTCAAAGTAACTAAGTTACTCTGATAATCAAGTAATCAGTAAAGTAACTTGGATTACTTTTTAAAGGAGTAATCAGTAATCAGTAATCGGATTACTTTTACAAGTAATCTGTGGCATCACTGCCCAGGAGAGATACCGATGGTAAAACATTTCAGATGCTTGGGAGTGGAAATATTCCCCACCATAAGACAAACGGTGAAGCACAACTACACAAAAATCCAAAACAAAATCAAAGACGACCTTGATAGATGGGCAAAACTTAAAAACACAGTACAAGCACGGATATCAATAGTTAAGATGGATGTACTACCTAGAATCAACTTCTTCAGTTCAATGCTACCGTTACCCCCTCCAGAGGGTTACTGGAAAAGATTACACTCCTCCACATACAAATTTATTTGGAATAACAAACCACCACGTATAAAAAGACCCACCGCACAGAGAAATAAAGCAGATGGTGGCATGGCATTTCCAGATTTGTTCCTATATTTTAAGGCGTACACATTAAGTCCATTGACAACATGGTTTGACCCCCAAGCATTAGTATCCTGGAGAAAATTAGAAGAAAACATAGTAGCCCCACATAGACTGAAGGACATAGCATACACTAAACTACCAATCAAGTACTGTGAACGAAAATTTGGACCCATAATTACTCATGCGATCCGGATATGGCGTGAATCACAAAAAAAAATCCTAACCCACAAAAATGGCACAATCATACTCCCTTATTCAATAACAATGCACTCTTAATTGGAAAACGACCTATAAGATTCCCTATATGGGAAGAGCAAGGCATACACTCATTAGGGGATGTTTTTAACAAACAGGGTTTTTGTAGTGATAAAGAAATACGCAAAAAATTTAATCTCACCAAGGTTTCTGTTCTTCAAAGATACTATCTCTTCCTGGCAGAAGGTTTTGACAGGGGGGGGTTTTCTCACAGTGGCCGGTTGGTCTCTTACACTAAAATAAACAAAACTCCTTCCTGCTTACCTCAATATAGTCTTGAGGGGTCAGTTTATGACCTTAAGTCAATCTACTTGGTTGGGTGAGGGGAGATTGTCAGCTAACCATCAAAGGGTCTATTCTCTACAGGCTGACTCCTGCCCTTACTTGTAAAACCTATTTTGACGAGCGAGGGTATACTGCTAACAGCTGTGGCTTACTTTCTTGGAGAAACTGATCTTAAATTCATTCTGTAGTACTGGACCGTGCATTTTGATTCAATTAATTTACTGTTTACCACCAGTATTTCCATATCATTTTGTAAATTTTTCATTGATATTTTTACATGTTTGATCTAGATAATATACGACATTCCACCCTTAGTGGGTTTCATAACCCACTATATAGCACCAATATGTTCTAAATTAAACATGTTAAAACCATAATTACCATTTTTGTTAATATTTTCTAAAAATTCAAAAAATCCAAAATTTACACAAATCGAACTACCAAACCCATTTCCGTCTATACAGTTACAAAATCATCATTCACTCTTTCCGTTGGCTTCTTTCCTAGTCACACACAATATCAGTTATTACTATGACATCCAGTCTAGGTCCGTTTCTTTATACAAAAAGAACATCGTACCATTTATCAGCTTTTCTAATTATGACTATACATTATCCATGTAATTAACCAAATGTGTCTATTTTGTGTAATTGACTCTGCAAGAAAAGATTACTACATCACACCCAAAAGATTAACACTCTAAACATCGAGGGAAATTCAAACAAGCAAACATAAATCATCTCTTCTCCTTGAAAAGACCACTGAGGCCTCAATTATTCTTCGCTTTCATCCCTGTCAGTTATCCCTGTTCAAACCTCCTGAGGTCTTTACTGCTAACTCGTTTTGACCGTTTCTTCTTGTTGTATTTTGTGCTAACCACAGCCTCTTCTTTGTTGTGGGCAGTTATTGGTACTGCTACGATTTTCCACAGAAGGAAACGATTTTCCCTCTGTCCTTTTTGCATTTTGGATTGTTATTTACAAACACACAATGGATTGGAAGGTCTCATTTTCGCACAGATACATCTTTACTGTTCTGCATTTGACAATACATTTTTTCTCCAAATTAGTTATCTATATATTTCACGGCTTCTTAGGTTAATATTCAATCAAATCACCTTTGTCTCATTTATTTTTGTGCTGTACTATTTTACTAGATCAAATATCTCAAGTTCAACACAACTACTACTTCCACCCTTGAAAGTGCAATAACCATTTTATTACACTATCAATACCTTGTTTCCAGACAGCCTCCTCGGTCTGGACAGCCAGCTCTAGACGAGGCCAATCACCAACAGAACCTATGTGCATGGCAACAAACCACAGTCCCTTTAAACACACATCCCACACACTCCGCCAGCCTTCAACAAGCCGGTGCAGAGTCTCCCATAAGCCAATTATCAATTCCACATGTCTGCACCCTACATGAAAACTATTTGGCCAATGGCGACCAAAACCTACAGAGCTTACCTACAGACAGATAAACACGTTTCCCCAACTCTTACCATACCCCAAAACGTGACACAACCCCCCAGATTCTACATCTGGACTCTCAATGAGCGGAAAACAAATCATGAACCAGCTCTCGTCCACTCTTAGTTTCCAGCCCATTATATCAGACATTCCTACCAGTCCCGCTGTGTCACCACCACCTGCTATCCCTGACCGGCGAGAGATCCCTCCCAGCCAGCCAGTACCTAAAAATCGAGTGTCAAACAAAAACAAAGAAAATTTCAAACAAACAAACAAAAATTGTGAGTGACTCCATGCAACACACCCATCCAACAGAATTAAACTATCATCTAGAGGCATAATTACCCCCGTAAAAACTAAGAAAGAAAAATTAAAAATCCAAAAAGAAATAAAATAAAGAAATGAAATAATAATTTTTTTTTTAAGTCTCCTTGACCACCCTTGGATCAAGTAAGTATATTCACTACTATAAATAGTCCTTTGTTATTAACTCTGTCCAATATTATAAATGTTCCATTGTTCCTGTTTAAAACCATCATTTTTGTTAGTACGATTAGCCCATGCAATTTCCTAGTTACTTCCTCCCTCTACAGCCCCAACTAACCCTTGTTAGTCTTCCAAACCGTTTTAGTAACTTGCACACCTAATCAAACCTTTTAACCTATCTATGTATCTTCGTTTCTATTTTTATTCTAATCAGTCGCATTTTCCATTTTTATTTATTAATAACTCTATTTTCTCGAGCACTTTCAGCTTTGTTTGTGCATTCCCGCTTCGCTCTTATTCAACCTATGACCTTTGCAGACACAACCTCTTTACACTCCTTCTGAGAATGTCCCAACATTCCGCATGTCCAGCAGGTCCGTTTTCTGATGGACTCTTGCTGTCTGTTGGACTCTCGCCATCTGATGGACTCTCGCTGAGCCCGCCACCCTTTGCCACATGATCGAGCGAGATGGCCGATCTCTCCACATTACCAGCACTCAGCCGATGCCGGCCATCCAGGCGGTCCCAGTTCACCCCAACTCCAGCAGTCTCTCGGCTGGCATCCCACAGCTCCTGCCAGGTCCACCCCTCTCCGGCCCCCGGGTTGTATGTCCTGTTGCCTGGAGGAGAAAGACACATACCTGTTCCTCTCAGCCGCTGTCCTTTGAGCCTGGTGTGGGGAGTTGCCCGGAAACTCACCCCTCCTGCGGTTCTGTTTACCCTGTCGCGGCCCAGTTCCCTGTCCGGGCAACGGAGCACAGGGCACTCCTTGATCACGGCGGCCTAGTTCTGACGCCCGAAGCATGACCTCACAAACTGTACCACTCAGCAGTTCATTCTTTTTAGCCAGTTCTTGCTCCAGTCTCTGCGTCTCGTGTGCGGCTTGACCATTCGCCCGCTGTGTCTTCATCAAGTCTCGATGAACCGCCTCATGTCGTTCGAACGCTTCTATAAATGCTCTCCTTTGCTTGTAGATCTGCCCCCCTTCCTCCATCTCGGCGCTGGCGGTCTGACTTCCCGTCTCTGGGCCCCGCCTCTCATCTTGGCTCTGGTGCCGGGGAAGATCTGGGCATGGGGCACTTGAGGGCTGAGACAATTTCTCATGTTTATGTCCATACCTGTTGTCGGTCCCCCGTCTCCGTGGCAGTATTGGCCACTCCATCTTCGACCCCAACCCCTGTCCAGTCTCTGTTCCAGCCGCAAGGCCAGGGTGGTCCTCTTGGGACTGCCGTTTCAATGCAGCCTTCCTCTGTCCTTTTCTCTGTCCTTTCGTCAATTTGTAGTTACCTGAAATGGTTAGTCCAGCGTGGATCGGCCCCGTCGACTCTTGCTCGCCGGACACTGGTTGGAGTAAAACAGTTGTCTCCGTTTGTCCCTCCTCAATGACCCCCTGTTTTGGAGTCAAAGTCATCATTTCAAGTCCTTCTATCGTACTGGTCACATGAGAGAAGTACATCCTATTCCAATCAATCAGATTATCATCACTGGTAAAGTCTATCTGGGAAATGTCTGCAAAGGTTGTCAGCATGCTATTATCGGCATTATTTCTTTTCATCGCTCTCCGTGCTTTCTTTTTCTGTTTTTTATTTTGGTTTCTCAACGGCCTCCTTTCTTATACTTAAATACAAGGTTTTGTAAAGGCCTGAATATCTTTGGCCATGGCTTCTTCACTTCTATTGTTATTGAAATAGACAGATTGTCTACTTTTGCTATTGTTATTGCATCTAAACCTTCAGTTGCTCCTATCAATGTTCCACTAAGGTGAACTTCCTGTGTAACCGACATTCTCACCACTTTCAAACACTCCTGCAATAACCGTTTGAAAAAACAAGTTTCTCTGTCTCTAAAACTATTTCTACCTACTTGAGTTAAAATTCACTCACACTGTCAAATATTTTACTGTGCAGACAAGGATTGATAAATGGCTTATCATTCATACTTATACCAAGGCTTATATAGCCGTTTCCCCAGTTGGTATTGAAATCGTCAGAGCCCCCTCTGTCCTGCCGAGCACCTGTGCAGAAAGAAAGCAAAAACACCCAAACTTAACATCAGTGGCATTTCCGTTGTCATTTCCACTATCTGTTATGCATTGGAAATGTCGGGCAACACTATACTAATATTTTTAGAGAGATTTGGTGTGATTTATTTGACCATAACACTACAGCCTTAGCTTGTTATTGTCCGTTCTTCCAACAGAAAAACCTGGAGGTTCCAATCCTCTGTGTGTTCCTTTCATATGATTATCTGGAGAACACAAACATTAGTTCCACACAGCCTATCAATTCTAACAATCTTGGTAAACCTGGTTAGCCATCTGTTCCAATTTCTTTTTGCTTTGATGAATTTGTTCATTCTGATCTTATTTCATACTTTAAATGACCGCTTAGCGTATTGACTAATGTATAAATGTAATATTAACTTCGCCTCACATCCTTCATACAACATTATTTTCATTTACTTTTTCACCGCTTTTACCCTTTTAACCTCCTTCCAGTTAAGAGTACCCTCCTCCCGTTCGGATGCACTCCTTGCCCTACTCAGATGCACCTCTCCCCAAATGAGTTTAGGTAGTCCGCTATGTTGGTACAACCGGCTTCTCAGGGCCGCCTTGCCCGACGCCGGCCCCTCTCCCCCAACAGAGATGCAGGTCTCCACTTCCAGGCCAAGGTCTCCTCTCATGAACAGAAGAAGTCCCCTTATTTTACCTTCAGGTGCAGTTTAAGGCTGGGTCCCGTTCCAATCTTAGGAGTGACAGTCCAGATTCCTCTGAATTGACACCCCTTACCCTTCTGCTTCCCAGTGGTTCTTTTCAAACCTGCTGATCACAGAAGCACAACTCGCCTACTAACGCATTCGGTTTCTGTACATTGAGCCCGACGCATTTATGCCAATAGGGTCATAATGCTCATCGGACCGACCGGTGACGCAGTCGATAGAGATCTCATAGTCCATCATCAAGTCAGGACCCCAAGCGGCTGAGTGTCCGTAGTACCTCTCAGCCACTCAGTTTTGAAACCTACGGTCTGATCCCGACCCCACTTGCTATGGGAATGGAAACTTTGACCGTTTTCACCAGCCTGGCCTGTTCACAGCAGGTGCTGTGCCCCCTCCGGTGCACTGCCCTACTTCTAGGTGTGGACCGTCATCCACGTACCACCCAGTGCCCACACTTACTTACGTGCGACGTTTCCTGGGCCGACTAGACGGAGACACAGTAAGATGTTGGTCATCTTGCCAGACACGAGGGCCATTCAGTATCTCCCTTGCTTACTATAGTGTGTGTTTAACGTGTCCAGGGAATCTTCCGATTCCACCGCCGCCTGCTAAGTGCTAGAGGTTCGGAGTGCCTACCTCCTCCCTAACACTTACACACTTCCCCCCACAACACCAAAAAAAATCCTTTGGTGTTGTCTCTGCTTCCAACTACCATCCAGGGATTTTTTTTTTTTTTAGTAACTTAGATCACTAAACCCCTGACCGTCATATAGCCCAGTTGTTCATGTCATTAAACTCATGGACACCAGCACTATATCTACTGCAATATCCTCCCAGATCCTTGAATTCACAAAGACCCGCCATCTCACAGCCCAAAGCGTTTCCCCTTCAGTTTCGAACCTGAACGGAAACACCCCAAGCTCCTTTTCTCAAGGAATATTACAACTCGTCCTACCATCACCTGTACCCAGACAGGCCAGCGCTCATCCGGTACCTACTCCACATACATAATAGCTACGTAGATCAAAACAAACATCCACCCAACAACACACAACATGACGCAAAGCCAACCCTGTTTCCAAGGACCCCAACAGACGGGTCCACTACCCAACCCAGCAATGGCCTGCAGCATACCCACAATCCATTCTCAGGCAAGCCATTGAGGGGGGGCAGACGTGGAGAAAAGAAGGGACGGAAGGAGAAACACCGGGAGAAACACAAGGAGAGACAGAGGAGGGGGGGGCGGAGGGAAGAGAAAGGGGAGGGAAGGGGAGAGGGGGAGAGGGATGCAGGGACGGAGGGGGGGGAGACAGAGGAAGGAGGGAAGAGAGAGAGGGATAGAGAGACGGAGGAAGGGGGGGGGGGGCTCTCAATTCAACATTAACTATAACAAAAACTTTCCAGAATTAACCAGCAGACTTTACCGTATTGCCTGGTCCAGCTAACCCACAGGGCTTCAATCACTATCCTCAGCATCGGCTGCCTATCCTTAATTTAAACCAAACCCTACTTTAATCAGACTAAAAGAGTCTGCACGGATCTCCTAATATCTAACACTATACTCTAAATCTCACTGCAGGGGCATACCAACTTGCATTAAAACACCTCTGAAAACCTGGCAGCTCAACAGCATCCAGCAGGGAGCTAGGGATAGCGAGGAAACAAAGGGAGGGGGAGATACCGGGAGGGAGGGAGGGAGAGAGGGAGGGAAAGTCAGACAGAAGGATTTAGACAGCGGGAGGGAGGAGGGGGGAGACATAGGGGAGAGAGAGTGGGAAGAAGGGAGAGAGAGTGGGAGGGGGGAGGGGAGAGACATACAGAAGGAAGAGGAGAGGGGGGGCCTCCCATGTAATCCTAATTTAGAAAGTAAACACTACATTAATATAACAAATGCTTTAAGCCTTACCATAATGGCGCCCTCACCCTCCCTCACAAGTGCGTCATCACGCAGCACATCACCACATGACGTCAACTCGACGTCTCACCTCAATAATAAACCACAATCCCCAGAATCCCTTTATACCGGAAGTTACTGTCCGCGCCTCCCTAAGGTCCCGTACCAGCCACCAAGAGTAGCAACACGCGATATTCCCCGAGAGTTCAATCATGCTACATTGTCAGCACAGGTAGCTTAGCATTTTAGCTTCATTAGCTCCCCACTGCTAGCTCCGTTAGTTTAGTACTGCCAGCTCAATTAGCTTAGCTTAGCATCCATCATAACTCCTCCTATACGGCCCATTATCCTGTTGATTCGAGCGGCACAACACATCGCAACGTCTGCACAACCCTGTTATACCCCGCAACATAACTTTAATCCTATTTAGCGCCAGTTTACATAACACATACTATTATCTTTATTCTAGTTCGCTCGCCCGTTTGGCCCCGCCTGGCCGAAATACACAGTATTTTAAAGTCAACGCTCCCAAAAGCCCCCTCCGAGCAGACGTCACTAGTGACGTCATCAGTTCCCAAATTATTGCTTATTTTGATACCTACTACATTAAATTTAGACCTTAATACCACCGATTTAAAAAAAATCTACGAATTTCACACAGCATTTTGGTTCCACCACTCTCGCCATTCATTCAATTCACTCGATATCGCAACACAGCGTCCATACGTTACTGCTGCCGTCATCGCGGCTAACGTAGCAGGCTAAACCTATGCCACGTCCCATGGACAGTGTTACGGTTTCTCCGCTGCCGTTTTGGTCACTAGAGCTTTATAATAATACAAAAAATACATTGGCATTCACTCATAACCTCTAACCATCCATCCAAACATATATACTTAGCAAAACATTGTCCTACTTATAAATATACCATTCATTTGGCCACATTCATCCTAAGCGCATTTCCTACCCTAACCCTCGCCCGTTTCACACAATTCTTCCCTATTTCCTAATCACAAACGCAGTTCCTTCTTTCAAAGTGCTTCTTATATCTACCGAGTTATAGAAAATCCGTCTTGCTATACCCCGAGAAACCCGCTCCATTCATGTAAAGTAGCTCGTGGAGAGTTTTGTAGAGCCTCTTGACGGCTTGAATCGGAGGTTTATATGGCCAAATCGTCCGTTTAACCATAATTTCCATATTTTCTACTTGTAGAGCCATCTGACGGCTTGAATCTGAGGTTTATGTGGTTTATCGTGCTCCCCGTTTAAACCACAATTTCCATATTTTCTACTTTCCTCTTTCCTCCACGAGTTTGATGTTCTTCAGATTTGGACAATGGCCAATCTGAGCCTAAATGACGTCGGATTTGTCTCGACAATTCGCATATGGAACGTCTTCCAAAGTCTATTGCTCAGCGTACCGATTCTAAGTGAGTTTCTTTCCCGTTAAGCAACCTGGCACGAATCCCTAACCCTCGGCTGTGCGCGATCTGAACTAAATACAGACATCTATATCCTCTCTTTACTGGTAGTCACAATACTGTTCGATGAAGGGCTTGAAAATCCACAATGGTACCCTCGTACCTCCGTCAGCCGTTTCCCAGAGCGGGGCCCGGTTTTGACGAGTGAAAACAGCGCCTCATTTAACCCGTTCATCAACCAAAAACGTCACTTATCCCCAGACTTTCAATTGTTTCCTTGAACAATTCCTTTTTTATAGCTCCATAGTTGCTTATAAACTCTTCATCTTTCGCCTCACTACTGTACCGTTCACTCGGATTGCGCCCCTTTCTTCATTACATTAGTGCCGATTCTACCTAGAATAGTCTTAACACCTCATCCCATTGCACTAATCCTATGTATTCTAACCGAACACCCTCTATACCCTAACTTTAAGTGCTGCGCTGGTGTGCGGCCGAGACCAGAGACAGGTCGTGAATTCTGGTCTCTGGTGCCTTCCGACCCCAAAATTTTTTCTGGTCTATGACTTCATTCTCTTCTACCTATAGCAACCCCAATTCGAGACCGCTCGACCTCCACCAATTTAAACGCACCATTATTACTTACCTTCAAACTCGCTGTCCTCGGCTGAAGAGGTGAAGGATTAATCAGTCGTAGAGGCATCGATGATGGGGAGAGAATCTCTCGGTCTCCTTGAGAAGTGGCTGTCGTCGTCTCCAACCGGCTTCGGTCGAATACAGCACGGGTCATGGCACCAATTGAAGTGTCTTATCTCCATTTATCTAAGTTCTGTGATCGTATAGTCTTTACCCTTCTCTCTGCATTGTTTGTATTTCAGGTGTTCGGTTCTATTAAGGAAAAACGCAGACGAGGTGGTCTGAATCAAAACAAACTGGTGTGTTTATTTCCATTCTTAATAAAACACAGCTATGCATCAAACAAGTACAGGATCTGCTTCTTCTATCTAATCATTTCTTTGGTGGTGGGGCAGTTGGTCCCGTTCTGATCGGCGGATGCCGTCAGACTCGTTTCTCCGGTGGTGGTGTTGGTCTCGAGTTGTCCAGACAACACGAGGCACTCTCTTAGTGGTGGCTAGTTGCCAAGGCAACCTTGGTTTCGGATCCTCGGCGGTTTGGGAGCGCTTGATTTCGTCTAGGCTCGGTGGAGTCTGGCTCCCCTGCTGTGAGGCGATCGTCTATCATCGTCTGTGTCCATAGCTCTGTACGTGTCCGGCTCGGCTCTCGAGTCTCCGGTTCTCCAGTCTCCAGCGCTCCAGTTCTCCAGTCTCCAGCTCCAGGTCTCCTTCTGTCTCGGTTTCGTCTGAGCGTTTTTCTTTCTCCGTTCTGCATCCCTGCTTAAAAAGAGGAAAAAACCCTTCCCCCCCCTTTCGAGCCCCTGAGACGTGATGTCACGTTCTCGAGGGCTCTGGCGTTTCCTATTGGCTAACGCTCTTTTCTGCTGTCTGTCACGTCATCTTACAGTTGATCAGTCAACTCCATGTAAGGTGGTGGTAGAGACTAGGTTTTTGGCCGTCTCATGGCGATACGGATTAAATCGAATTGATTGATTAGAAACTCTTACCCACAGACCGCAGAATGAGCACCACACAGCCACTTATCATACCTGTCAAAAGACACCACACAGCCACTTATCATACCTGTCAAAAGGATGCAGCCATTTCATCAGGACATGTGACATAACTATATTCAGTATTACTTACTTTCATTTTATGACTTACCAGAGTTGCAGACACATTACTGTTTCTGTGATACAGTCAGAGTCAAGAAAAGGGAGTACTCATTTTCACATAGAAACTAATTAAGTAGCGGCGGCTAGGTGGTGTAGTGGTCTAAGGCACTCGCCACCAGTGTGGAGACGCTAGGATTCGCGTGTTCGAATCCAGCTCTCCACATTGTTTTTCAGTTTGGCTGGTCGTCCGCAGTAATACACATTGGCCGTATTACGGGGAGGGAAAAACTGAAGGGTGGGGATCGAACGTTGTGAACAAGCGACTCCTACAAGTCGGTTGGTGCGCCTGCGCAGTAGAATCAGGAAGTGTCGGGGGCAGCGTGAGCCTCCCACGCGTTACTCCTCGAACACTGAGAGATCGAGCTGCGCAGGTGAAAAGATGCGACTGCTGTTACCTCAAGTACCGGAGGGGACTTGTGCTATGTATGACTTAGTCCTCACTGCAGCCGGCTTGTGGGAGGCAAGAAACAGCGTTCGTGACAGGGGAGGGTTGAATTGGATGATACGAAATTGGGATGGGAGAAAATATAGAAAATGGGAGAAAAAGTGGATCAAAAAAAAGAAACTAATTAAGTAGCTTGTTGAGTTTACTTGTTTTTGCATCCATAGCTCTTACTGTTTCTGTTTACATAGCCAATTTGCTAATATGATTTTGTTTAACAGTTTACTGTTGGTCAAATACTCTAGTATTTATTCTATAATGTATAGAACTGCATTTAGCTTTTCCAGTGACCAATATGTGTCATTTTTGGTACTAAACTGTTTGTTAATAACGTCCACTTGCTTTTAGTCTAACCTTTAATCGATATCTATAATACTTTATTGTTTAACTTTTTATAGTATTAAGCCTAATCTCTCTCTGCCCAGCTGCTTACCTCCAGCACTTCCTGAAGGGCCCATTTGGTCCGGCTAAGTCAACAGCACTCTGACCTCAACTGTATTTTCAGTTTATGATGCTAAGATATGTGTTCCTGGCTCTAAACCCTGTTGGTTTCTGTTCTTCAAAGATACTATCTCTTCCTGGCAGAAGGTTTTGACAGGGGGGGGTTTTCTCACAGTGGTCGGTTGGTCTCTTACACTAAAATAAACAAAACTCCTTCCTGCTTACCTCAATATAGTCTTGAGGGGTCAGTTTATGACCTTAAGTCAATCTACTTGGTTGGGTGAGGGGAGATTGTCAGCTAACCATCAAAGGGTCTATTCTCTACAGGCTGACTCCTGCCCTTACTTGTAAAACCTATTTTGACGAGCGAGGGTATACTGCTAACAGCTGTGGCTTACTTTCTTGGAGAAACTGATCTTAAATTCATTCTGTAGTACTGGACCGTGCATTTTGATTAAATTAATTTACTGTTTACCACCAGTATTTCCGTATCATTTTGTACATTTTTCATTGATATTTTTACATGTTTGATCTAGATAATATACGACACTTCCATTTGTGGTAAACCCTGTGATGAGGTATATGCCACACATGGCCATTGGAGCTGCTCTTGCGGCACCTTTTCAGCATGATCTTTAGCCAGTACCTTCTCCATAAAGGCTCTGTATTCTGCAGCATAAGCAGAATCTCTTTTGAACCATTTTGCAAGGTTCACTGTGCGTTGTGCTGCCATTTAACAGTTGTCAGGCAAGACAACATCTTTGTCTTGAAAAGGCCAAGGTAAGTTGTAGTGACCATTTTTAAAAACAACTGAACTTGTTGCCAGGTCCATGAACCTCCTGTCCTCACATGACATCTCCTTTTTTTCTTCATGCTCCTTTTCAGGGAAGTCCTGGTTGTACTGCTTGATCAGCATATCCTTCTGATCATCCATTGAGATGTGATTAACTGACACTGACTTCGTTCCTGATTCCTCCATAGCAGAACAAGAGTTGAGCGGGCCATTAACCACCCATCCTAGAAGTGTCTTGACTGCATACTGTCCGTTTCCTTGACTGTTCATTATTTGCCAGGGTTCCATGGCTTTCGGAACGTCCATTCCTATTAAGATTTCAATGTCAGCCTCGATCTCATTCAATTGGATTCCACTGAGATAAGGCCAATTTTTCAGATTGGTCTGGGTAAGTAGGTTTTCCTTGGAAACAGGAATCTTTGCTTGGGTGTATACTTTAGGCAAGTCAATCCATGCATCACCCTCTAAATTGCCTACCTCAAGTCCTTTGAGCTCATAGCTCTTGACAGGTCTTTCCTGTCCCATTGTTCGCAGAATAATTTGGGTTCTGCGTCCTTTGGCCTTCAGCCGATTCATGAAGTTTTCAGTGCAAAATGTAGCCGAGCTTCCTGGATCAAGAAAAGCATAGGTTAAAATAGTCTTGTTGCCTTTAGCGACTTTGACCTGAACCGGCACAATTGCTAGTGCACATTCCTTCCCGGCCCCTGTTCCTTGATCTGCTGAGACTAATGCACTGTTGATTCTTGTTCCATTAGAATCTGTGGGAATCAGGTGTTGTGCAGTTTCCTGCTTTGAGCCTTTGCCATCAATATGCAGCAATGTTGGATGTATTCTCTGACATATCTGGCAATCTAGTTTCCTTTTGCACTCTTTGCTCATGTGACCTTTCTTTAAGCATCCAAAGCAGTGGCCATTCATTTTTAAATGTTCCAATTTTTTCTCATGTGGCTCTGATTTTAATCGCAAGCAATCCAATATTGCATGTTTGCCTTTGCAGAGACTGCATAGGGCCGGAATAGCAACCTGAGTGCTTGTATGTTGCTGTACTTTGGCTGTTTGTTGTTTGGTACTGCACTCTTCAGCTACTGCTGCTACCATGGTAACAAAGCTACTGCGTCTTGGGTGTGCTCTCATGTCAAACGTTTTGTTTTTTGAGATGAAGCTTTTAGTCGGAGTTGGGTCTTTAATGTCTCCAAACACAGGGTGCAGCAAGATGTTAGCCTGTGCTTCCATAAATTCCACCAGATGTATGAATCGAGCTCTTGTGTTTGTTTTTTGAAACTTTTCATACGTTTTAGTCCGCCATCGTTCTCTGAGCTTGTATGGGAGCTTGGATAATATCAGTCTTAAATTGGATGTAACATCCAGTTCATCCATGTACTCCAAGTCTTGCATAGCATTGCAACATCCCCTCAGGTATAAGGCATATGAATGGAGTGATTTTCCATCATCTGCTTTAACAGCGGTCTAATTCAGTGCTTTATGCAGGTAAGCATTTGCGATCTTCATCTCGTCACCAAAATGTATCTTTAATTGTTGCATAGCCTCTGGATATCCTCTTTGCCCATTCATGTGCATGCAGCTGCTCACTATGGCTCTGGCTGGACCTGATGTGAATTGTTCAAGAAAGTAGAGCCTATCCTGGAAACAACTAGTCTTGTCGTCAATTGCATGTTTAAAAGCCAGCATGAAAGACTGGTAAAATAGCAGATTTCCGTCGAACACTGGGACCTCTCTTTTGGGTAGTAGGGAGAGATTTTGCTGTCTGATCATTAAATCAGCTATTTCATTTTGTTTTTGTACCATTGCACTGAGATCTCCATGAGAGACCTTACTGACATCTTGATCTTCCAGCTATGGAATAGATTTTTGGCTCCATGAGAACTACTGCTGATGTGTTCCACTGCCCTCTGCAGTGGGTTCTTGGGTATTGCAGTCAATTGAATGAATTCCATAGAAGTGTCAGTATTACTTCGGGCCGTGAGAGGCACTAACGTGATACCCGGCCTGGCGAGGGTGGGGCTGGGGGAACTCGCGCTGCGACTCCCTGGGCCTCGAGTTCCCCCGCTGACAACCTTCATCCTTGACAGACACAACATGTGGCGTGGGAGCCGCTTGACAGCACAGCATTCTCACGGACAGACCCAGGCCTAGCCAGCAACTGGGTGTCAGCCCCTGTCCCCGTGAGAAGCGAAACGTGGGGCCGCTTGTGCTTCACTGAAGGCACGCGGCCCGCAGCCAAAGGGAAGAAATCAGAGCCCGTATCCCGCTGGTGTTGGGGGGGGGAGTGACCGGAGAGCGAGCTAGACACAGCTAGACGGCGACGGTTTTTTAGGGCATGCTCATCTAATGTAGCCGATCCCTCGGCCGCCAAGGCTGTTGGCCTTGTGATCACCTGTTGTCTTTGTGTCCAGGGTACCTCAGGCGGGGGTGACATGGCCGCTGGTCGTGGGCCTCGCCACAGCCGCTGTTGCCAGTCGCTGCTAATTCTATACCGTGGCGGTATAGGCTTTAACAGCCCACCAGCCACCTGCCGGGCCGACTCGCCTCATGGCGTCGGCCGGGCGGGACACCGTTCCACCATGTCAAAGGCAAAGGATTGATGCCACCTGCTTCACAAGCACGGAACACCAGTGGTGGCAGCAGACCAAAGTCTACTACTAGTGAAGCACTGCCTCACTAGTAGGCATGCAGCAACCTCCACTGTGGTGTGCACCCATGAAGGGGTAGATGAATAAATGAACGAAAACTCCACTAACACACTGCAGAATGGGCTAACCCATACACACAATTGTTAAGGGGTTACAGACCAGAGAAAACCACCAGTCCCGTCCACACAATTCATAGATTCACAAAAAGTTCAAGTTTCTTTAATAGTTGTCATACAGAAGTACAGAATACTTTTGTACAAAATGCTTCTTACTGTTGCGCTCCAGAGACTGTGCAAGACAAGATAAGTATGAAATAAAAACATAGTAAAATTAGAAGTAAAAAAATGAGGTCACAGTGTTCAGTTTAGACATATGTACAATGTTCGATGCAGAATAGACGTAGTTACCATACAATATACAATACTGTGCAGTGTACTAATATACAATACTATATAGTGCAAGGCAGAAATGGAGAAATGGGACGAGGTGCAATTTAGGTACAATTCACAGTAGGTGTACGAGTTGTAGTGCAAATCCTTTATCAATAAATATAAAGTGTAAGTGTGTTTGTGTGATCTAAAGTGTGGAGAGTGGGTGCTGCAGTGTGTTGTTTGTTTGAGTGAGTGTGTGCGTGTGGGTGTGTGTGCTGTGTGCATTTGATGGTTGTTGCATAGTGATTATTGTTCGTTTAGCGATTATTGTTCGTTTAGCAGCCTGATGGCCTGGGGATAGAAGCTTCTTCTGAGTCTTTCTGTGCTCGCCTTAAGACTCCGGTATCGCTTGCCTGACCGCAGCAGTTCAAAGAGGCAGTTGTTCGGGTGGCTCGAGTCCTTAATAATTCTCTTAGCCTTCCCCTTGCACCGCTTGTTGTAAATGTTCTGGAGGGTGGGAAGCCCCCCTCCAATTGTGCGTTCGGCTGAACGTGTCACTCTTTGTAGTCTGCTACGGTCTTGTGCAGTGCTATTCCCAAACCAGGAGGTGATGTTGCCGGTCAGGATGCTCTCTATTGTACATGAGTAGAAGTTCCTAAGGATCTTCTGACTGACTTGGAACTTCCTTAGGCGCCTGAGGAAGTAGAGGCGTTGTCGTGAATGCTGAGCTGTAGTCGAATGACAGCATTCTCACATAGTTCCCCTGCCTCTTGTCCAGGTGTGATGCTGCTGTGTGCAGCACATGGGCTATGGCGTCCTCCGTGGACCTGTTGGGGCGATATGCAAATTGCAGAGGGTCCAGGTTGATGGGGAGGGAGGAACAGATGTAGCCCTTCACTAGCTTCTCAAAGCACTTCATGGCTATGGAGGTGAGGGCTACAGGGCGGTAGTCGTTGAGGCAAGCGGGCGTAGATTTTTTGGGTACAGGGATGATGGTGGACTTCTTCAGACAGGTGGGGATGACAGCCTGTTCCAAGGACAGGTTGAAGATGTCAGTGAATACCGGGGCCAGTTGGTCGGCACAGACTTTTAGGACGCGGCCGGGGATGCCGTCCGGTCCTGCTGCCTTCCTGATATTCACTTTTTTAAAGATCCGTCTCACCTCATGCTCTGTTACCCTGAACACTGAGTCTCCATCAGCAGACCCCCCCCCCCCCCCCCATTGCCGTGGTTTGTGGGCTGGTGTTGTTATTCACAGCCTCAAACCTCACATAGAAGGAATTGAGATCATTTGCTAAGGAGATGTCACTGTTCAGTTTGAGGGGGGTGCCTTTGTAGTCTGTCATTGTTCTGAGGCCCTGCCACATGCCTCTAGAGTCAGCCTGTTCAAACTGAAGTTCAACTTTATCCCTGTAACGCCGTTTTGCCTCTATTACTGCTCTCCTGACGTTGTATCTTGCCATCTTGTGTTCTTCCATGTTGCCTGTCACCAGCCCGGTGTTGTATGCTGATGTGCGCACTTTCAGAGCCTCACGGACGGATTTGTCTACCCAGGGCTTTTGATTTGGGTAGATTTTAATTTTGGTGGAGGGGATTGTTTCTTCTACCTGAGTACAGACATAGTCAATCACCGTTTCGGTGTATTCGTTAATATTGGCTGTGTTATCACGGAATACACTCCAGTCTGTGCATTCCAGTGCAGCTTGGAGTGACTCCTCTGACGTCACGGTCCAACGCTTAACCTCTCGCGAGACCACCGGCGTTCGCTTGAGACTTTGTTTGTACTTTGGCAAAAGAAATATTGCGGCGTGATCGGACTTACCGAATGGACTAAGAGCCTGTGACTTGTACCCATTCTTAAATTGCGAGTATACATGGTCTAATATGTTCTCGCCTCTGGTGGGACAGGTCACATGCTGATAGAAATTCGGCAACACCTTTTTAAGACGCGCGCTGTTGAAATCACCCAAAACCAAAATGGCAGCGTCAACATTAGCTGCCTGGAGTTTGTTTACCTCGTCGTGAAGTTTTGAAAGTGCGACCCCAGTGTTCGCGTGTGGTGGAATGTACACTCCGATGAGGATGATGGACGTTAACTCTCTTGGGAGCACACCAGGTCTGAGCCTCAGCCCATCCACCCATGTAAATGGTAAACAAGCTCCTGTTAAACCCCCAACATTAGACACTGATTGACCGTCAGCATGAATGGTTAAGAGGAGGGAAGACCAGGGCAGCTAGGTGGTGTAGTGGGCAAGGCACCCGCCACCAACGCAGGAGACGCTGGGTTCGAGCCCAGCTCTCGGCATTGCTACCAGCTTGGCTGGTCGTTCATACTAACACAATTGGCAGTGTTAGGGGTGGGAAAGCTGGTGGGTGGGTCCTGGTCGTAAACAGCGACTCCTACAGTTCAGTCCGGGCGCCTGCTCAGCGAGGAAAGGATCTAAGGGGGGTAGTGTGATCCTTCCACACGTTACACCCTCTCAGTGAGAGTCCGCGCTGCCAGGTGAAAAAAAGCGGTTGATTGGCTACACATGTGTCGGAGGAAGCATGCGATAGCCTCCACTCTCCCAGACCGACTGTAGGGGGTAGGTGCGCAGCGACCAGGAAGGGGATTGGGAATTGGCATAACGACTAACATTGGGATGGGAGAAAAACGGAGGAAAAAGGAGGGGGAAAAGATAAAAAAAAAAAAAAAGGAGGGAAGACCTTTTAGTAAAGACATCCCTCGGCGGGGAACAAAGGAACGGCGTCCTAGCATTGTAGCATTAGCATTAGCCGCGCGCTCTAGGATAGCCGGGAAAACAACCAAAACAGAGTCATGACGACCATGTTTTCCCAAATATCCTGCCCCTCACGCCAATACATAACTCGGCTGTCTCACGGGACAATGAGCAGTATCACTCATGCTAGTATCAATGCCTGTTAGCGCAGGCCCTACCTGTGCATGACGTAGCTCGACTGCTAACCGTCATGCGACGTCCCTCGATCCGCTGTCACAAGATGAGGAAACCCCAGGACAGGCCCGATGCGCTGTTAGGATGTGCCGAGAACATTCCAGGGGCTGGTGAACCTCCGGCGAAAACCCAACATTGTGTAATTTCTCTTCTACGTCCGTGTTGGAAACAAAAAAGAGGAAGGTAGAGTGTGACCATGTCCGGCATCATATAGTAGGACGTGGGGGCATGGCCTGGTCACATGCATGTGAGTGCATTTGTTTGTTCGTGAGCACATTAGGTGCTAGGAGATAAGAGATATCTCATAATGGCGAAGAGCGAGACGCGATTGGCCAGTATGATAATATAACTGTGTTTCAGAATGAGTAGATCTGTTTCAGAATGAGTAGAACTGTTTCAGAATGAGTAGAACTGTTTCAGAATGAGTAGAACTGTTTAGGAATGAGTATAACTGTTTCAGAATGAGTAGAACTGTCTTTCAGAATGAGTAGAACTGTTTTAGAATGAGTATAACTGTAACTGAGGGGTACAATTCCCTGACTGTATTGATAAGTATGGTATCATTAAACCACTACCGCTTTATGTACTTTAACTACTGGCCACACAGTACATGATATAGATATGATGAACACTTTCCCACCATGAAACCAAGTCCACACAAATGTATAAGTCGAATATTTAATATATAGCAAAGGGTATATACAACATTCACTTAATGACATTTATGATTTGAATGCACTTGTAAGGCAAATGAGTATTCGTAGGCAAATCAACATTGAATGTCCAATCTCTGGTTACGCAGGAAGCAAGTATACAACCTGGTTCTTTAGGGAACTATAGCGATGGTACTTAATGATTATAGCTGGATACACTAAAGGGGGTCCCGCTGGTTGTAAGTCAGTAGGGGGGGGGGGTTAGGAGAGCCGCTGGCGATATCCCATCTGGCCAACGATTTCTTGGGAGAATTCAGAGTGCTGAACACGGTGCCCACAGAACCTTGGTCCACAGATGAATACCGTTGGGCCCTCTTGTAGACGGTAGCTGCCGGTCCACAACGAAGAGACGTGAGGCGACCTCACTCGGGTTAGAGCGCCGTCTCACCTGGACTCCTCTCGGGGGTAGTTCCAACACTTACCAGTGTTGGCTGTTATCCATGGCATAATCAAAGCACCCAAAGCAAGTAGATAATCCAAGCCGTGTAGGGCTCGCCGTCGTCCGGGTAAGGTAATCCAATGTGCAGGTCCACTTGTCCTAGCCCAGAACTCCTCGGATGAAAGCACCACACGTGGTCTGCCCAGCCTGGTTAAGACTCTAGATAACGCGAGGAAAACGATGGGGGTACTGCTCACTTTATAACTCTAACCGAACGATGCACCATACATAATAGACTATTATTAACTTAATAGAAATACGTCCCACTCGGCGGTATAGTGCCAAACTATGACAATTCAACTATTAATCCACACGATGTCTCAATGCCATTCTGAGGCCAAGTTGACCATACTGCACCACACGTGTATCGTGGGTGAGGCTTAACGTCTTGCCACTAGGTTGGAGGGTAAAGAACTAAGGGCTAAGGGACTAAAAGAAAGTTCTACTTTACTTGCGCCATATATATATGCGCTGTGAACAAATAGTACCATTCGTATTTCGCCAGACGTATTCCTACGCGGAACCGGGCTAGTAACGACATGTTCGTCGGCACGATTGAACTTGAACCAAGGGGCTTGGCTGCTGGCGCCAAGTTCTTGTCCAATGAGAGAATGAAACTATTATGGGCTGTTAGTAGACTAAAGGGATATTCAGTGTATATGTACAAGGAATATACAAGGGATATCAAACAATATACAAATACTATTAAATATATATCCATAAATAAATATATATATTCGGTTTAATCTGATCCTTCACAACAGCCGCCCCCTAATTAGTCCCACCTAATTAGCTAAGCAGAGACAGATTAACCGCACTGTCTACCACTCAAGGTCCGCTGTAAGGGTCAGTCAACTCACAAAGTCATGGGGTCATGGTCGTCATCGATAGTGTCTGGGAGTCTGGGCAGTTCTATTAGCCTCGCCACGGGTCGTGTGTAAGTTCGCCCTTGGACGAGCACCTCAGCTGCTCGGACCTTGCCATCGGCACCGGTGATCACTTTGCTTACGCGGCCAGCCGGCCACATAGCTCTGGGTAGTGACTGGTCGATAATCATGACGACTGTTCCTTCTGTCAAATTGTCTCTCTCTTTTACCCACTTCTGGCGGGTCTGTAGAGACGGTAGGTAGTGGAGTAGAAAGCTGTTCCAAAACTTGTCAGCTAGTACTTGACTGTACCTCCACATTCTTCGGCCGTTCGCTTCTTCAGGCCTGTACATGGTCTGGGGTAGCGCGGGCTCCAGCCGCCCCATCAAGAGTGTGTTGGGGGTGACTGGGTCGACATCTGCTATATCACTGGAGACGTAGCCAAGGGGCTTGGAGTTCAATACTCCCTCGATCTCCGTGAGGACTGTCATTAGGACTTCTTCCGCTACAGTCTGGGCCCCAAGCACGGCGTACAGGGCTGTCTTTATAGAACGTACTTCTCGTTCCCAGGTTCCACCGAAGTGGGGTGCGTTCGGGGGATTAAACTGGAAGTCAATCTGGGATGGAGCGAGGTGGGTCTTAAGTTCTGGGCCCATAGCTTGGAAGCTCTCTCTCAGCTCTCTTTCTCCGCCTTTGAAGTTTGTCCCGTGATCAGACAACAATGTAGACGGTTTTCCTTTCCGTGATGTGAATCTTCGGAAGGCCATAAGGAATGAGTCTGTGCTCATGGTTGGAAGGAGTTCGATATGTATCGCTCTGGTGGTCATGCATTTGAATACAATACCCCACCGCTTCTCGGTTCCTCTTCCTTTCTTTATATACAACGGGCCAAAACAGTCCATGCCTGTGGAGTGGAATGGCTTGTCGCCGAGACGGAGGCGACAGGGGGGTAGGTCAGCCATCCGGGGTATGCTGGGCTGCGCGCGCCACTTTCGGCAGTCTAGACAGGTTCGCTGGAAGCGTCGCACCGCTTCTCTTCCTTGAAGTATCCAATAGCGACGTCTGATCTCCGCGAAGACTCTCTCGGCTCCTGCGTGGTGCACATCCTCGTCGTATTTCTTTATGATCAGCTCTGTGACCTTGTGTCGGCTGTTCAAGACTATCGGGTACTTAACGTCATCCGGTAGGTCGGGGGCTCTCCGCAGACGACCACCCACTCTGATGAGATTATGGGCGTCGCTCTCGGGTGCCAGGTGGAGCAATCTGCTGTCTGATGGGACAGGCTTTCCTCCCTGTAGACAGTCTAGCTCGTCGGGGAACGAGTTTCTCTGGGCTCGTTGTAGTAGAAGAAGTTCTGCTTCTTCGTAGTCAGCTGCTGAAATGTCGGCAGTGGGCTGAATCTCTGGGTGGTGCCACAGAAATGTCTTTAGTTGCGCACTCTGTAGGGTGAGGCAATCATCTATGTTGGGGTCTGTGGAGGCGACTGTGCTCAGTCCACAGAACATAGGTTTCTTGTTCTCAGCCTCCTCTTTACTCGCCTCCCGTGGGGTGGGCGTAGGCCACTCTCCTTCCGGGAGCTTGAGGAACTCTGGTCCGTCACTGTAGATGTTGTGACGGGTGAGGTCATCTAGGGACATTCCCCGGGTGATGACGTCAGCTGGGTTGTGTTTGGTGTCCACATACCGCCAGCTCGCTGCTTCTGTTAACTCTTGAATCTCTGTGACTCTGACTCCCACGAAGACCTTGTATCTGCATGAATCAGACTTGATCCATGTGAGTACTGTCGTGGAATCTGACCACAAGATTGTTCTGTGCACCGGAATGGTGAGTTCACGTTGGATTAACGTGGCTAGATGCGCTCCTGCTAGGGCTGCGCAGAGCTCTAGACGCGGGATAGATTGTTGCTTTCGTGGGGCTATTCTTGAGTGAGCCAGGATGAAAGCAGTGTGTATCTCTCCTCCCTTCTCTTGGGCACGCAAGTAGGCCACCGATCCATAGGCTACTTCGGAGGCGTCACTGAAGACGTGTAGATCCATCTTGCATTTCTCTGGCCTCACTGTGGGTGGGAAGTAGCTGCGGCGTATATTGACGCCTGGGAGTGAGCGGAGTTCCGTCTCCCACTCTCTCCATGTGGAGGCAAGGGGTGCGGGTATTGGGTCGTCCCAGCCCTGGTCCTTGTCCCATAGTGCTCGTACAATCATCTTTGCCCTGGTGGTGTAAGGTAGAATACATCCCAACGGGTCATATTGTCTGGCGAGTGTTCTGTACACACTCCGTCTGGTGGCCGGTATCGCCGTCGACCTTCCCTGCTCCGTGGTCAGGGGTTTGTGTCTATAGTGGAGCGAGTCTGTTTTGAAGCGCCAGACTAGTCCTAGTGTCATTTCTTGGGCTTCTCCTGGGATGGTCGCCATCCAGGTCTCGCTGCTGGCAGCCTTGTCCGCGGGGGAGAGGCTGCGCAATACGTGCGGGTCGCTGCTGGCCCACTGCCTGAGATCAAAGCCGCCTTTGATCAGGGAGGCGCGTAGCTTGAGTAGGAGAACCTCGGCTTCTTCTTGAGTCGAAACGCTTTGTAAACAGTTGTCCACGTAGAAACTGTTCTTCACACTGTGTCGGACCTCTTCATCTGCTGCTGGGTCCTCTGCGACGTGTTTCTGTAGTGCAAATGTAGCACAGCACGGGCTGCATGTGGTTCCGAAGGGGAGGACTTCCCATTGGTAGATGGCTGGGTGCTCATCTCCGGTCCTCTCTCTCCATAGGAACCGCAGTAGGGGCTTATCCTCCTCCACTAGTCTCACCTGCAGGAACATCCCTTTGATATCCCCGCTGATAGCCACCTTGTCCTGGCGGAAGCGTAGTAGCGCGCCTAGTAGAGAGGGGCCGAGTGTGGGGCCGGGCAAGAGCTCTTTATTCAGATTCTGGGATCCGATCTGGTAGCTGCAGTTAAACACAATGCGATCCTTGCCGTTGTGGTGGACCTTGTGGTGCGGCACGTACCATGATTCGGTCGTCTGATCGGCCTCTTTAATGTCAATCTTTGTCACGTGTCCCGCTGTGATTAGCTTCTCAATCTCAGCGCGGTACACACTCTCTTGAGCGGGGTCTTTGGCTAGGCGCCACTCTGTGTTCAATAGATACCGCTCCGTAGCTTCTTTCGTGGCGTGAAAGGTGGGCATTCCCTCTCGCCTCAGGAGTGGAGTTGCGTATCTCATCACTCCGCCGACTGTGACTCTCTTTGTCCCTTGCTCGAGGAGGTTTATGGCGTAAATGTCTTCTTTAGAACGAATGTCTTTCTTTTCGCTCTTAAAGGGCATTGTCTCTAGTGTCCATAGCCTCTCGACATGCTGCAGGAGAGTGGTGTCTTCTTCTGTCACTCTGGAGTGGAGGCAGCTAGTGGCTGCTGTTCGGTTGAGAGATTTAGCGAGGGGGCCTTGTAGTGTCCATCCTAGGCGGGTCTCGACTGCTGCAGGACAGCCTCTGGGTCCTGTATGGACCCGGTCTATCGGGACTATGAGGTCTGCATGGTCGGAGCCTATCAGCAGGGTCGGGGTGGCGCCGTCTATGAGCGGGATAGGTAGTGGACGCAGGTGCACATATTTATCCATCAGCTTGGCGATGGGGTAGGTGTACTGTGATAGTCCTATTTCTTGGCTGGTGAAAGCATTTGTAATCCTATACCGTCGCTCTGGCTGCCCGCTTGCTGCGATAGTGAAGGAGACATTCTCGCCTTTTATCGTCTTTAAATCTCTTCTTATTGTCCGAATCGTCATTTGGTTCTCGCTCCCCCGCAGTCCCAGCTGGGCCGCAGCGGACGCGAGCAGAAGGGTCTTCTCTGACCCGTCATCAAGGACGGCGTAAGTGTCCATGACTTTATCTTGGTAGCTCAATGTTACACGGACTACCTTTAAGAGCACTTGGGCGCCGCTGCTGCTGGCGGGGTCAATGTACATGACACTTGCCTTGGTGCTGCTCGATGGTGCAGGTGCAGGCTTTCTTCTGTTACTGTCGTGTAGGACATCTAGGTGGGCTCCGTCACACCGACTGCACCTCTTCTTTAGGCGGCACTCGGCTGCCATGTGACTGCACGCGCATCGGTAACAGCGCCTGTTGGACTTTATCCATTGACTCACTTCTTCTGCATTCATCTTTGTGAACAGGTCACATTGTGACAGCCAGTGTTCCTTCTCGCAGTACGGGCACACCATCTTCCACTTCTCTTTTCTCGAGGGGGTACTGTGGTTCTTACTGCTCGGTACTGATTCTGATTGGTGCATGACAGTCACTGATCTTCTTCCATCGTTTATTCTCCTGGGTCCCTCTCTGGAGCTTGGTGTGCTCCGCACGAACGTATCCAGTCGTAAGCTGCTGACTTCTCTCGCCAGGAAGTCGGCTAGATCGAGGAGGGATGGTTCGGGACCGTTAGGATCACGGTGGTCTCTCTGCCGCCTAAAGCGCTCTTGTCTGGCGGGTGGCAGCTTCTCTAAAATCCTCTCGACGTTAGAGTTGGCGTATAGCTCGTGCATACCCTTTTCTCGTTGCGCTCCCAGCATCCCTACCAGGGACTGCACTTTTATAGACAGGTCGTCTAATGAGCGATTGTCTGTTGCTGGGGGTAGGCGGTCAATATGCCTTATCTCTTGGATTACGTAATCCCATATACGTCCATATCTCTGGTCCAGCGCTGCTAGAGCCGCGGTGTATGGGGTCGTAGAGGTGGCATAGGCTAGCGCTATATTGTGCGCTCGGGGTACTTTCAGGTGCTTCAGTAATATTGCATACTTGTGACGTTCATCAACGACATCCACCATCATTGTCTCTAAGCACATTCGGAGCTCCGTGTACTGTGCCCGATTCTCATGGGTGAAGTCTGGGATGGTCGGTGTGGCAATGTATGACGCCGTGGATGGCTGATACATCGGCGAGCGTTGGGGGAGAGGCCTCCTAGGCGAGTCTCCTCTTGCGCCTCTCTGTGGGCTGGTACCGGGTGCTATTCCTCGGGGCTGGTCGTGCGTCATGCTCACCCGTGAATAGAGTCGGGGGTCTGTAGCGCAGCGCCGCGGGGGTATAGCCTGGGCTGTACTGGACCTCCTGGTCCGGTGGAGTACTGTGCTGTCGTCGGGCTTGGTTCTCCTCCTCTCCCTCTTCTTCTTCTATCAGGTCCTCTAGATCCTGTAGTCGTTTATTTAGCTTCTCCGCAGTGTATGCTGCTCCTTCCTTGTAGCTGGGTCTCGCTTGGACCGGTCGGGGAAGGGGGTCTGCGGGGGGTATAGGCTTGGTCTGTTGGTCAAGTTCAGGGTCGCTTGCTCGGTTAGGAGACGCTGCCCTTGACTGTTGTCTCGACGAGTTCCTTGAACCCCTGGCGGAGGGAGAGGGTGTTGCCTTGAGGATCAGCTGCTCCATTAGTTGCGCTTGTAGCTTGTCGCGCTCGGCTTGTAGTCTGTCGCGCTCGGTTTCGCGCTGGATGAGAGCGAGGTCGCGCTCTGCTTCTCTTTGGGCACCGGCAGCGGCACGCTGGGTGTCTGCTCGGTCTCTTGCCATATTCTCTTCCGTCTGAAGGCGTCTCATCTCCAGGCGTATGCGCTCTTCTTCGCTCCGTTGCTGTGTCTGGAGTCGATCGCGTTCACCCTGAAGTCGATCGCGTTCACCCTGGAGTCGATCGCGTTCGGTAGAGGCTGTCAGGCTGACGAGGAACGCCTGTGATAGCATCCTCTCCGCTTCGCTGGGAGAAGACGGTTGTAGAGGTGAGCCGCTCCTGGCTGTACTCGTCGGGGAGTCCTGGAGCTCTATTTCCTCGGCGCTCTCCTCATCTTGTTCCGTGCAGAGTTCTCTCTCTGTAGGGTTGTCTTCCTCCCGGGGCTGGTCGGGGACTACTTCTTCGGTATTGGCGGGGGGTAAAGGCATGTCAGCTCCCTCCTGGTCCCCACCGTGAGCTTGGTCAGTTACATTAGAACCCACTAGGGCCTCTGTGGTCGGGGTAACCTGGTCGTTAAGGTCAGACATAATTTTACTTTCTACTTTTACCGCGTTTACCGTCTGTAGAAGGCTAGGTAGTTGACTGACAGCGTAATCCTCTAAGTACGGAGGTGGCTGTCGTCTGCGCCGTGGGCGTTCTACGTTAGGAGGACCGTTTCGTGGAGTGTTCATCATAGGCCATTTTAATATTAATAACACTATATTAATATTACACTAGTTACCATCCGGCTCGAAGGACCAATTGTAACTGAGGGGTACAATTCCCTGACTGTATTGATAAGTATGGTATCATTAAACCACTACCGCTTTATGTACTTTAACTACTGGCCACACAGTACATGATATAGATATGATGAACACTTTCCCACCATGAAACCAAGTCCACACAAATGTATAAGTCGAATATTTAATATATAGCAAAGGGTATATACAACGTTCACTTAATGACATTTATGATTTGAATGCACTTGTAAGGCAAATGAGTATTCGTAGGCAAATCAACATTGAATGTCCAATCTCTGGTTACGCAGGAAGCAAGTATACAACCTGGTTCTTTAGGGAACTATAGCGATGGTACTTAATGATTATAGCTGGATACACTAAAGGGGGTCCCGCTGGTTGTAAGTCAGTAGGGGGGGGGGGGTTAGGAGAGCCGCTGGCGATATCCCATCTGGCCAACGATTTCTTGGGAGAATTCAGAGTGCTGAACACGGTGCCCACAGAACCTTGGTCCACAGATGAATACCGTTGGGCCCTCTTGTAGACGGTAGCTGCCGGTCCACAACGAAGAGACGTGAAGCGACCTCACTCGGGTTAGAGCGCCGTCTCACCTGGACTCCTCTCGGGGGTAGTTCCCCAACACTTACCAGTGTTGGCTGTTATCCATGGCATAATCAAAGCACCCAAAGCAAGTAGATAATCCAAGCCGTGTAGGGCTCGCCGTCGTCCGGGTAAGGTAATCCAATGTGCAGGTCCACTCGTCCTAGCCCAGAACTCCTCGGATGAAAGCACCACACGTGGTCTGCCCAGCCTGGTTAAGACTCTAGATAACGCGAGGAAAACGATGGGGGTACTGCTCACTTTATAACTCTAACCGAACGATGCACCATACATAATAGACTATTATTAACTTAATAGAAATACGTCCCACTCGACGGTATAGTGCCAAACTATGACAATTCAACTATTAATCCACACGATGTCTCAATGCCATTCTGAGGCCAAGTTGACCATACTGCACCACACGTGTATCTTGGGTGAGGCTTAACGTCTTGCCACTAGGTTGGAGGGTAAAGAACTAAGGGCTAAGGGACTAAAAGAAAGTTCTACTTTACTTGCGCCATATATATATGCGCTGTGAACAAATAGTACCATTCGTATTTCGCCAGACGTATTCCTACGCGGAACCGGGCTAGTAACGACATGTTCGTCGGCACGATTGAACTTGAACCAAGGGGCTTGGCTGCTGGCGCCAAGTTCTTGTCCAATGAGAGAATGAAACTATTATGGGCTGTTAGTAGACTAAAGGGATATTCAGTGTATATGTACAAGGAATATACAAGGGATATCAAACGATATACAAATACTATTAAATATATATCCATAAATAAATATATATATTCGGTTTAATCTGATCCTTCACAACAATAACTGTGTTTCAGAATGAGTATAACTGTTTCAGAATGAGTAGAACTGTGTTTCAGAATGAGTAGAACTGTTTCAGAATGAGTAGAACTGTGTTTCAGAATAAGTAAAACTGTTTCAGAATGAGTAGAACTGTGTTTCAGAATAAGTAGAACTGTTTCAGAATGAGTAGAACTGGGCGGTCAGGTGGCGTAGCGGAGATTGCGTTCATCACCAACACCAATCCAGCTCACAGCTCCGGCGTTGTCACCAGCTTGGCTGGCCGTTCACACTAATACAATTGGCTGTATTAGAGGGTGGGAAAGCTGGCGGGGTGGGTCCGGGTCGTTGTAAACAGCAACTCCTACAGTTCGGTCGGGGCGCCTGCTCAGCGCGGATAGGATCTAAGGGGGGTAGTGTGATCCTTCCACACGTTACACCCTCTCAGTGAAAACAAGCGGTTGATTGGCTAGACGTGTGTCGGAGGAAGCACGTGATAGCCTCCACTCTCCCAGACCGACTGTGGGGGGTAAGTGCGCAGCGACCAGGAAGGGGATTGGGAATTGGCATAACGACTAACATTGGGATGGGAGAAAATCTGAGGAAAAAGGAGGGGGAAAAAGATCAATAAAAAATAAAATTGTAGAACTGTCTTTCAGAATGAGTAGAACTGTGTTTCAGAATGGATTGATTGATTGATTGAAAAGTTTATTAACAGATTGCAGAATGGGTACAGTACAGTACAGCTCAATACATACAATTGTTAAGGGGATGCAGACCAGAGAAAGACTTTCGTCTTGTTTACATCAGGGTCCCCCATTTTCAATTCATCATAACATATATGACATACAGATAGACAGTACTGCTACATCTATACATTTATATCAGATTTGCAAATACAGTACTGTTTGTGATACAAAAGTGTCCAGAAAAGGAGTGTATATACATTTGGCGTAGAAACTGTACATTGGAGGAGGTTGGATGGGTGGGGTGGGGTTGGGTGGGTTGGGTGAGGGCTGTACATTGGAGGTGGGGGGGGGGGGGGTTGGGTAGGGGACACACACACATTTTACACTGTACATTGGAATCCTGACAAAGCCTTACTTGGTCATTTACTGTACAACTAGGTTAGGACATTTGTAGGGGCCAGTTTCGAATTGCAGTCTCACGTAGGTGTTTTTTGAGAGTGTTTTTGAAAGTGGGTAGTGATTCACATTCCTTTACAGCTTTAGGTAGGGCGTTCCACATTGATGTGGCATAATTGCGCCGCCCCTGTGCCTCAAATAGATTGCTATCAGCTCTATCTTTAATCTTTCAAAATGTTCAGTTGCTATCGCTATTAGCTCTATCTTTAATTTTTCAAAATGTACAGTTGCTATTGCATGCACTCATCTGTGTTCCACTACACACATGAGTGCATGCTTACCAACTGTCCGTCTGCAACACTACTATCACCAACATCTAAGAAGGGAGATCCCCCCTTGAATGGCCCTTCTAAGGTTTCTCTCCTCCACACTGCCTGTGGAGCTTTTTTTCCCTATTGTTAGGTTTTAGTGAGTTTTTCCTTACCTTCGTGTGGGGTATGTCTGGGAGTGCTTGCATTCTTTCATTTATTTGCATCCATCTAAAAATGTTTGCACCTTATGGTGTTCTTGTTCTGTTCTTGACTTATTGTTATGTTTTCTTCTTGACTTGTTTAAAGAAGATCTGTACGGCCCATGGGGACATTAACGTGTGTTGTTGGGCCCTATAAATACATTTGATTTGATTTGATTTAATTGCGAAACGTGTTTAGTCCCTTGTTTGAGCCGAATCTGGGTTTTACATGATTTGTGGAGCTCCCTCTGGTGTTGTGATCGTGGTATTCACTGACCTTTGGGAAGTATTTTGACATGTACATGGGTACCTTGGTCGCGTAGTGTATCTTGTAGACCAGGCCCATTGCAAGTTGCTGTACTCTGTCGTCTACTCTAAGCCATCCTAGGTTGTCAAAGTGGGCAGGGGTGAGGTGGGTTCTAGGAGTCAGGTCAAGTAGTAGTCTGACTAGCTTGTTTTGAGATGTTTGTAATTTGTTTTTTAGTGCCTTTGAGGTGCTTTGGTACCATGAGGTGCAAGCATAGTCGTAGTACCCTTGAATGAGTGCGACTAAGGTACCCATGTACATGTAAAAATATTTCCCAAAGGTCAGTGAATACCACGATCACAACATCAGAGGGAGCTCCACAAATCATGTTAAACCCAGATTTGGCTCAAACAAGGGACTAAACACGTTTCGCAATTATGCCACGTCAATGTGGAACGCCCTACCCAAAGCTGTAAAGGAATGTGAATCACTACCCACTTTCAAAACCACTCTCAAAGAACACCTACGGGGGACTGCAATTAGAAACGGGCCCCTGTAAATGTCCTAACTCAACCCCCTCCAATGTACAGTAAATGACCAAGTATGGTTTTGTCAATATTCCAATGTACAGTTTTGCTTGTACAGTTGTAGTGTTCCCCCCCCCCCCCCCCCCCCCCACCCCCACCCCAACCACCTCCAATGTACAGCCCCCTACCCGGGCTACCCCCCCTCCTCCTTTCTCTGGTCTGCATCCCCTTAACAATTGTGTGTATTGAGCTGTACTGTATTGTATTGTACCCATTCTGCAATCTGTTAATAAAGTTGTCAATCAATCAATCAAGACCAGAAATGTCAGTGACCAATCAGAGAGCGTCTCCGCAAACTGCGGCTACGAAAAGAAATAACGCCACTGGCTTTACGTCACGTCAGCTGGTCGGGTGCCATTCTGCAATCTGTTAATAAAGTTGTCAATCAATCAATCAAGACCAGAAACGTCAGTGGCCAATCAGAGAGCGTCTCCGCAAACTGCGGCTACGAAAAGAAATAACGCCACTGGCTTTACGTCACGTCAGCTGGTCGGGTGAGCAGCGTCACGTCTCGGGGGCAAAGGGCACACAGCAGCAGAGAAGACTCCGCCACCACCAGGTTCTTCTGTCGCACTTGTTTGGTTTTTAATAAAAAGGGAACTTTCGCGAGCAGGTGAGTGAAATAAAATGACACATGTCGCTCACCAAACAATTAGACATTTCTTCTATGATTTCGGGAAAGTGTGACAACAACGTAACTTATAATAAAGTGGATGTTTCTCTCAGCTAGCTAACTTTAACTTTATTAGCTTAGCTGTGTTCACTAACGCAGAAGCTAAGCTCGCTAGCTGCTCCCTAGGATTAGCATCGGGTTCAGTGTCTTAATAAACCTGTCAGTTGTTAGGTTAGTTAGTTAAACTACGATATTAACGTTCGCTAAACGGAAAAATACTCCGCAATGGTGATGTTTTTACGGGCTCACAGTAATGAGCTAACAAGCTAGCCGGTAACACTACGTGGGCTAGCTAACAAGATAACTCGGTAGCTGCACGGTGAGCCCTGCCCTTGTAGCGTTATTAACTTAATAACAACTACAGTTAGTTATTAACGTTACAGCCAAAGCCCTTTCTTACACACTTAATTTAAATGCCACCTTCTTCTTATGTGAATTGGTCCCCCCCTTAAAACGAAAGTTAACGTTTTCATTAAGCTGGTAACTTGCTGTATTACTGTAACGCTACGCTTTGCTAGCAAATTCATTGTATAATAAGGTTAACGTCGTTAAAGTTTGTGGTTCTTGGTTATTATTGTAATGACATCCAACTTGCATTGATCGGGTACCAGAGCTGCCATGGTCTGGGTTTAGCTAATGTCAGATTGTGTCACCAGACAGACGAAAGTCTTTCTCTGGTCTGCATCCCCTTAACAATTGTGTGTATTGAGCCGTGCTGTATTGTACCCATTCTGCAATCTGTTAATAAAGTTTTCAATCAATCAAACAGCACAGCACTTCTACCAGGAGACATGGCGCGGCTGGTTGCGGTCTGCAGGGACGGGCAGGAGCAGTTCCCATTCCTCGTACGACAGATCCCCCTGTACATCGACGATGGTCTCACGGTAAGGTGTTTAGGCAACGTTCTCTAAATGGATGTCATCACAGCTTTTATAATGATCTGTTAAACTGAGGCCAAACGCCATGGATAATCATGGCAGATGGGGTGCTATTGTAGCTAACTAAAAGATAGGCCTCCTTGGGTGAAGCATTAGCATGTCAAACCAAATTTCTTACTGGTGGGTTGTAAAAGTCCATTTAGGATTAAATTATACTTAATGACTAGTGCTGTTCTTTTAAACTGAACCAGGTATAAAGAAAGACCTCACCTTGCTCTGTAGTGTGTATCTTAGAAAACGCTAATGACGATGAGCTCTGGTGGTCAATCTCTTTACATTACTAAACTGTTCTGTCGGTTAACGTTGCAATGAACACATTGATCATATTTGTTGCCATATCCACAACATCTGCATATGTGGACATGAGCCAATGCCAGAATTGGCTAATATGGTATGTAATGGATATGATCATGTACAGTGTGCCAGTCATTATTGCATTATGATATAATATTATAAACCCAGACATGGATTTATAATTGATTCAAGAACCTAACATGAAGGGGTTTATTTAGCAAAAATGACTGGCTTGCTACAGTACATTATCCTGCTTATTACACAGCAGGATCATTTAATTTAACATGAAATTAAAAGAATGTTATTACAAACGTCCCCAAATATGCTTGACAGCAGTCCATTATTGTCCTAGCCCCTTTCGTGACTGTGATGCACGCCAACAAGGGTTGGCCGAGTGAATCCACAGTCCCTTGCTCCTCAATAGGAAACCACCCTAGATTTACTCTGAAGAACTGGTCCGACGCGAAACGTTTGTTATAAAAGTATCGCAGAGAAATTTCAAATGTACTCACAGTTGCACAAGGGTCTTGGACAGAGAATCGCAATGGTTTGAAAGCTCGGCGTTGCTAATAAACATTTTAAATAATTTTTATAAATGTGTAAACATCACAGAGTCTGCGTTGCGGCTCTGCAGATATGCCCTACTCATTGCGGCGTTTGGGGGAGAGCAGCCATACGTTCTTCGCTGTTTACACGTTTATAAAAATTATTTAAAATGTGGACGGCTGGGTGGCGCAGCGGACATTGCGCTCGTCACCAACGCAAGAGACACCGGGTTTGACTCCGGTCGGCGTTGCCTCCGGCTTTGGCCGGTCGTCATACTAACTCAATTGGCAGAGTTAGCGGGTGGAAGTCGATAGGTGGTAATCTGGACGTTGTGGACAGCGACTCCTACAGGTCGGTTGGGGACACCTGCACAGCAGAGACAGGAAATGGCGGTGGTAGTGTGAGCCTCCCACACGTTACACCTCGCCAATGAGAGTCCGCGCTGGCAGGTGAAAAGATGTGACAGGCTGCCTCCTCGTGTATCGGAGGGGACACGTGATGCAATGCTTCTATCCTCCCTACAACCGGCCTGTGGGGGGCATATGTGAGCAATGTTCAAGACGGGAGGGGAGAATTGGCACAGCGGGTAATTGGGATGGGAGAAAAAAGGAGAAAAAGTGGATCAACATTTTTTTTCATTTAAAATGTTTATTAGCAACGCCAAGCTTTCAAACCATTGCGATTCTGTCCAAGACCCTCGTGCAATTGTGAGTACCTTTGAAATTTCTCTGCAATACTTGTATAACTAACGTTTCGCGTCAGACCAGTTCTTCAGAGTAAAGTGACTGTGGATTCACTCGGCCAAACCTTGTTGGCGTGCATCACAGTCACGAAAGGGGGTATTACATAAGATACAATACAATAGACTAGGGGTGGACGGTATAAACGGTATGAATTTGCGCTACGGTATGGATTTTGATTATACCTTCATACCTTGTGACCGGTAGACTAGAGCAGTGGTTCCCAAAGTCGGGGTCGCGACCCAAAGGTGGGCCGCGAGCAGCCACGGGAGGGCCGCGAGATGATTTCCCAAAAAAATAAAAACAATCTCTTTTTTTTTTTTTTTGTCAGGCCACTGAATTTAGAAGCAGGCCAGGACAGTGTTTCTAGTTGTATTCTAAAATTCTATTCTATTGTATTCTAAAATGTGACTATATGGTTTTATATTAACTTAATAAATAAACAAAAACGAAAAATCTACTTATTTCAACGAACATTTCAAACTAAATAACAGATTATGCACATAAAACGCTGAAAACAACCGAAGCAACAATAGTATTTTAATGAGGCTATTATTATTATCATTATTATTTTGCAACAAGTTAGCCCTCTCATAAATAGCACATATAAATGAATAACTAACTTGAACTAACTTAATAGGATTGAAGTGATATTTGGCTTAATAAATCGGTCGCATGGCAAAAAAAAAAAAAAAAAGCCTGACGATGTGCATTGGGCTGTGGCTCTCTGACGCCTTATTTTCTGGGTCCCGGCCTGAAAAGTTTGGGAACCCCTGGACTAGAGCAGCTAGTCAGAGCAGTAGCAATGAAGTTAACGTTACTTGACGATTCACTCAACGTTTGCAGTGGTCGTTGCATAGTGTTTAATTGTACTGAGTTTTTCTCCACTTGCTCACGGACCTTGTCATATAGTTTGGGCATTTCAATTTGGCTAAGGAGGCTGAGAGGAGACTTGCTTTAGCGCAGCAACGGGCTAACGTTAGCCATTTTAAGATAAATTAATATACCGCGATATATACCGTTACCATCTACAGGCATTAAAGCGTTCCGTCTCCAGACGGATTTCCGTCAATTTGATTGGGGAGATCCGTCAATATGATTCGCAGTCTGACGGAATTGGCTACCTTGGTATAATATGATTTGTAGATGCATACAGATTGAAACCAAATTGAGCCAATCAGTAGGGCTGTCTTAAATGCTTCGAAGCTTCGAACGTTCGATTCGATGGCACAAGCTTCGAACATTAAAAAAAAAATCGAAGTTAAAAAAAAAAAATCAAAATTTTTTTCAATATTTTTATTTTTTACTTCGATTTGTGTGTAGGTGTGTGTGTGTGTGTGTGTGTGAACTACCCATCCCAGTTAGGACAGCCGAATCCCGTCCAATCTTTCGCCGTCGACTAAAGACTCACTTCTTCAACCATTATCTGAAATGATAAAAAAAAAAAAAAAAAAAAATCTAACCGTGACTAACCTTACTGTCATGCACTTGTCCTAATAAACTAACCTACACTGTAACACGCAACACTTTGATGAACATTGTTACTCAGCTGATAGAGTTGTACCCTTCTTGCTGTCTTGTCGTACAGAACTTGTAAGTCGCTTTGGATAAAAGCGTCAGCTAAATGACTAAATGTAAGTGTGTGTGTGTGTGTAGGTGTGTGTAGGTGTGTGTGTGTGTGTGTGTGTGTGTGTGCGCGCACCTTGTAGAATTCCACACATAAGAAAGAAAGATACTGGGATGAATAAACAAAATAGGAAATAAAATGTAGAAATGCATGCAATACATAAATAAATATGAATCTCCATATATGAAATATAACATTTAGATAAGGTGCTACTGAGATGTTTTGGTGAGTTCTTTGTTTTTTTGTGGAAGTTGCCCTTCTTAAAAATGCATGAACATTCACTGATAATTGGTCTGTAGTGGAGTCTACAAGGTCTACATTGCCGAACCATGTAGAATCCGGACCTTGTAGACTGACATAATTCTGTGCATAGTTTAGTCTACACAGGCCATATTTCAAATAATCAAAATCTTACTTCATTCATCTTAAACATTCTTGATTTGGGGGATTGGTAGTTCCCATGAAATCTGAAGTTGTTCAAACGACAACAGCGATCCACCTTGAATTAAATCACACAGCCGAGTGAAACCTTGTTGGATGCGTCAGTCACGAAAGGGGCTACTTAATTAATTAATCCAACCCACTTTATTTATAGAGCACATTTAAAAACAACAACGTTTACGAAAGTGCTGTACAAGTCCCACAACATAAGATAAAAAAAAAAATTAAATTTTTTTTCGAAGCTTCGAATTAAAATCGAAGCTCGGCCCCGAAGCTTCGATTGCCAAAAAAAGCTTCGAAGGTCAGCCCTACCATCAGAGGCGCCGAATATCATGAAAAATGGCTTTTTTCGGGGCCGCGCCGATGTCAGCGACTCGAGAGACAGGATGCTGCTCGCTCCGCGGTTGCAGCTGGAGGCTATTGGGCGAGTGACATTTGCGAGGTCTGAGAGGTCTGTCCGCCACATGGCAGGGTAACAAAATAGTAATGTAAAATAATTAAAAACTGCAGTGTGTTTTGGTTTTACGACAGTCGTCTTTTTTGCAGCCTCGCGCATCAACTCTCCTTGTTTACAGACGTCGCAGCCACCACCTGCTTAGTAGCTGCTTCCACTGTAACGCTGCTATACCGATTAGCTAGCGTTAGCTTAATAGCGTCTGTTAAATGGAAGGAGTAAGCCGGCCACTAAAAAGAAAAACCGCTGCGGTTTTCTCAGACGAAAAGGATGAGCGGCACCAACCAACAAAAGAACGTTTCGAGTCGAAGTTTGAAGATAGCTGTGTTTCAAGAGACTGGCTAGGCTACTGCCGACTGTAGTGGTGAGTTAACTTCTTCCGTGTTCCGCAACTATGTCAAAAAGAAAAACAGAAACAACACGTCTGGTCTGCATGCATCCCCTTAACAATTGTGTGTATTGAGCCGTACTGTATTGTACCCATTCTGCAATCTGTTAAATATTGATTGAGTGAACATTTTATTAACCGATTGCAGAATGGGTACAGTACAGCTCAATACACACAATTGTTAAGGGGATGCAGACCAGAGAAATACTTTCGTCTTGTTTACATCAGGGTCCCCCATTTTCAATTCATCATAACATATATGACACACATGACATACAGATAGACAATACTGCTACATCTATACATTTATGACATACCAGATTTACAAATACAGTATTGTTTGTGATACAAAAATAGTCTAAAAAAGAGTATATACATTTGATGAAAAAAACTGTACATTGGAGGAGGTTGGGTAGGTGGGGTGGGGGGACTGTACATTGGAGGTGGTTGGGTAGGTGGGGGGGGGGGGTGTAACTGTACATTGGATTATCGACGAAACCTTACTTGGTCCCAAGAAGAAGAGGGTCTCGTGTATTAAATAAAGTTTTCATTCATTCACTCTGGATCTGGTAAATCCAGTAGCAATACACACAATTGTTATGGGGATGCAGACCAGAGAAAGATGTTTGTCTTGTTTACATCAGGGTCCCCCATTTTCAATTCATAGTGACATTTATGACATACACAACATACATGACATCATGACATTTATGACATGGGGACATACATGACTTACAGGTATATAGTACTGTTACATTTGTCACATACGATATGCAAATATACAGTACTGTTACCCAGAGATCCTAACAGTAAATATATACATATGATGAGGAGGAGACTGTACATTAGGAGGTGGTGGGTGGGTGGTAAAAAATATATACAAACGGTGGGGAGGAGACTGTCCATTGTTGTTGTGGCATAATTGCGAAACGTGTTTAGTCCCTTGTTTGTATGATAACAAGCCGTTTAGTTCATGGTTCAAAGTAATGGGAAAAGGGTGCTAGCTCGCCATCAATCAGAAGCTAGCCACAAGACTTGCATTCACGCTCTCCAGCACACAGCCTCCCTGCCTGGCACAACAACCACAACAGTAGGGTCTATAGTCAGTCAGAACAGTAGACTCTACAAGTAGGCTCCCTTAAAACGCTAATGCTATTTAAAAAAAAATACAGTGGAGGTTAAAATAAGAACATGACTTGGCCTGAAAAAAAGTTCAGTCAGGAGATTTTTTTTTGCTTTAATCCCTGCGTCTATGCTTCAAATGATACCGTGATATACATTTTAGACCATACCGTCCAGCCCTACAATAGACCTTTATTCATCCATGTGGGGGTGTCATAGTAGCTACAGGAGAAGGAAAGGTACAGGCAGGATTATGGGAATACAATATCAAATTAAATATGAGAATAAAGAATAAGATAAAGATGAGAGAAATAAAAATATCGGATCTACAACTGGATCTCTGTGCGTGAACAGGTGAGACATATGTATACTACTCTATCTATAATATCACTGTGCTTTAATATACAGCCCATCCTGGTATAATATACAGTCTACCCCAGGTACAAATAAAAATAGCCAACCCAAGTCTACCCTGTACAAATATACAATACTCTTTTAAGTCCTAGTCTACCCTGGTATAAATAAGCAGATTTAAACAGATTATCAATATATAAATGTACGGATATGATTGAAGGTGTGAATATATGAATGAATTGTGAGTCCTTGTGTAAAGTGCGCCAGAGTCCGTGAACCCTGACTGAATGTGCTCCTCATCTAACTAGCTCTTAATAGAGGGGATGGGAGGGGTTTTCCAGGATAGCGTCCAGCTTTCTTGTCCTCTCCACAACCACCTCCAGATTATCCAGTTCAATTCCCAGTCCCACTATGGAGCTAGCCTTCCTCGCCAGCTTGTTCAGTTTGTAAGGGGCCTTTCTCACTCACTCATTCTGTCCGTACCGTCCTCATTCCGGGTCAGAGTGCGAACTTGCCCCCTCCCTCTCCCCCCTCTAGTTTGTGTACACACTGCAGTCTTGGTTCGCTCCGGATTCTGTTTACGGTTTGCCTTTTGAGCGTTTACGCTTGCCGTAGGCGATGATGTCACGTTCGAAAATGTAAACAGGAAGTGTCTTAACACGACGGCGGAGACTATGCTGATATAAAATGAACAAATAACCAATAAATATGAAGTTATATTTGAACCTCTGTTGTCAAGCCTTGTCAATATAACCCACCCCATTTTATCACGAATGGATGGTGTTGTAGAGTCCCCTTTTGAGCGTTTTGCAGGGTTAACGCTAAGCTAACGGCTAACGCTACTTATCTTAGCCTTTTACTAGTAACATTGCTGCATCGATTATATTGAATGTCATTGATCTACTGGTCGACCACGGCCGACTGGTTGGGCACCACTGGTCTAATAGAAATAAATGCATTCGAACAAGAAAGTATACAGCAATGGCTAACGCTAAGCTAACGGCTAACACTAGTTAGCTTAGCCTGTCCAGCAGCTAACATTATCCCATCGCTCGTGGCAATTATATTACATGTCATTGATCTACTGGTCGACCACGGCGGACTGGTTGGGTACCACTGGTCTAATAGAAATAAATGCATTCAAACAAGAAACTAATGTATAGAAATAGGCTGGCAAACAAAAATGGCCAGGCCTAATGCGAGCCAGAAGTGCTGTGCTTTGTAATGTGGCTTCATGTTTTCATCTACTGAGCTGTGAGGTTCCACATGCTTGTTTTTGGTTTGAGGTCTGAACTCTCAAATTGCCCATAAATATCGTTTTTTGGGGTATTGTCCAGTGTGGTTTTATCTGCCCAAAATTCAAGCAAGCATGACAGTAACGACGTTGTGTGTGTCACGCCCCCCGCTCCCACGGCCCGATTCCGAGACCACCTAATCCAACTGTCCCAGGTTCAGCGGGGGGTAAAACGAAACGGTGCCGGTTCGATCCCAAAAAGGGGTGTGTCCGTCTGAGTGAGAACACTACCCCCCCCCCCCCCCCGTTCCCGGGAGCAGTGATTCAATCCCAATACGTGAGTGAGAAAGGCCCCTAAGTGTCTCTTGAATTGATGCCCCCCCCCCCCCCAACATACCACAGTAAAGAAGAGGACCCTGGTAAAACGACTTCAGCAAACTATTGCGCACGTTGAAGGACCGGAGTCTCCTCGGGAAGAACAGCCTGTTCTGACCCTTCCTGTAGAGAGCCTTGGTGTTGTCAGAGAGTCCAGTTTTTTGTTCATGTGTACTCCCAGGAACTTGTAGGTGTCCTCCACCTCCTCCCCTCGGATAGTGATGGGAGTCGGGGCCTCCTCTTGTTCTGCTGGTAGTCCACCACCAGCTCCTTGATCTTGCTGATGTTGAGCTGGGGGTGATTGTTGTCACACCACCCTACGAAGCTCTCCACCAGGGCTCTGTATGCGTCCTCGTTGTCATCCATGATGTAACTGATAATGGAGGAGTCATTAGAGAACCTCTGTAGCGGTCATTATTCAGGAATAACGGACCACAGAATGTGTTCATTGACCAATCAGATTGGAGTACTCAAGGAAGCTGTGTAATAAATTAAAACATTTAATCAAATGCTGGTGTCTCATCACTGTCTGGCCCTACTCCATAGGGAACATTTGGTGATTAATTCAATTCTCTTGTCTACAGATGGTGATGGAATTTTCAGACAGTGTGGTGAGCCTCGACGGCCACCAGACTAACGGCTCTCAATGGAAACAATTTGCAGAGGTGAGTGGTTTCATAATGACACAATGTGGAATTTCCAGTGTAGGTTATTACAATACATCTCGATGTGGATGAGGGATGATCCAATCTGGGATTTTTGGCTGGTACCACTGTGGGAGAAATGTTCCCGGATCAATCAATGTAGACAAGTCAGGTAGGCTTGAAAAACATGCGTTTAATACACAAATAGGTTTGGGTAAATCAAAGAGTTAGAGTTCAGAGTGAACACTGGCCGAGTGTGTCCAGACTGAGCTCTAGATTGATGATATTGGTTACATTATATACAGGAGAAGTGAGAGGTGTGTCTATTGTCTTGGGGTAGTTAGTAGTTGGACTGGAAAGGTGAGTGGTTGGTCTGTTCTGTGGGAGAGTTTCGGGTCCATGAAGGGGGGGGGGGGGTGACATGTTTTGTGGTGGTTTGTCTGGAACGGTGAGTTGTGTGGTTTGTTCTGCTCCGTGGGGGGGGGGGGCTTGGGGTTGTGGGGTTGAACGTTAGACAGGTTTAGACATAACTTGGATATTGGGGGACAATGGGCTGTCTGTCAGGGGGTAATTACAATTTGGGGTGGCGGGAGATAGTTATTCCACACCACCAATCTTATGCAAGCAGTATTCGGATGTTTCCAATTCGGTGATCTCTACAGCAAACATGATTGAGTGGTGGAGTGGAGCTTCATGTGCATCGAGTGAACTCTGTATGCACTGCCTTGGTTGGAGCTTATGCAGTTGGAATTAGGGAATTGACAACTGATATTAACCTGTTCCACCCCAGGTGAAAATCTGCATAAAATGTATACCTAGGTAAATGGAATATTGCTCCACTTCTACAAGGGCTATTTGCATATTCTTGGTATCTAGGAACATCTATGGACCTCAATGAATGTATTCTCAGTGTCAGAAATATTGTGTCTATTACTAGGCTTGCTTAAATTGTGATGAAACAAAGGAAAATATGAATTATGATTTTTCTTTTCATCTTTGACAGTGAATAAAACCATGATAATAATGACCAAACTTAAAGAACTGCCACTGAGCTCATTCAGTACCCTCTTGAGATCATGTGTACAAAAGATCTAAGGAAATTAATAAAGGGAAGATGATCAAATTGAAGGTTCTGTATATACAGTACTGAATTCTCCCATCCGGACCAATGCAATTTGAAATATTATTATAGAATATAGAATATGTGCTTATACATTACCTTATTATAGCCAATTCGCACATTTATATATATATACATATAGTATCTTTCAAATGGCCGAGTTCAATTTGGATATAGTATCACCAGGCTTGCATAATAACAGATACTGATATTTACTGTAATCTACTGTAATATTTTATTTCCCCCACAGTGTAACCATATTGAAACTAATTTCAGATCTAATTCTTCCTACATGTTAAATAGTTTGGAGAAACTGACTGCGTTTCAATATTTGTCAAACGTTTCCTTTTGTAGCTTATTATCGCGAATCATAACAATTATTGATATGATTCATTCAGAACGCCGAACTTTGAACCACCATAGTTGACCACAGGAAGTGTAGATTGGAGAATGGCCGCAAAAAGATTCCAATTCCCATGGTTCAACATTTCCATATCCGGTTCCGGGTCAAAAAATTTTTTGCACATAAAAAACTTTAAATGATATAAATACACTTTTAACCTATTGCTAAACTATTGCCAACCTAACGTTTTACATTCTACATGTATTTGTGACATAGTAGTGATAATAATACTTGAAAACGGTTGATTTTAAAATCACAAATTATTTTCCATCTTCATAAAAATATAATAATAATTTAATAAGGTCAAAAGGGGTCGGTACCGACCCTGTCGAGTGGAACAGGTGCAGGTTCGCTAATACAGCTGATGCAGTATGCCCTGGTATGTATGTGATGAATAAAACTCTTTAATCTTGAGCTATAGTTGAAATGATATGACATCCACACAATCAACATTCATTGTACTTCTAACCTCAAGGTGGTGCTATTGGACAGTAGTATTCTCACCATTAGATAGGTTTGCCTGGTATGACGAGCTAACAATTAGCTTCCTGCATTGTCCTCATTTATTTATAATGCAGCTAAGGTTTTGAAAAAGAATGCACTACATGCATTTAAATAATCAAAAAAAAATTTCAATGGCTGAACTACTTTCTACTGTGATGTCTTGCCTCTGTGGCCAAGGCTGTGGTGGAGAGAGTTGTCCATACTATTCTTCATGAAATCTGATTGTAATAGGGAGGTGTAGTCTGACGTCACTGGTTGTTCCACCCGTATAGGGATTTATCATTGGGAAAATGGATTATCGGCTATTGTAACAATTCTGCCGCATGGAAATTGAAAAGCTTTCCATTTTTGCACAAAATTAGTTTCCTTCTATCACTAACATTATTGTTTATTTTTCGTTGAAATAAAATTTGGCGATTTGTTTATTATTAACCCTTTAATCGCCGTTGACACTTTTCAGCGTCATTCCCCGCCATGCTTATTCTGCCGATGACGCTGTACAGCGTCATTGATATCAATATTTTAAAAATCTGTGATCGAAATCATATTTCTCCCCCAGAGACATATGTACTGATAAGCCCCTGTCAACTCTCTAACGGTTCAAGAGCGCCATCTGGTGGCAGATCGCCCAGGGCATAAACAGGGAAGTGGACGCTGGTGCTCATTTCAATTTGGTCTGATCACTCGCTATAGGTCCCGGGACTCGAGCTAGACACAATGGATATCGATCCGTTGCCAATAACTCTATAAACAACATGATTTGGACGTATATACTATTATACAACCTGGAAATGGATCGGGTATTTCTATATCCCATAATAGAAAAATTTCTGTTCCACGCTCATCTCCCAACGGCGCAAGGAAGCTACGGTGAGTTTCAGCGTTATTTTTAGGGGTGCACCGATGTATCGGTCGGGTATCGGTATCGGCCGATAAGCTCGAATGTGCCGATGGCAGTAGCCGATAAATTCAGTCGCATCCTGCACAACGCCGGCCCCGCCCCAGTCCCCCACACACACACAAGCTACTGCATCAAAGTTACTACTAAATATTCAACATTCTCTTTTGAGACTCCGCTTCAGACTCTTATCATTTGGCACTAAAAGCTAAACATTGTCACCGATATGGCTGTCCGCAACATGTCATTAATTGTGTACGCGAGGTGGTCGCTCAGTGACTACGCTAACATGAGCTAGGTTAGCTAGCATTAGCTACCGGGAGATGCAAGACTAACGTTACTGGTGAAAATGTGATTTGCGTTGGAATACTCCTTTGCCAACTTGCTGTACTTTGCTTGCAGGTCTGCAGCCATTATTGCTGGATTATGAATAGCCCCAACTTTAGCCAAGGTAACGTTATGGCTAAACCTTTAACAATAGTTAACGCTAGCTTTCGGTTAGCTGTTCAATGCTATTAATAACACAACTCCCCGTCAACACCCTCTCTCGGGAAGATGGCATTTAAGAAAGTATCTGCTGTTAAAATGACAAACATTCGTTTTGTGGCATTAACGTTATATAGTTAGTGTTACACGTTCAATAACAAGCATATTATTTACCCGAAGATAGCAGTAAGCAAGGCATTACTCCGTTAGTCCGTTCATAGCTCAGTTTCATTCCGTTGCTCATTCCGTACCCAACTACCCATTCTGCAATCTGTTAATAAAGTTTTCAACCAGACAAATGTATTGAAAGGCTTTGTTTTATTATAACATTTGTTGCAGTAAAATCATTGTCTCATTTGGTCATGCTGTGGAGCGCTGGTCGGCGGGCCGGGCAGCTAACGTAGCTACGTTAAGTTTGTTGTGCTCTCGCAAACAGAACAATGGCGGCATGCCCGAAAGTAGAAAATGAATAAACGCTTGCCGATTGGTGGTAAGGACAGCAGGAGGTGGGTGCTAGCGGTGTGGCGTAATTGGCCGAATCGACTGTCAATCAAAATGGTTATATTGCATTGGCTGAGAGCTCTGGTTGAGAGAACAATATCCATCTGCAGGCTGCCAGACGATACTGGGAGAGGGATAGTGCTACATGGCATGGTGGAATTAATACCATAAACATATTTCTTGATGTTTCCTTTTTTTAATAAGTAAAGAGGCCTACAAATACAAACATACAAATATACAGTAGTTTCATTAAAAAATATATATATTACAAAAAAAAATATTAAAAATAATACACAAATATCGGTATCGGCCGATTGTGTTACTTGAACAATCGGTATCGGTGGCCAATTTTCATATCGGTGCACCCCTAGTTATTTTGTAATGTCTTCTATACTAACTGCTCCAATGATCATATCACCCACACTAGATGAATGATATAACGTTGCCCACGGAATTATAAACGACCCCCCGGCCCCGCCCATCCGGTCATCATCGGATCATACGTAGTAACTTCTAGAAGTACGTCCATTTGAATTTTTTTATCTCGCGCCGATTGCTATCAAACTGTATACAATCATCAATATAATGCATTTGGGGCTATAAATCACGTTCTGGAGAAAGCTGCAGAAAACGATAAAAACATACTTATACTTTAGACCGTATTTTAGTATGAATATGTGAATGAACTTTGAATGGGCCATGGTAATGTCAATTTAGCAATACAATTTAAAAAGTTATAGCCCTGCAAAGAAGGGGAACTTCTCCATGTTAAATACGGCTGGCGAGGGATGGTAAATTATGAATTTAACCCCGGCGATCAAAGGGTTAATTGCGAATATTTTCATGTTGAGCTATAGATTGTGGATGAATAAGCACAGAAAGGTACACCATGCAAATGTTCATGCATTATTTGTTTTAAACGAGACGATTTAGAAATGGGCAATGGGGAAATACATTGCGTTGGACAGAGGGTGGAACACGGAAATACGGCAATGATGTAACCACTACACCTCCTTATTGGAGCAATGATGGAGGTGATGCCTCAAAGGTGTTTTGTGATGCTCCCCATTGGTTGATTTTTAAGCATGTTTGCCGACAGGTTTTCCTGACCACGTTAATGTTTCAACACATGTACCCAAGTTTTACAACAATTCGAACTGACACAGGTGGTCAAAAATCTTTGATTTGAATAAGTTACATACAGTTCATACAGCAAGAGGGTATGTTGCCAGTTGCCACGTCTGTAAACAATAGTTGTAACGGATCCTTCTCTCCTCAGAACCACGCCAAGTTAAAGAAACAGGACCTAAACGTTGCCATGATGGTGACGTCCAAGGAGGTGTTCAATGCCTTGTCCCAGCTGGTGCCGTGTGTGGGCTGCAGGCGCAGTGTGGAGCGCCTCTTCGCCCAGCTGGTGGAGTCGGGGAACCCTGCTCTGGAGCCCCTCACTGTGCCCGAAGGCATGCTCTCCGTCACCTGTCTGGCAGATGTGAAGAAGCTCTACACTCTCTTCTATGTCCACGGGTGAGACCACGCAGCCTTTACTACTACACACCCTCCTGGTTCCATTTCCAAAAGCGAGAGAATAGAGATATATCGGAACGTTAACCTCCTGTGAGGACAGTCCAGTAGCCCTGCTCGCAGTCGGGCTGGTCCTCCCATATGTAGCGGATTCGTTTTCAGATTGTTCTCCTTCTGTCCTCAGCTCTTGTTGGTATGACGTGTAATAATAATAAACTCTAACCCTAACTAACCTTACTGTCATGCAATATACTAACCTACACTGTAGCACTCGACACTTTGATGAACATTGTTACTCAGCTGATAGAGTTGTGCCCTTACTGCTGTCTTGTTGTACAAAACTTGTAAGTCGCTTTGGATAAAAGCGTGAGCTAAATTACTAAATATACCGGTAAATGTGTTCCAGTCTTGACTCTGCCTTGATGGACCTGTTCATGTTCACTAATGTAGACTGAGCGTGGGAATAACACAATTTCTGTTTTTTAAGGGTAGATGAGTGATATCAGTATTCCTTATTGAGTATTACAATCATTATTTATAACTATGCCGGGATTCAATGTTTGTCTCTTTTTTTCTTTCTTTCTTTCTTTTTTATAGGGCAAAGTTGAATGACATGATCGATGCCATTCCAAAAAGTAAAAAGAACAAGCGCTGCCAGTTGCACTCCTTAGACACGCACAAGCCCAAGCCTCTAGGGTGAGTTTACGTTCAGTGTCTTTATTTTCTTTATTCAGGGTTCCCACGATTAAAGATGATGAAATACCCATAAACCCTTTGAAAACGTCAAGGATTCTTAAGATTTATCATAATTTTCAATCATTGCCATCATTTGATCATTTATGTATAATCTTTCATATTAAATAGCAAATGTACGACTAGTGTCAGCGGGATTGGCGGTTGCAATCTTCTTTACGATTCCACCCTCTTACAGTAAATCTTTCATAACCCGTTTAATAAGTCACAGTTCAAGTAAATGCAATCCATTCACTACATCGCAGAAATACAGTTATGGACATTTTGTATGAAGTTATGGAAAGCTTTTGGAATTTATTGGGAAGATTAAGTCTGGTGAAACCTGAAACTGCTATAGATGTTATTGTTTAGCAAAAACATACTTAACACATCCACCGCCGTTCACGTTGTACAGCATTATTGCCCGCCATGCGTTGTCTGCCAAACCACGCTGTACAGCGATATTGAGATCATATTAAATTTTTTTCGCCATGGCATTCATAATTCAGCCACCCAGCCTCTGGTGATACAGTGGGACTCTGCACAATATTGCAACGCCTCAATACCGCCGCCTGGTGGATGATGGGGCGAGTTACAACCGGAAGTGGCAATCGGTGCATCTGGGAAATCCGTCTGGCAGTCGCATATTGTTGCGGGACTCCAGACATACACTGGCGTGCATATGGATCGCTGCCATAACTCAATAATCGATATGATTTGGGCGTTTATTGCGCCATACAAACCGGAAATTGATCTAGGAGATCGACGTCAAATAAGTGGGATCGTTTTCCTCCAGTCTCATTGGCGAACAGTAAGAGGACGCTGACGTAATTTTCAGCCCAATTGTCTATTCATTTCACCGCAAACCGATCTGATCAATATATCACCCATACTACATAAAGCATTTACTGACTATCACGGAATTATAAACGACCCCCCCCCCTTTCATCCGCGCATGATGACGCATAACGTATACGATCATGTACAGTTGAATTTTTTAATATAGCGTGTCTATGGAACAGACGGCAATCGATAATCTATATATGCGTTTAGGCCTATAGCTCACGTTCTAGGAATTACTGCAGAAAACGATAAAAACATACATATATTCTAGAAGGTATTTTTGTATGAATGAAAAAGTATAACGTTCCAACATCCTGAACGATAGATAATCGATGTTGAATGGGCCATAGTAATGTCAATTTAGCAATACAATTTAAAAAGTTATATCCCTGCAAAGAAGGTGAACATCTCCATAGGCTTAGAGTGGTGGCAGACTGGCTATATTGATGGATATAAGTCATGGCAGGGAATGTGTTAAAGGTCCCATGCATTATAAAAGGCCTTTTCCAGTGTTTAGCATTGTATCCTAGCAATTGGGGATTATATCAATGTGGTCTGTGTCGTTAATTATCATATTGACTCATCAGTCTAGTCTCGAGTTCACGAGATCTTCCCTCACTCAACTAAGCTGTTCTGATTTGACAGTTTTGCTGATGTGAATATAGCACTGATTTGCATAACTAACGCCCCCTCTATGGTTGACAGCGACAGCAGAGTGAGTGGAAATATCTTCACTTCCTCAAACAGAGCGAGCAGAGATGGAGAGGGAGAGAGAGACAGGAGCTTCTGTCGGGGAAACAAACCGCGTGCAGGGAAGCAGTGGCACACACGCATTTGCACACACAACCTGGACTGCGCGGGGGAAGCAGTGGAGAGATAACTTTATGCTCCGTGTCCTCGCTGTCTAACAGTCGCAGACTGTGGGTAACTGTCACTCAAAGCGCTTATGGGCGGAGCCCATCCAAAAATAGCCTGAAATCCTGAGGCTGAAAAATGAGGCTTTTGAGTACTTGATCAAAAATATAAAACAATGAGAAGAAAAAAAAACTTACAGATGTGTTCCATAGACTCTCAGGAATTGTGTAAAGTTGCCCAAATAGTGCAAGGAATAGCAATGCATGTCCCCTTTAAGAATAACATCATGTACTGTACTCCACCTCCATACTCTGAGGTTGTGTTCAGACTGTTGTGGTGGAAGTTGACATTTTAGATGTCGGACATTTTAGCAGCCATGATCTCTGGACATGAATTTGCAGACGTTTTTCAGATTTTCTTTTGTGGTGCAGTCTTCAGTGATTGTAGGTTTATGAAAGTGGGAACAATTGACCATATTCACACGGCGCCCATTTTGCTCTTATGTCATACTCGGGTTGCGATTTCCTTCCACCGTGGGATCGGGGTGGAAAGAAATCCCAACCTGAGCATGATGTAAGAGCAAAATGGCGGGCGGCTGGGTGGCGCAGCAATGGGCCTGGTCTACAAGATACACTACACCACTAAAGTAGTAAAGGTACCCATGTGTACATGTCAAAATACTTCCCAAAGGTAGGCGGCTGGGTGGCGCAGCGGACATTGCGCTCGTCACCAACGCAAGAGACACCGGGTTCGACTCCGGCTGTCGGCGTTGCCTCCGGCTTGGGCCAGTCGACATACTAACCAAATTGGCAGAGTTAGCGGGTGGAAGTCGATGGGTGGTAATCTGGACGTTGTGGACAGCGACTCCTACAGGTCGGTTGGGGACGCATGCACAGCAGAGCCAGGAAATGGCGGGGGTAGTGTGAGCCTCCCACACGTTACACCTCGCCAATAAGAGTCCGTGCTGGCAGGTGAAAAGATGTGACCGGCTGCCTCCTCGTGTATCGGAGGGGACACGTGATGCAAGGCTTCTATCTTCCCTACAACCGGCCAGTGGGGGGCATATGCAAGCAACGTTCAAGACAGGGGAGGGGAGAATTGGCACAGCGGGTAATTGGGATAAGAGAAAAAAGAATAGAAAAAGTGGATAAAAAAAATAAATAAAAAATGGCCGCTGTGTGAATATATATGCTTCAAAGTCTGGACATTGGGCTTTTTGCATCACACTTGAGATGTCGCATATGACCGTTTGCTTATTGTGTTTTTTAAGCATTCATGAAGGTTGAAGTTTCATCATTAGGTTAGGAGGTTGATATGTGTAGAGAGACAACTGATGTTGCAACGGTGACTGTTCAAATTGAAAGACTTGTGTCCAAAGGTACAGGTTTGCCTTTTGAGAAACGATTAATGTCTTGTCGGTGCTTATTTGACGTCACCGTTATCTGTGGGTTTGTACACAGGGGGAGCTGGATGGATGTGTGGGAGCTGATGTCTCAGGAGTGCAGAGATGAGGTGGTCCTCATCGATAGCGCCTGTCTCTTAGAGACGCTGGAGACATACCTGCGCAAACACAGGTGACATGATGCAACATCTTTTTTTTCCTCTTTCTTTTTAATAAACCCTTTTGTGTTTTTCGTGACCTCAGGGATGATTTCTGACTATAAGAAGCCGAAAGGTCACAGCTCTCGTTTCTCAGCACTGGGAGACTACAACGCAACTTGTTTCAATGCGTTTAGTCTCCCAGTGGTAACAGGGAAACCATTTTCAAACATTCCTCTTATTATTTTTCTAGCATGGATCCAGGACATCACTAACTCTCCTCACAATCACACACTCATGGTTAGCCAGTCTGCCCCTAGTGGCAGTTCACAATCATGGCACTGTATAAATCTTCACTTGATAAAATGACACATCATCCCGTCACCAGCCAATGACTTGTGTAAGTGAAGTGCTGTTGCATAAATACTATATATTCATGATAATTCATTGATTAATGATTGATTTCTTCATTTCATGTATATAGTAATAAATAGATAAATAATGTGATACATAAATAATTTTATGTAAAGCTAAAATATAAATGGGTGATTTGTACAGTAAATTCATTGGTCAAAGTAATAAGGCACAAAATCTCACGAGAGTGTTTTAGTGGAAATTACAGAACTGGCGCTCTCTAATTGACTTCAGGTGTGCAGGTGTATCACACTGCTCCTCAAGATTTAAGTTATTATTATTGAAGTCTGAAGTCAAAGCAGACGGTCAAAAGAACTTTCCATGGACTCAAAGAACCTCTTCATCACAAGAGGCCAACAAGTTCTCACGGCGTGAGAAGGGACGAGGAGGTGTGGAAGAGCCCAAAGAATAAACACCCGTTTATAAAGAACCGATCTGTGTCTGTGTTGTCATGAAGAGGCTACAACTTGCTTCAACAAATGTTTTCCTACATTATTTAGCTAGATGCTTGTTCAATGCAGTAAAACTTGTTCATCTGTGATCTTCAATCAACCGTGAGATTTTTACACTATCTGTGTATATTGCTGGACTTTCTACTAGCATATTGGTAGCTATCTGTCTTATCTAGTTTATTAGTTAAAGGGATATTTTACTTGGTGTTGACGGCAGACAGAAGTGGTCACTAGTTTACTTTCAGATGACTAGATGGAGTCTAAAAGACTGCTGATTTTTGACAAGTTCTACTAAAGTGAAATATCCCTTTTTAAGGTTACACTTATATGCTACACTCCTGTTTTTTTCCTACAAAGCTAGTGTTCCTGCCTCTTTCCTAACTCCTAGGTCCTGAAAACATTGAAGTATGCCATTTCTAACGTCACTCTTTATATGAATGCTTCAACTCGGGCATGATTTTCCAGGTGGAATAACTGATTGGTAGTCTCTTATTTTTGACCATTGCTATTTCTTTTAATTTGCTTGCAGGTTTTGCACTGACTGTAAGAATAAGGTACTTAGGGCCTACAACATCCTGGTGGGGGAGTTGGACTGCACTAAAGAGAAGGGATACTGTGCTGCCTTATACGAGGGTCTCTGCTGCTGCCCCCATGAACGCCATGTCCACGTGTGCTGCGAGACAGACTTCATTGCCCACCTCCTAGGCCGGGCTGAGCCCGAGTTTGCAGGGGGATATGAGTAAGTGAACCACTTCATTGGGCTATCTTGTTGTTGTTGTTGTTGTGCTCTACATTGACATGGTCAAATTTATTGAGTTATACACTAGGGACGGGCATACATTTTTTAATATTATAATTGTTTATGCGAATATTATTTAGTCTCAAATATATTATTTCCCCTTGTTTTTACCGGCACCTACACTGTGTAGTGTATTGAGCTGCCTATTCAAATAGTTCCCAGTGACTATCTAATAGCAATTTTGTGATTTCCCCCCCCCCCCCCATCTCTATTATACACTCCTTTTTATGCCAGTTGTTTCTTTTGAAGAATTCACACATCCGTGTCTTTTCTGTTAGACGCAGAGAGAGACATGCCAAGACCATTGACATTGCACAAGAGGAGGTCCTCACCTGCCTTGGAATCCACCTCTACGAGCGGCTGCACAGGATCTGGCAGAAGCTGAGGGCAGAGGAACAGACCTGGCAGTTACTGTTCTACCTGGGAATCGATGCCCTACGCAAGAGTTTTGAGGTATCTAGAAATCTAGGGATCACTACCCTTTGCATATTTTCTGGGGTGTCTCAATCCAATCTTTGAGTCACAATCGGGGCTTTCCTTTTTTTAACTGATCGGTATCGGCTACATTAAGCTCAATCAAATTCAGATTATTTAGTGTTAATTATTTGTATTAAAAAAAATTAAACCATTAACACTTTGGATGCCAGCGACGCGTTTTGTCGTTAGTTCATGCCGCCAGTTGAGTGCCGGCAACGACTAATTGGGACGGGGAGAAAATCAGAGAAATCAAAAACAAAACAAAAAAAAGAAAAAAAAATGGAAAAGTTACAACAGACGATCGGGTAGTTACAACTGGAAGCAGAGCGCTCACTGTTACTGTTGAGACGAACGGAGCGAGAGAAACCTCCCTCTGGGCGGCGGGAACATGACTATGTGGGCTCACGTTCCTGACAACCTAGTTGTAGCTGCTATCCTTATGATTAGGAATGGTCATCCCATCAGCAAATTACAGGACCGGACTCCAGAGATTCAGGTTATGCCTACCTGCAGTGATCACATTTAGCCAAAAATGGGTTTAAAAACAAACAAAACAGATCTAGGCCAGCAGAGGAACATGTGCTCCCAGAGATTTCGGGATTCCCGTGGGATGGGAGAAAATTTCACTTTTAATCACGTGATTGGGAGTAAAAGTCAACGGGAGCCGACGGGAGTGGGAACTATGACAACAAAATCAACGGGAGTGAAAATCATGATGCAGTTATATTTGATTTCAAATCGACCCGGCACAGTAACCCGTCTCGTTAAGGAGCTCGCGATTCCTCAGAAACCCCCCAAAATGTTGTGCAATTCAGAGATGGGTCAAAATGGAGTTATTGGCAATTTTTGTGCCATTTTTGTGCCAATCTGTTAACTATTGTTAGATTGTCCGAATATTATTTTCCTCGCTGTGTGCGTCTGAGGGGAGGTGTCGGAGAGGAGACTCAAAGAGAGGAGAGGAGACGCAACAAAATCCATTCCGGGACAACGGGCCCAGTACTTTGTTGGCGGTGTGAAAATATGCAGAGAAACATTAATATCTTTGGAACCGTTTGTGTTTGTATCTGAATCAGGAGATTATCTTCTCTGTCACAATTGAAAGTATTTCTCTAAAAGCTGGCTGGCGCATAGAATAATCTACTCCAGTGCACTCTCCGCAAGACTGTAAACGTGTGCATAACATAGAGTATAGAGAGAAGGCGCTATAGCAGAGGTCCCCAACCATCGGGTCGTGGACCGGTACTTGGCCGCTGATCATTTGGTACTGGGCCGCAACGAAAGAATAAAGTTGTTTAAAATTAAATGTATTTTATTTTCATTAATCTTTCTGGTATTTAATTTTGAAAAAAAGTACTGCATATTTTTATACTGAGGAGGAAAAACGGAGCAGGGTTGGGTGGGAGTAAAAAGGGATGGGAGTGGGATTCTATAAAAGTTTGGCTTGGGATTGGGATGCGATCAGTCTTCTGTGGGAGGGAGTGGGATTTTTTTTTAACTAATTTGGGATTGGGATGAGATTATTTCTGTAGGAGGGAGCGGGAGTCAAAATCCACTCCTGTGTCAGCCTCTACAGTACACTTATCTTTTATATTTTGTTGATGAATTGTGGTTTTTGTGAGAGTCAATAAGTCACTTGTGTTATATCGACGCCCATGTGTCCAGATGGCCGTGGAGAAGATGCAGGGGTTCAGCCGGCTGGAGCAGTTTGTGGAGGAGCTGTCCGAAGAGGAGCGGGCCAAAGAGCTGAAACAAGAGAAGAAGAGGCGGAAACGAAAGAACCGACGCAAGAACGCAAAGGACAAGGAGGCAGAGGACAAGGAGAAGGGTCTGGACGAGGTAAAGCTGCTTGAGAAATACTCAGTTAAGTGTCCGGAACGGGACACTGCCCTTGCATTGCTTTCTAGAACGCCTCTCTTGTTTTCCCTAGTCATCTTATGATAGTAATTACCTTGTCCGTTTCAGGGTTCACTCGACTCCGTGGAGAGCACCTGCAAGGCCTGTGAAAGTGAGGAGGAGGATGAGGAAGAGGAGGAGGAGGCCGGTTCTGTAGCGGTCATCGCCGCCTCCTGTACCTGCCCAGCCGGCGCCGTCCTGGCCTCGCCGCAGGTCAAGAAAGGTAACAGCATCTTTAACATATCCTATCATTTGTATTTGACGTGTAATCGGCCCTCTCTTGGCACCGTGGCGTGTTTGACGTGAAGACGAGTGACTGCGCTGAAGAGGATCGGTGTGTTATCTTGTGTCCTCCTCCAGGCCTGTCTCCGCACAGCGTCGGGAGTGACTGCGGCTACTCCTCCAGCATGGAGGGCAGCGAGACGGGCTCGCGGGAGGGATCCGACGTGGCCTGCGCAGAGGGAATCTGCAACCATCACGAAGCCGGTCAGTTGTGAAAACCGCTCTGCAATCTGGTGATGGGATCAAAAAAACCCGAAAACCAGTTTGCAGTGTGATTTGACCACACAATCCTTTTATTCATATCTGATCTAACTTTTTTAAAATCTTTATCTTTTTGCTCTCTGAAGGAGATTACTTGTGTAGCCATCACTGTGCTGGAGAGAAGGAGGCGGACTGCTGTACAGAGTGTTGGGCTACCTCTGAAGAAAACACTAAGTGCAAGAATAAAAAGAAGAAACGAAAGGGCAATGAACAGGTGGGCAATAAGAAAAGAGCATTACACATTGAATACGCTTGTTTGCATAGTCTTTCCATATCAAATCGAAGTGTTTCCGTGTTTTCTTCAGGGACAAAAAGCTGACGCTTGTGTAACAGATGGGAATACAAGGGGGCACGTTGGTACAACATCGCACACTAGCCGAACCAAAGAAACGTGTCTCTCGTGTGACGATGGCACTGCACTGCGCTTACAGTGGGCAGAGCATCAAAAGCACGTCGGCCATGATCTCCGAGCTCCAGGAGCGAACACATGCGCCCAATTGAAGACGAGTAAGAAAAGTCTCGTGGAACTGCTGGTTAGTGAAATACTTACGTTTTCTTAGGAGCTTGGGTTGTTTACCATCTTATTTCACATTATTTGAACGCAGTCATTTTTATTCTGGCCATGAAGTAATTGTTTCTGTGCTTCGTGACGGGGGTTTTCTTGAAAACAGAAGGATTCTGATGTGACCTCGGACGACGAGAACTGCCTGACCCAGGATGAAATCCGGGCGTTTGTGGAAAACAACAAGTCCTTTTACCGCGACCGCAACCAGTACCGACAGCACCTGAAGGAGAAGTTCACCGACTACTGCACCGGGCAGAGCTAAGCCGATGTGCTGGGGCGTGGCCGGCCACTGCTAGAGTGTAGCTGTGCTCGTCTTTCTCACGCGAAACACTCAAACCACTGTCGCGCCTTTAGAAAATCTAAAGTTGAGGTAAAAATACGTTGTCCTCCTGTTCCTTTTTGTTTAAAGTAAATGTGACTCTCCATTTCTGTGGTTCTTCTCTTTCCCTTCATTGCTCTTCAACACAAAATGCGCCTCCTGTACCCGCCTTCGCACCCTGTAATACTAGTCCCCCCGCCTCCCCCCCCCCCCCCCCCCCCTCCCGACTGAACCTCGCTGTTTGTCATTGGTCTCATGTAGGGTCTTTTGTTGTTATGAGCAACAGTGGAATTGGTAATCAAGCTTTCAAGCTGTGACATTTAGGGATGACTTTTAGTAGTCTTATATTTAAGAAGGGTTTTCCTTTTTTTTTTTTCATTTCTGTTTTATTTCGTGACACTTTATTTTTAGCGGCAAACAGTTGTACCCATTTAAAATGTGTACAGAAGCAAACTGATCTAAATATAAAGATTTTACAGAAAATGAAGATCCATTTATAAATAAAAGGACTGGATGGACGTGCAATGTGAAAGATTTACTAAATAAAGAATATTTATTAATATGCATTATTAAGTTGTCTTGTGCATCTCTCTACAAGTTCATAGTTATTGGACAGTTACATACAAAGAAATCATAGAATTATCATGGCTTCTGATTCTGGGATGTAAGTCTTGTTTTAGTGCAATTTCATTCATCGTTTCAGGTTCTAGAAATGTCTAAAGCTTGTGGGGGGGGGGGGGGGGGTTCAACACTGTTCTTCCATGAGAAATGATCATTTGGTATTTTCTTGGAGAGAAAATAAGAACCTGCATAATCGGCAGGCAAGAGAATCTTCTGCTGTCTGTCTCCATGAAGAGAGAGCACCCCTGCTGTCTTACTCCTGGACATGCTCCAAGACAAGACACCTGTCTCCATGAAGAGAGAGGGCCCCTGCTGTCTTACTCCTGGACATGCTCCAAGACAAGACACCTGTCTCCATGAAGAGAGAGGGCCCCTGCTGTCTTACTCCTGGACATGCTCCAAGACAAGACACCTGTCTCCATGAAGAGAGAGGGCCCCTGCTGTCTTACTCCTGGACATGCTCCAAGACAAGACACCTGTCTCCATGAAGAGAGGGGGCCCCTGCTGTCTTACTCCTGGACATGCTCCAAGACAAGACACCGGTCTCCATGAAGAGAGGGGGCCCCTGTTGTCTTACTCCTGGACATGCTCCAAGACAAGACACCTGTCTCCATGAAGAGAGAGGGCCCCTGCTGTCTTACTCCTGGACATGCTCCAAGACAAGACACCTGTCTCCATGAAGAGAGAGGGCCCCTGCTGTCTTACTCCTGGACATGCTCCAAGACAAGACACCTGTCTCCATGAAGAGAGAGGGCCCCTGCTGTCTTACTCCTGGACATGCTCCAAGACACCTGTCTCCATGAAGAGAGAGGGCCCCTGCTGTCTTACTCCTGGACATGCTCCAAGACAAGACACCTGTCTCCATGAAAAGAGAGTGCCCCTGCTGTCTTACTCCTGGACATGCTCCAAGACAAGACACCTGTCTCCATGAAGAGAGGGGGCCCCTGCTGTCTTACTCCTGGACATGCTCCAAGACAAGACACCGGTCTCCATGAAGAGAGGGGGCCCCTGTTGTCTTACTCCTGGACATGCTCCAAGACAAGACACCTGTCTCCATGAAGAGAGAGGGCCCCTGCTGTCTTACTCCTGGACATGCGCCAAGACAAGACGCCTGTCTCCATGAAGAGAGAGGGCCCCTGCTGTCTTACTCCTGGACATGCGCCAAGACAAGGACACCTGGTCAATTGTGAACCTGACACACAGCGGTCCTTCAGGGCTGTGGCATTAATGGCTGTGTACAATAATGTCTATGATTGATTGATGTTTTTATTTTCGTGTCTTACATACAGATGTATGCCCAGCCCATATGGGCTTAAAAGACACAAACAATAAGTATATAATAGTATACTTGACAATAAGTTATATAGACTGTTATGTACCATGAGCTTGATCATGCCTGTGTCATTGGGCATGCAGGTGAGGGCTGCTAATTAGCTAATTACTGCTGATTGGATACCTGCTGGCAGGTTAAAACCAGTCTCTGGGACACACATGCAGGCTGTCTGGGATTAGAGGAGTGTGTTAACAGAGAGTTGTCACATTCTCTCATTCTGGTTCTTTAGTTTGTACCAGTAATTCCTTGTTGGAGTAGTATTTTGAGTTAAAACGGGTTTTGGTGTCGGTTTGCAGGTTGCGTGCCTTTGAGCCAGGGTCGTAACATAGACCAAGTTGGCCAAAAAAAATTAAATGTAATATAACAAGCCGTAAACAAAGAAACGAGGAATTCATATAGGATAGTGTGTTTTGTCTCAAGTGCCATGCTTTCTCCAAAAATCCTGCAAAACTGAAAATCTCCACAAAAAAACAACTGAACATACAACTCTCAAACTGCCAAAACAAATCCCGATTTACAAATTGAATTTTCTCAAATAAAGCCCTCCTCAAATCGGTGTACAAGGGGCAATAAAAAAAACAAAATTATTTTCATCCTCCCACATCACAGAACACACAACCGCTCCTCCTCAAGTTTACCTTGTAATCTAGTTACCCACTTCCACAGCCAATGGCAGGGTGCCAGACCTCAACTGAGCACACGGAGACCTCTGCCTTCTCTTTAAGTTTAACATTACATAAGGTTCAGTAAAATACTCCTCTTTAATTTGTGTGAATTAATTCCACAAATGCACATCTTCAGTCGATGCAAGAGCCACGTTTCCACATCAGTGATTGTTGGGATGGATCATATTTTTCAATACTATATTTTTGGTGGGACCTTGGCAGAAATTGCCAAAAGTAATGCTAAATAAACGTTCCCATTGCAGTCCCAATGTAAAAGGTTTTCTGTGTAAAATGTAGATAATACATCAGCGGCACGGTGGTGTAGTGGTTAACACTGACGCCTCACAGCAAGAAGGTCAGATTCAGATTCCTTTAATAAGCCATATGTGTAAACACATTGGTAATTGTTTCTGCATTTACAGTATGCATTTTTCCATAAATCTTTTTTCCCCACATAATAACAGCAACAACAGACACAGGACAAAGACAGTGGAGTGAAGGATTAATAATTTGAATAAATGTATATATATATATAAAGTGTAAAGTGCACAGTTCCAGGTCAGTCCCAGTGCAGTATTTTTGCCAGTGTCATTGTTATTGTGCCAGTGTCACTTGGGGCGGGGGGCGTGAGGCATTGATCAGCCTAGCGGCTGAGGGGGAAAAACTCAGTCTGTGATGAGCTTTCACAGTCTTTGGGATCCGCAGCCTTCTCCCAGAGGGGAGCAGGGTGAAGAGGCTGTGGGAGTGGTCGGCCATGATCTTTTTTTTCCCCTCTTCAGCAAAAACCACTTGGGGACCAGGTTTCCGTGTTGCCAGGTACCCAGGTGGGGTATCTCCCAGGCCTTTCTGTGTGGAGTTTGAATGTTCTCCCCGTGCTCAGAAGTGTCCCCCCCCCCCCCCCCATATAAGTGAAACCCAATGGAAAAACATGCACAACAGATCGCTAACGCTGTCGCGTCCCTGACGAAGACAGACAGGAGCACTTGGATTGTTCCTCCGGGGTGCTCCACTCCGCCCACTACAAACATGGGAACTCTTGCCCCTGTCCCCATCTCTCTGAGTGGTTGTCTCATAGTGTTGGCCAAGGTGGTGGATGTCTCGGGGTGATGGCCAAGATTGCAGTGACTGTCGGTTATAGAATAGAAATACTTTAATCATCCCGAGGGAAATTTGGCACTACAAATTGCTCACAGTAAACATTTAGGTAGACAAAACAAATCACGAATAACAAAAAATTGCCTAAGAATAAGAAAAAAAATAAGCCTAAGAATAACATAATAATAATAAACTACGGTCCGGGACCGGGATTCACATTTCCTATGTTATGTATGTACAATCTAATGTAAAATATACAGATCTACATTAAGTGTACAGTAAGTGTAATATTGACAATGTTGTTTTAAATGTAAAAGTCCAGGAAGACAGTACTGTCACTCTGTGCTCAGTGATGCAGTGAGGCACAGAGATACATTGTAAAGTCTGATGGCTGTCGGAATGAAGGACTTACTGTGCCGTTCAGTGCTACATTTTGGGAGTGTTAGTCTAGCACTGAACATGCTCCTCCTGTCAGCCAAGTCTGTGTATAGTGGGTGGGGGGCGTGTAGCTTAATCCCAGATTCTTCGCCGCACGCCAGTATGCTAATGCGCATTTCCTTTTCCTTCGCCCAGGTGCTCGCGAGGTGCTCGCGCGCGCATGCGCATGAGATCCCTGCTTGGTTCGACACATATTAACACGCTTTGGTTCATATTAATCACGCTTTGGTTCATATTCTTTGGTTCATATTAATCACATACACGCGATGGACGCAGCAGGCGATCACTGCTACTGTTTTTCAGCCGCGCCGAGGTACATGCATTTGTACGTCACAGGAGAGAAACCGTGTATTCAAAGAAAGCTATTAAAATAGTCTTTGAATCTAAATATACTTTCTTTGTAAAATTTGTCATAATGTAGCATTTGTGTGTGTAACGTACTGTAAAAAATAAATGTTTTTTCACAGGAAATTCACTTCTCTGGTCTGCATCCCCTTAACAATTGTGTGTATTGAGCCGTACTGTATTGTACCCATTCTGCAATCTGTTATTTTCATTCAATCAATTTTATGAATGACCGAAAAAACAATGTTACAAAGTAAAGTTGACAGCTGCGTTGTGTTATCATTACAATGTACAGGGAAATAACATTATGGCGTTGCGAGTGAATCGCGTCGCGATAATATACATGTATTCCATAATATGTAAAGTACAGTTGACAGCTGCGTTGTCCTCGTTTGGATAATATGTAAAGTACAGTTGACAGCGAGTGAATCGCGTCGCGATAATATACATGTATTCCATAATATGTAAAGTACAGTTGACAGCTGCGTTGTCCTCGTTTGGATAATATGTAAAGTACATATCAATCAATCATGTACCTCGGCGCGGCTGAATAACAGTAGCAGTGATCGCCTGCGTCCATCGCGTGTATATATGTGTGCTAATATGGCGCATTAGCGTTAATATGTGATTAATATGAACCAAAGCGTGTTAATATGTGATTAATATGATCGCCTGCTGCGTCCATCGCGTGTATATATGTGTGCTAATATGGCGCGTTAGTATGAACCAAAGCGTGTTAATGTGATTAATATGAACCAAAGCAAGTATGAACCAAAGCGTGTTAATATGTGATTAATATGAACCAAAGCGTGTTAATATGTGATTAATATGAACCAAAGCGGCGAACCAAGCGGGGATCTCATTCGCCTGGGCGAAGGAAAAGGAAATGCGCATTACCGTACTGGCGTGCGGCGAAGAATGCGGAAGCGTTCTGCGACTCTTCCGCTGGGATTAAGCTACACGCGGGTGGGGGGGGGGTTCCCTGATGGCATGGAGCTTAGCAAGGCTCCTCCTCTCCGCCACCACCGCTAGAGTGTCCAGCTCCACCCCTACCATGCTACTGGCCTTCCTGACCAGCTTATCAAGCCTGTTTGAGTCCCCCGCTCTCAGTCCGCTGCCCCAGCAGGCCACAGCGTACAACAAGGCACCCGCCACCACCGACTCGTAGAACATTCTCAACATCCTTGTACAGACGTTGAAGGACCTCAGCCTTCTCTCATTGGCGTCCTTAATGCATCCCACTATCGCAGAGTCATCATAAAACTTCTGAAGGTGGCAGGACTCTGACCAATAGTGGAAGTTGTTGGTGTAGACAGTGAAGAGGAAGGGAGTGAGGACTCTTCCCCTGTGGGGCCCCTGGTGTTGCTGACCCGTCTGTCCGACACACAGCTCTGTAGGCGCACATACTGTGGTCTGCCCGTCAGATAGTCAACAACCCAGGACACCAGGGGGCCCTCTACCTGCATCGCCTCCAACTTCTCACCTAGCAGCAAAGGTTGTATGGTGTCAAAAGCACTGGAGAAGTAAAAAAAAACATGACTCTCACAGTGCTCCCCGGCTTGTCTAGGTGAGTGTAGGCTCGGTTCAGCAGGTAGATGACGGCATCAGTCGGGGCTGGTAGGGGGCTGGTAGGCGAACTGGAGCGGGTCTAGGTGAGCTTGAATCACTGGGCGGAGTTGCTCCAGGACCAACCTCTCCATGGTCTATATGAGAGGTTAGAGCCACCGGCCTGTCGTCCGTGGACGTGCTGGGACGCGAGCACTTAGGGACAGGGACCACACAGGAGGTTTTCCACAATGTCGGGACTTTCTGCAGCCTCAGGCTCATATTGAATATGTGATGGAGCACATCACACAGCTGAGAGGCACAGGTTTTGAGTACCTTTGGGCTAACGCCGTCTGGACCCGTGGCCTTGCCTGTATTTATTTTGCTCCGCTCTTTATTCACCTGGTCTGCAGAAAGCCACACTGTGGGGGTCGCAGGTGTTGGGGGGAGGAGCGGGTCGTCATGCCGCGGGCGGGCAGAGAGGCTGCACCAGGGAGGGGGGGGGTTGCTCGAGGTGAGGGGCTGAGTTTTTTTTTTTTTTTATCAAATTTTTTTTATTATTATTTACATGAAACAAGACAACACATTAATCACAATCACAATACACAGAACTTCACAGGAAAATAACAAAAACAATAATAATACAGAAATAACAATTTATAAATTATAAAGACAAAAAGAAAAGAAAACAGAGTTCAACCTTTTTAAATTTTAAATTCAAGGGGATTGATTGATTGATTGAAAAGTTTATTAACAGATTGCAGAATGGGTACAGTACAGTACATCTCAATACATACAATTGTTAAGGGGATGCAGACCAGAGAAAGACTTTCGTCTTGTTTCCACCAGGGTCCCCCATTTTCAATTCATCATAACATATATGACATACATGACATACAGATAGACAGTACTGCTACATCTATACATTTATGACATATCAGATTTGCAAATACAGTACTGTTTGTGATACAAAAGTGTCCAGAAAAGGAGTGTATATACATTTGGCGTAGAAACTGTACATTGGAGGAGGTTGGTGGGGTGGGGTTGGGTGGGTTGGGTGAGGGCTGTACATTGGAGGTGGGGGGGGGGGGTTGGGTAGGGGACACACACACATTTTACACTGTACATTGGAATGTTGACAAAGCCTTACTTGGTCATTTACTGTACAACTAGGTTAGGACATTTGTAGGGGCCAGTTTCGAATTGCAGTCTCACGTAGGTGTTTTTTGAGAGTGTTTTTGAAGGTGGGTAGTGATTCACATTCCTTTACAGCTTTAGGCAGGGCGTTCCACATTGATGTGGCATAATTGCGAAACGTGTTTAGTCCCTTGTTTGAGCCGAATCTGGGTTTTACATGATTTGTGGAGCTCCCTCTGGTGTTGTGATCGTGGTATTCACTGACCTTTGGGAAGTATTTTGACATGTACATGGGTACCTTGGTCGCGTAGTGTATCTTGTAGACCAGGCCCATTGCAAGTTGCTGTACTCTGTCGTCTACTCTAAGCCATCCTAGGTTGTCAAAGTGGGCAGGGGTGAGGTGGGTTCTAGGAGTCAGGTCAAGTAGTAGTCTGACTAGCTTGTTTTGAGATGTTTGTAATTTGTTTTTTAGTGCCTTTGAGGTGCTTTGGTACCATGAGGTGCAAGCATAGTCGTAGTACCCTTGAATGAGTGCTCCTGCTAGAGTCTTCAGGGTATTCTTGTTTACCAGAGAGGAGATCCGGTACAAGAATCGCGTTCGTTGGTTGACTTTTTTTATTACATTGGATGCCATTTTGTCACAGGAAAGATTAGCCTCTAGGATGGAACCCAGGTAGGTAATTTCATCTTTCCTTGTGACAATATTGTCACCCACTGTAACCGAGAAGCCGTCAGTCTTGCTGAGTTTGTTATTTGAACCGAAGAGAATGGACTCTGTTTTGCCCATGTGTAATGATAGTTTGTTGTCGGCGAGCCATATGCAGATTTTGCCTAGTTCCGAGCTGAGGGCTTTTTCAACCTGTAACTTGTTCTTGTCAGAGACCAGCAGGGCTGAGTCATCCGCAAACAGGAACAAGTTGCAGTCACAAGCTGACGACATGTCATTTGCATAAATTAGGAATAGTAGCGGTCCTAGTATGCTTCCTTGTGGAACACCACAGCTCACTGTGAGGGGGGGGGATAGGGTACCGTTTACTTCCACCATCTGTTCCCTCCCCTCCAGGTAGGATTGTATCCAGCTCACTGATAAACTATCAAAACCAATTGCTTTTAGCTTGTCAATCAGAATGGTGTGATTGACAGTGTCGAAGGCCTTTTGTAGGTCCAGCATGACCATGCCGCAGTATTTGCCCGCGTCCACCTCTTGTTTGATGTGGTCGTTCAAGTAGAGAAGGCATGTGTCAGTGGAGTGGGATGTTCTGAAGCCAGATTGGAATTCGTAGATTAGATTTTTTTCCGCGAGGTATTTTTCGATCTGTTCGTATACTATTTTTTCCATGACTTTCGAGATGGATGTAAGGATAGAAACAGGGCGGTAGTTACCCGGGTCTAATTTGCTGCCCTTTTTGTGCAGGGGTGTTACTCTCGCAATTTTGAAGTCCTTGGGGACGTGTCCCTGTTTTATGGAGAGGTTTATTATGTGTGTGATGACTGGGGTGATGGCTGCTGCTGAGTCTCTGAGGAATTTGGAGGGGATGTTGTCATGGCCAGTGGCCTTGTTTGGTTGGAGGGCGCTCAGTTTTTTGAGTACCTCATCTGTAGTTACTATTTCCAGTTTGAAGTCGTCTTTGTGGACGCCTAGGTTCCTGTAGTATGCTACTATGTGTTCTACCCCATACTGCCCTGAGTGGGAGGGTAGTTTGTTTACCAGTGTTGTGGCTATGTTTGTGAAGAAAGTGTTTAAGTAATTGGCTACATCCAGCTTGTCTGTGATGAGCGTGTTGTCCGTCTTTATGTTTATGTTTGAGAACCTGGTTTTGAGTTTTTTACTGCAGCCTAGTTGATTGTTGAGTAATTTCCAAAGTTCACGTGGTTTATTTTTGTTTTCCTCGGTTTTGTCATTGATGAAATTTTTTTTTGCAGTTTTGATCATGGAGTTTACGTCATTTCTTACTATCTAATAAATGACCAAATAGTGAAGAAATAGCTAAATAGCTGCCCCCCAATAAAATCCCCAGTTAAATTCAAGACATCACAAAAGACAAGACAGACAAGACATTTCCTCCTCCCCTTCCCACGAGACCGCCGGACTCCCCCGAACAAGCACCCCAACCCCGCTCAGCCGCACACGGCGGTCCTGACCTTCTCAGCTGCTGCGAACCACAGGTCGGTGAGGGGCTGAGAGTTATGTGCACCTCTGTGATCATGGATCAGCTTCATTCCACCTTCTGTCTGACCTGCAGCGTCGAACCATACCTGCTCTGCCTTGACCTATTCTGAGTGGTTTCTCCTGCCCACCGGGGCATATGGCCCTGAGTCGTCGTCTTGTATCCCATCCTGTACATATGCTTGCAGTTGTTCTTCTTAGTTCTATTTATTACTTGATTTCGTGATTCTCATACTCTAATTCTATTCACATAATATGCTTACTACATGTATCTATTCTATTCACATATATGCTTACTACATGTATCTATTGCTATGTCCGCCCATCACAAACACGCAAACTGTCTAACGCCTGTCCCCGTCTCCCTATGAGTGGATGTCTTGTGGTGATGACCGGAGTGGTGGACGTCCCGTGGTGATGGCTGGGAGGATGCGATCCTTTCTACGTCGCCCCCATACCTCAAATGGATCCATCATCGGCTCTATTCTATTTTCAATCTTTCTAAATGTTCTTATGTACTCCAGTTGCTATTGCATTGCCTGTGGTGCTTTTTTCCTATTGCTAGGTTTTTAGTGAGTTTTTCCTTACCTTTACGTGGGGTATGTCTGGGAGTGTTGCATTTATTTATTTTACATTTTATTTAGGATTTCATGGTGTTTTTAGTTTTGTTCTTGATTTATTGTGATGTTTCTTCTTGACTTCTTTAAAGAATATGTGTCCGGCCCATGTGGGACATTAATGTGTGTTGCCGGCCCTTACAAATAAATGTTATTTCTTTTATAGCCGATACAGGTAGGTTATTACTTATTCTGTTTTATTTTAAAAGGACAAATACTTGGTGGTCTTGTGGTAGTTAACACTTTGATCGCCGGGGTTAAATTCATAATTTACCATCCCTCGCCAGCCCTATTTAACATGGAGAAGTTCCCCTTCTTTGCAGGGCTATAACTTTTTAAATTGTATTGCTAAATTGACATTACTATGGCCCATTCAACGTCCTATATCTATAGACCACTACACTTCCGCGTTACATTGAAATCAGGGAGGAGATTGCGGGGGGGTCAAATGAATGGATGTGGACGAGAGCCGTGATGGAAGTGGTTGCCGATACGGCTGTGGGGGTGCTAGAGACATGATCGAATAGACGTTTATGCGCCTCGCTCTCCTGAACACGGCGTGACCCATAACTAATCGATCAGAAATAAATCGGCAGAGAAAAAGCCCATTTTAAAGCACCTATTCCGCATGGACATGCGCAGAGTGCCCATGGAGTCTGGACGACGCGAGATGACGCTCGAATGAATGTGGACTGTTCTATCAGAGGGGGGAGCTTCGGTGGCCAATGTCCTTTCAGCCGAACAGGATAATGAAAAAATGATCCCACTAAATGGCCAGACGCGTCTTATGGCGACATCTACAATTACCTCATTGAGTCTACAGGTAGACTAATGTTTATATTTAAGTGCAGCCACTTACATGACCATCGAAGCTCCCCCCTCTGATGGAACAGTCCACATTCATTCGAGCGTCATCTAGCGTCGTCCAGACTCCATGGGCACTCTGCGCATGTCCATGCGGAATAGGTGCTTTAAAATGGGCTTTTTCTCTGCCGATTTAGTTCTGATCGATTAGTTATGGGTCACGCCGTGTTCAGGAGAGCGAGGCGCATAAACGTCTATTCGATCATGTCTCTAGCACCCCCACAGCCGTATCGGCAACCACTTACATCACGGCTCTCGTCCACATTCATTCATTTGACCCCCCCGCAATCTCCTCCCTGATTTCAGAATCCCGGAAGTGTTACGGTGGTTTATTGTTCAGGGTGTAGCAACGTTATACTTTTTCATTCACATATTCATACTAAAATACGGTCTAAAGTATAAGTATGTTTTTATCGTTTTCTGCAGCTTTCTCCAGAACTTGATTTATAGCCCTAAATGCATTATATTGATGATCAAATACAGTTTGGTAGGAATCTGTGCGAGATAAAAAATTTCAACTGGACGTGCTTCTAGGAGTTACTACGTATGATCTGATGTTGACCGGATGGGGGGGGGGGGGTCGCTTATAATTCCGTGGGCAACGTTATATCATTCATCTAGTGTGGGTGATATGATCATTAGAGCAGTTAGTATCGAAGACATTAAAAAATAACGCTGAAACTCACCGTAGCTTCCTCGCGCCGCTGGGAGATGAGCGTGGAACAGACATTTTTCTATTATGGGATGTCGAAATATCCGATCCATTTCCAGGTTGTATAATAGTATATACGTTCAAATCATGTTGTTTATCGAGTTATTGGTAACCGATCGACATCCATTGTGTCAAGATGGAGTCCTGCTAATGATAGCGAGTGCCCGGACGAAATATGGGTGAGCACCACTTCATCCGCATCACTTCCTGTTTGGGCGAGCGGCCGATTGGCCACCAGATGGCGCTCTTGAACCGTTGGAGAATTGAGAGGGGCTCACCAGTACATATAATGTCTCCGGGGGAGAAATATGATTTCGATCACAGATTCTTTCTTTCAATCTCCCGTTTGCGTGTGTGGCGCGCTGCAGGTCCCCCCCCCCCCCCCCCCCCCCAAGTGCTCTCTCTCCCTCTCTCTTCCTTTCTCTCCCTCTCGAGTATGAGGAAATGGTTTCGCTGTGTACACTCAGTCTAGGTAGAATGTGGGCGGGCATTAGCTCCAACCACAGAGCCAATCGCATCACTGTGCGCTACCCGCTACCCACAGCCCGAATGACGTGACTCAGGCCTTCAAATCAAAATGACCCGATTTACTAGAGGACGAAAGGGGCTGGGCTGAATCGGAGCAATCCGCCAATATGGTATTTAGACCCTAAAACACATTGATACGAACTCATATTACTATAATACAATGCTAGAGACTGAAAAATGACATTTATAATACATAGCCCCTTTAAAGTGTTAATGGTGCTCAAGTCCATGGGGTATTTGTTCAGTTTATACAATATTAAGGCTGTCTTAAATACTACAAAGCTTCGTTCAATGGGCACGGGATTCGAACAGGAAAATAACATTTGAATATATTAAAAAGATAATAATAATTTATTAATTTCTTTCATCCCCCCTCCCACCTGCAAAATCTTGCGCCTCCAATGCAACGAATGTCATACGCCTCATTAACTCTGCCTCTCTTTGTTAACTACAACAAGCAAAAAACAACAAAGTTGACCAAAGTGCTGTACAAGTCCCACAACATAAGATATTAAAAAAAAATTAAAAATCTCGGCTTTGAAGGTCAGGCCTATACAATATGGATGCTATTTTCCTCCCCTTATTTGAGTAAAGATTGAAAGTGAGAATCTTTTTATTATGTTTTGAAACTGAAAGATAAACTCTTTAGATGAGATAAACCTTGCAGTGATCATAGAGCACAAGTATATATAACATAATATCAGTTTACAATTGGAGTAAACACATAATTTTAAGATGGAAGTAATTGAGGATAAAGCACATGGCATTCACTAAATTTTGATATATAGCACCATGACTTATATTATATCATTCCAGTTGTTTCCATCTTCCAGATCAGCCCCTCATGTTCAGACTGAGATGGATCTGAAGGCCTGTGATCTGAGTAGGTTGGTAGTGGTACACATAATGACTAGTTTTTATAATATTTTAAGGGACTAGGGACAAACCAAAGAGTTTACAATTATGTTTACCCAAGATAGGAGACATGGACCACCGGTAAAACCATTACACAAAGGAAAAAAGGTTATGGCAAAAAAAAGCATTTAAGTTGTACTTCCATGTTAGCTCATCTGTAGAAAATGTATTCCAGTAAGATAATTCCAACTATTGTACACACCCTATATTTATAGATATAGTACAATGCATTATAACAGTAAAAATAGAAGTAAAACGCCATACATTGGCCTCAGTTTAGAACTGGACCATTGGTTCCATCCCAGAATGGCAATTCATTATGACACGTCGCATCTACTGTTTTAGCCATCTAATGGGTTCCCTGAACCAGGATTGAGAAACACTGGGCTAGGACACCATTCAATATAAAAAGGTCAACAACGGCAACAATAGTGTACATTAAACTTTATTTAAAAATCAGACAAGAACTTTTTTAACAACGGCAACAAAGACCGATATCGGGAGCAGGTAGTCCAAGTGTGGTGCCTTGATAACCTCCAGCATCTAAAAGACCTAATTAATTATGCAGAAATGATGAACATATCACACCCATACTCCATTCTCTACTGGCTTCCCTTCAGGATAGAGTACATGGTCTCCCTCCTTACCCATCAGTGCATGATCCACAGCAACGCCCCCTCCTATCTAAAGGAACTCATCGACCCTCGGACCTCCACCCGATCCCTCCGTTCTGGAAACTCAAAACACACTCAAATCCAAACACAAGACGAACTGGGCCTTCTGCTCAGCTGCTCCTCGGCTGTGAAATGCCCTCCCCGACCATCTGAGAGCACCACAGTCTGTTAAGGCATTTAAAACGGGACTAAAAACATTTATTTTTAACAAGGCATTTGCCTAAATGGACCTACTCATGCCTCATCATATTATCTTTATCTCCATTCATGTAGCACTTTGAAATTTGTTACAAATATAAAGTGCATTACAAATAAAATGTATTATTATTATTAATGAATCATAGATTTAAGGCACAACCCCCCTCCACGTCTCAGGACAACCAGAACAGTAACTGACTCATTCACATGTCTTCAGCATCATCAGCAACACACTCGCGGCACAGTGGTTTATTTTAGTTTAACACTGTCGCCTCACAGCAAGAAGGTCCGGGGTTCGATTCCCGCTTGGGGACCAGGTTGCCGCGTTGCCAGGTACCCAGGTGGGGTATCTCCCAGGCCTTTCTGTGTGGAGTTTGCATGTTCTCCCCGTGCGCGCAAGCCGACAGGAGCACTTGGATTGAGCCCCAGGCGAGGCCCATGCCACAGCCCATGTCTACTCCCGGCTGCCCTTGAGGGGAAGGACGACGGGATGGGTCAAGTGCAGAGACATTTCATCGGCGACTCAATGCATGTGTGCGCACGTGTTCCTATGTGTCGCCCCTCTTGCATATGTGTGTCTTAATCTGCATGACAAATAAAGACTTCTTCTTCTCATATGGAATATCCAAAAAGCCCAGCAAAGACCGTTTTTCCTAAGACAAGTAAAACAAAGTCCCCTCCTTCAGTTTTACACAGCTATCATTGAGAGCATACTCACCTCATCCATAACAGTTTGGTAAGGCAGCAGACAGTCACACATGCAGAAAACTGTAGTGCAGACAATAAGTCATCCAAGAACATTGACCCCCAATCACTAGATCACACACACAACGCAATAGTTACTTGAAGTTCCCCACTGCAATATGGACTCTGAACACTTCTCACTAACCCTGACGGATGTAAAAAATACATCTGTATATTTACAGTATATATCTCAAATATTGTCTTTGAATTTTTGTCTTGCGGAAATCTGAATAATGTCAATGTCTGCTGTGCTAGTCATTGTGTCTAATGTGAGGCTGACATCCGCCTGTGTCTGATGATGTCACCGACGCTGTTGTATCTGAGCTCCCCCCATGCTGTACCAAAAGCTAATTCCACAGACCTCGGTCGTGCAGTCATTACAAATCATTGATTGATTGACTGTTTTAAAGAATGCTCATCATTGCCTCTCGTATCCGTTGTGCGCTGCCTTCCCGGGGCGTCTTAAAGACCTCCGTGTCCGGCTCCTCTGGGAAGTCAGTGGCAGCGTCGATGGTCCACTCTGCCAAAAAGTTGTCTTCGCGCATCTCGCAAATATTGTGCAGTATGCAGCAAGCTGTAACAATGTCGGGCATTATAGAAATGTCCACGTCACAGCGCTTGGCGAGGCACCTCCACCGGCCCTTCAAATGTACAAATGCATTTTTGGACGCCATTCGAGCGGAGCTTAAACAGTAGTTGAAGGTCTTGTATTTGGGAGTCAGCCGATCCTGCTGGGTGAACTCCTTCATGAGCCATTTCTTCAGGGGGTACGCTGCGTTTCCCACGAGATGGACGGGTACCTCCACGCCGTCTACAGTCGTGGATTTCTGTGCAGAAAAATGTTATACAGATAGATTTGCTATGGGTTAGACTGTCACCTACTATACTATGACTGTCCCGTCATCCAAACTTAAAAACGTTGGTGATCGGGCCTTCTCACGCACTGCACCCGACTCTGGAACTCCCTCCCTCAGACCATCAGAGACCCCCCCCCCCTCCAAAACCCACCTGTTCTCCCTAGCCTTCAACCCCCCCCCCCCCCCCCCCAACCTGTTTTGATGTTTGTTACTGTTTCTGTGTATCTCATGCTGTTTCCCTGTTTCCCCTGTGGTCTTATGTTCCTTTTTGTTTCTTTGTTTCTCTGCCTACTGTCAGCGATTTCGGGTTCTTGAGAAGCGCTATACAAATAACATTTATTATTATTATTATTTATACTGAGGTGCTGGTGGAAACGCACACAAGGTCCACCACAAAATGTGGTGGACCTAAATACCTAGCGTGTATTTTTGCAGGTCTGTGAAAATGCTTAGCTGAGCTGCAGCCTGGGAAATGGAACATTGTCATTGTTGATACATACCTCACGGGGAAACAAGTGACCGTCTTGTTCTTCTGCCATCTGAAAGAGAGGAGAGTTGCAAAGCACTGTTGTGTCGTCTGTTTGACCGCGACACCCCACGTATATATCTGTGAAGCTGAACCAAAAGAAACCACCATGAGCAAAACATATAGTACACACCACATTCTAGCAGTTAATATTTTGCTACAATAACAGTACACTACAATCCAATTAATACAGGTGTAAGAGAGTAAAATTCCTAGAAACTAGAAACAACAAGTAAAAATAGTAGTTAAAAAATACAATAATAATATTGATAATAATGTGTGTGTGTGTAAAGTGCTGTGCGTAGGCTCTGCTTTCATTCTCTGTATGCACAGCTACGTCTGTGTGCGTGTATGTGTGTATTGTAACGGGCTGACTGAAGCTAATAATTAATACATGTATAAAATAAATGAATGCATGAATGAATGAAAAATAACAGATTGCAGAATGGGTACAATACAGTACGGCTCAATACACACAATTGTTAAGGGGATGCAGACCAGAGAAAGACGTTTGTCTTGTTTACATCAGGGTCCCCCATTTTCAATTCATAGTGAGATTTATGACATACACGACAACATACATGACATCATGACATTGATGGCATAGGGACATACACATACAGGTATATAGTACTAGTGTTACATTTGTGACATACGATATGCAAATATACAGTACTGTTACCCATAGATCCTAACAGAGAATATATACATGATATGATGGGGAGGAGACTGTACATTAGGAGGGGGTGGGTGGGAGAAAATACTTACATACTTACATATAATCATTCTTACCAGAAATTGTGGTCTACAACCGCCTGCAGTACAAGGTAATACCATCCTTTACGATTGTAATAAGAAGCCGCATCACGCCTGGGAAAAACAACTGGAATGTGGCTTCTGTCGATGGCACCCGCACACATGGGATAACCTCGCTCTGCAAATCCATCGATGGTCGTCTGAAGCTGTTCCCCTTTCGGCAGGGAAATGAAACGCTGGAGTAGGTTGTCCTTTAGAGCAGCTGTAACTTGACGCACTAGGCAACACACGGTAGACACTCCTACGCCAAAGAGACTGCCAATTGTCCTGTACTCCCTCGGCGTGGCATACCACCACAGGACAATTGCCAGTCTCCGACACGGCTCCAGTGGTTTTCGAAAACGTGTGAGCTTTCGCGTCAGCGCGGGTTTCACCAGACTCAACACGTGCTCAAAGGTACAGCGGGACATGTGGAAATGGCGTTTCCACTGCACGTCGTCGAAGTTCTGCAGGACATCCGTCCAGAATGTCTCTCCGCATGGTTTCTCGCGCGTCCACACGACCCTCCTACTCTGCTGCCGCTGTATGGAAGCAAAGGAGTGACAGAAGTATTTGAATTTTTTCAGACACAGAATTTATAGCATAGAAAATAATTACTTTGAAAACATGTATCCGAATTTTTTTCAGACACCGAATTTATACAGCATTGAAAATAATTACTTTGAAAATCATGTATCTGAATTTTTTTGCTCCGAATTTACCCATGTGAAATAAAAAGTCAGTGTTTAAAATTCAATGTAAAAAAATTCGAATGCATAATTGCGGTGTTAAAAATTCGATGTAAAAAATTGCGATGTAAAATCCGAGCTTCCAGACCCCACTGTAAAGCTGTGTTAAACCCATATTGTACGCTGGGTATCTTTGAAATTCATATCTGATATATTTTTGACACACCCCCACGCCAACGTTCACGCTTGGTTGGTATTTTCTAAAGTGGTCGCATCCCATGAGCAAGTGACTGCGGTCACAAAAGCCCCAGGCTTGCAAACCGCAGTCACGTAAGGGGCTACCGGGCTACCTGCTGCTGCCGGACACAGAGGAGAAACGCAGCTGCCGCTCTCTTCCTCCGGTGGGATCTCCGCGCACGGAGTGTCGCCGCCTCGTACTCTCTTCTGCTCGCCCGTATATTGTTCTCTACTCTTTCGTCGATCTTGCGGATACGTTCGAACACATGATGTAGTATCGTTACCAACGCCAACGCGGTCACCATTGTTGTTGCGTCTGGGTCTGCAGCAGCAGCAGCAGCCTCGTCGTCCGCCATCTTCGATCACGTGATGTAAACAACGGAAAACACCAGTCGATGACGTGCGAATCGTTAACCCTTTCACTGCCACACTACAGAAGGTTGATTGCTTGATTGATTGAAAACTTTATTAACAGATTGCAGAATGGGTGCAATCAGGGGCGTAGCTGGGGGGGGGGGGTAGCTTAGGATGATTCCAAGGGCCCAGCACTGAGAGGGGGCCCCCAAACAATTTTTTTTTTTTTTTTTTTTTTTTAAACTAGACATCACTCGGGTGTATTATTGATGCTCTCATTGATACTATGTTTGTTTCTGAAGTGTGTGTGTGTGTCTGTGTGTGAGATATATAGAGAGAGAGGGGGGGCTTTGGTAGACTATTGCATTGGTCCATTCATTGAAGATGAACGCAATGCGACATCCTTTACTAGGCTCACCCACCAACAGTGCAGGTGCTGAACTGCTGATCCGAATGTATAGGTAAAAACCATATTATGCGTTTTCATCAATAAAAAAATGGCCAAAAAATTTCTGCTCGCATTCACTGGGGGCCTACAAATACATTCTTTCATGGGGCCCAGAATCTGGAGCTACACCCCTGGGTGCAATACAGTACAACTCAATATACACACAATTGTTAAGGGGATGCAGACCAGAGAAAGACTTTCGTCTTGTTTACATCAATGTCCCCCATTTTCAATTCATCATAACATATATGACATACATGACATACAGATAGACAGTACTGTTACATCTAGACATTTATGACATACCAGATTTACAAATACAGTACTGTTTGTGATACTAAAAGAGTCTAAAAAAGACTCTACATTTGACGTAGAAACTGTACATTGGAGGAGGTTGGGTGGGTGGGGGGGGGGGGGGGGACTGTACAACTGCAGCAAAACTGTACATTGGAATAGTTAACCCTTTACTATCACACTACCGACGGTTAATAATTTTGACCATATTATAAACACATCTATGGTTTTGACCGTGTAATTTCTGTAACAGACCCATCCACATGTCTATTTATATGGTTGCTCTACATCTAAACCTGTTCGCCACTTTCCACACAAAGTATTTCCCCCAAGTTCAGCGTCTCCGTTGGGCTATAATCACAAACTTGAAAAACGATCCTCTTGATGGAGCTGAAGAAAATCAAACAGAACTCCGGGAGCTGGAAATCCTGGGACAGAAGGAGGAACACGGAACAAGAAGAGTCGCCAAATCTCTGATGGTCTTCATCCAACAGGGACGTGCACAGGACTTTAGAGGGGCAGGTGCTCAAAGGCTGAAAAGGGCACTATACCTGATTTTTAAGGGCCCTGGGGTTTTGGTGATCAAATATTGAATATTGAACTATAATAATCAGTGCAGGAGCTCACTTATCCTTGAAAGACACTTTTATCACTGACTTAAAAGGCCCATACATCTCCATAAATGTTCAGGGGGGAGGGAATAAGTGCTTACCCTACAGACCCCAAGAAGTGCTGTATATTCTGTATTGTTTAATATAAATGCATTTTTTATTCGAATCCAGATTTGTATTTGAGATTCCCAAATCCCATCGGACTTGACTTTCTTCATGTCCCTCAATGAGTGTAATACCAGCATTCAACTGTATGCGCCACAACGGTTTCTATCATCATCATCATCACCACACCCACGCTATGCATAAAATATATAGGTCGGCGGAGAGGCACGCTGAAGAGGCCGTGCAAACTGCAATGGAATATGGGGCATCTCTCTCTCTTTACCTAATATTTAGATTCTATCCTGACATTTTTCAGTTGGAAGGGCAGTCTATATGTGTAACGGTAAAAATTGAAAATTAAAATTAAAAATCTTCAAAAAGGGCACTTTTTTATGAGGCTCAAAAAGGCAGGTGCTCAAGGAGGAAAATACTGTACAATGGCAACAACGTCCCTGAAGTGTCTACCTGAAGTGTCCCCCTCCTCCCCTGGGATCTCATGCACTGTCTACCTGACTGCCTGTTCCTGAGGGCAGAGCAGCGACGCGGGGCGGGGCTCCCTCCAGTGCCATTAACCTGCAAAAACATCAACACCGACTGCTTGGGCTCATGAATGGAACGAGTCGTATTTATTTGTCCAAATGATCACATTTTAATCAATACTTTAAAAATAAATAATAAATAAAATAAATAAATAAAAAATAAAAATCAACACAAATCATGTACCTGTCATAGCATTCAATTTTGGTCAAATACATTTGACATATATTATATTTAGAATTTTAGATGCTTTTAGATACAATACAATTGTAATTCTTTCAGAGATTCAAAAAGTATTTGAATGAATGAATAAATGGATATTCTTGTTTAGTAATTAACTATAAACCCTCTGATCACACGACTTGTGCTAAAAATATAAAAACGTTACACTTTTCAAATCACTTATGGGCCCCAGGGGTTAGTTATAGCTCTGTTGCTATGAATTCATCATTTAAGATTTAATAAAAATTAAATTTCCCCCTCATCGCCCAATTTATTGTAGGAGTGCTGTTGTGAGGATGTTTTAACAGGCGGTGTGTAACAGTTGTAACAGTTACATTTTGTTCCTTGCTTGCGTTCTGCTCTATGGGATATTACCTCGTTACTTTTACAGATTCCGCTACATGCACTTTACACTTGTCCGGCCACGCCCTTTTCCGCCTATAATTTATGCATATAAGCGAGGGGTGTGACCGTATTTCCTACCTTGTCAGTAGATGTAGTACAGGAGGAGAAAGAGAGGGTGTGGGGGGAGAAGTTGAATGAATGAAAACTTTATTTAACAGATTGCAGAATGGGTACAATACAGTATGGCTCAATACACACAATTGTTAAGGGGATGCAGACCAGAGAAAGACGTTTGACTTGCTTACATCATTTTCAATTCATAGTGACATTTATGACATACACAACATATATGACATCATGACATTTATGGCATAGGGACACATGACATACAGGTATATAGTACTGTTACATTTGTGACATATATACGATATGCAAATATACAGTAGGCTACTGTTACCCATAGATCCTGGCAGAGAGTATATACATATGATGGGGAGGAGACTGTACATTAGGAGGGGGTGGGTGGGTGGGAGAGAAATATACATACGGTGGGGAGAGAATATATACATACAGTGGGGAGGAGACTGTACATTAGGAGGGGGTGGGGGGGTTTGGACATTTACGGTGGCCAGTTTCTAATTGCAGCCTCCCGTAGGTGCTCTTTAAGAGCGGTTTTGAATGTGGGTAGGGATTCACATTCACATTCCTTTACAGCTTTGGGTAGGGCGTTCGGGGTGTAAAGAACTTGAGTAATTGTACTTCGTTACAATACTTAAGTACTGTTTTGGGGGATTTGTACTTTACTCAAGTATTATTAGTTTTGTATACTTTGTACTTTTACTCAATTACATTTCAGAGAAAAAAAACATACTTTTTACTCCTTACATTTAAAATGCAGACCTACAAAGTACAAATCTCGCAGGTCCAACCATTTTAATTGGTATATTTGTTTCTCTGGCCGAACTAACGTTAACGTTATTAATCCTGCAACCGCAGGTAAACAGCCAATCAAATCCCCATCAATTGAAAATGAACCCGCCCATACCCATGCTGATTGGTCCTTGTGCAAGACTAGAAAGCAGGGATTTTTTATTAAACACCTGCTATCAGAAGAATAGACAGTCAGATCCGCATTATGCTGTGGTTAATATTGTGATATTATTCAGGGTACTCCAGTATTCTGTCTTTAATATTGTGATATTATTCAGGGTACTCCAGTATTTTGCCTTTAAGTGATATTATTCAGGATAATCCAGTATGCTGTGGTTAATATTGTGATATTATTCAGGATACACCATTCTGTTTTTAATATTGTGATATTATTCATGCTGTGATGTGAATGCCATCCATGTTAGTTTACCTTCAATGGAGAAGTGCATTAAATAATTTTAATGCAAAAAAAGTGTCCTCTGTTCTTTCATTTCAACATTGTCTATCGCAGAACACATTCCATTGTGGGCAGAGTGTATGCTTGGTTTCATTCCAGCCTTGCGTAAACACCAGCTGATGATTTCACTAATTGGCTCACCTCTTCAACTAACTCACCTGGTGCAATGTATAGTTCAAATGAAAACTTGGCCCACAATAGAATGAGTTTGAGACCCCTGGTCTATCCCTTTTTTTTTTAAATGTACTTTTACTTTTTAGTACTTAAGTACATTTAAAAGTAGGACTTTTTGACTTTACTCAAGTGTGTTTTTAGCCAGATACTTTGATTTTTACTTGAGTCAGATTTTAAGACGGTACCCATACTTTCACTTAAGTATAATTTCTGGGTACTTTTTAAACCCCTGCCGCGTTCCACATTGATGTGGCATAATTGCGAAACGTGTTTAGTCCCTTGTTTGAGCCGAATCTGGGTTTAACGTGATTTGTGGAGCTCCCTCTGGTGTTGTGATCGTGGTATTCACTGACCTTTGGGAAGTATTTTGACATGTACATGGGTACCTTGGTCGTGTAGTGTATCTTGTAGACCAGGCCCATTGCAAGTTGCTGTACTATGTCGTCTACTCTAAGCCATCCTAGGTTGTCAAAGTGGGCAGGGGTGAGGTGGGTTCTAGGAGTAAGGTCAAGCAGTAGTCTGACCAGTTTGTTTTGAGATGTTTATAATTTTGTTTTTAGCGCCTTTGAGGTGCTTTGGTACCATGAGGTGCAAGCATAGTCGTAGTACCCTTGAATGAGTGCTCCTGCATGCCCCTAGCGGCGGCCCTGGTTGTAGCTATGTTAATAAATTCTGAATGGCCTTAACGTTAGTTGGGTATGATAGCATTGAATAGCATCAACGCTAGCTGGATTTGAAGGCGTATGCTATGGAAGTCCCCTGCGGCTCCACTTTGTTGAAATGTACATACTATGGCTATAGGATAACCACCGGTTAATTCACGATTTTTTATTGGTTTGTCATGACAAACCAATTACATAATCCAACATATGTGTAAGAAACTAACATATTCCAGTTAACGGTATATTTTTTTAATGATTCGTTACGGCAAAATCAATACCTCCATTTGTATAAATTACGTTAACTCGAGGATAGTAGAGGCAGAACTAGGCGTAACGCGATTGGCGCAGAGAGAAACGTCAGTGGCCAATCAGATCGCGGAACCCGAACGCGGCGAAATCAATACCTGCATTTGTATAAATTACGTTAACTCGAGGATAGTAGAGGCAGAACTAGGCGTAACGCGATTGGCGCAGAGAAAAACGTCAGTGGGCAATCAGATCGCGGAACCCGAACGCGGAACTGCAACTCCGTTGGTAAAAGACTACACGCACGACGCGTCCCGGAGGCATCTATTCTTTCCCCAATACATTTCCAGTTCTGCGTGCGCGTTCTGCGATCTGATTGGCCACAGACGTTTCTGGTGCGATCTGATTGGCCACTGACGTTTCTGTGCGCCCAATCGCGTGACGAGCTTTACACATATGTTGGATTATGTAATTGGTTTGTCATGACAAACCAATAAAAAATCGCGAATTAACCGGTGGCTACAACAACACACAGTAACTACATGCATCATTGTTTACAATGAACGGTGGGGCTGTTGTTGTAGCCACCGGTTAATTCGTGATTTTTTATTGGTTTGTCATAACAAACCAATTACATAATCCAACATATGTGTAAAGAAACAAAATATTCCAGTTAACGGTATATTTTTTTAATTATTCGTTACGGCGTAATCAATACTTACATTTGTATAAATTGCGTTAAGCGGCTGAGGAGCTTGTCGCGGCTCATGCGCATGCGCGCGCTCGGCCAATCAGAGCAACGCGGAAGGGCATGTTGGCTGCCGAAAGTATTCACGTGTCCCGGAGGCCTGAATACTTTACACAACAAAGTCGTGTTTCCGCGTCTCTGATTGGCCAGGTCATGTGACATGTACGCCCAATCGTGGGACCGCACGTTTTTGGATGGTTAAGCTTAGGCGCTCTTTCGAAGTTGGTTAAGGTTAGAGTTTGTCTTAGAGCAGGGCGATAGAACACCAGCCCTGATTCCAAACTCTAACCTTAACCAACTGCGAAGCTTAACCAGTGATAAACTAGGCGTTAGGTAGTTTGCAGGCTGTTCGACCAGGAAATAGGCGCAGAACTTGCCGTCCCACGATTGGCGCACATGTCACATGACCTGGCCAATCAGAGCGCAAAACTCGAACGCGGAAACACAAATTTGTTGTGGAAAGTATAGACGCGTCCCGGAGTGGAGGAGTAGGGTATATCTGCAGAGCCGCAAGCCCAACGTCTGGGCGGGGCTTCGGGGCTTGTACTCTGTGTTGTTTCCTGTAAAACCCGGAAGTAGTCAGGTTGTGCTGTTTATTTTTAACCCTAACCATAGATATATATATATATCTATGACCCTAACCCTATCCCACAACACGGAACACAGAAATGCAAATGCTGTCGAGTCCTCACTGCTTGTAAAAATAAACATCACAAACGGACTACTTCCGGGTTTTACAGGAACGACACACAGTACAAGCCCCGACGCCCCGCCCAGGCGTTGGACTTGCGGCTCTGCAGACTTATGCTATTGGAGTGGACAGACCTCGTGTCAGACGTCTTCCCTGTTGCTCCTCATCGTGGTGTAAACAAGAACAACCGCAGTGCTTCCCTATCACCGGGCTAAAAACAACAACATCAGAAGAAGAAGCCTGAAGCTTTCGTTTATAAAGTTGTTTCTACTAGACCATGCCCTACGACCCCGACCCTCCGCCGGCTAAAAGATTCAAGCCGGGGTCTCCTTTCTTCCGGGGTCTCGATCAGAACAACAAGCCCGGGATGCTGCTGCCGAGGAAGGGAACCGCAGCGGCTCCGATCGACGTCCAGAGGAAACGTCTTCCAATTTACCAGGCAAAGTCTCAACTCATGAACCAGCTGAGACAGCTGCAGAATGCTGTCTTGATAGGTAAGCAAGCATTGATTGATTGAAAACTGTATTAACAGATTGCAGAATGGGTACAGTACAGTACGGCTCAATACACACAATTGTTAAGGGGATGCAGACCAGAGAAAGACTTTCGTCTTGTTTACATCAGGGTCCCCCATTTTCAATTCATAGTGACATTTATGGCATACAGATAGACAGACATCTATACATTTATGACATACCAGATTTACAAATACAGTACTGTTTGTGATACAAAAAGAGTCTAAAAAGTATATACATTTGATATTATCATTGTGCTATTTGGTTTATTATTATGAGTCTGAGTGACATGTAGCACTGCTCATATTGGCAACTGTCCAAGGTAAACACTATGATATATCGTGCTAACTCAGTAGATCAACAATGCTATATTCATTTTGTTTTGGGATATACTTGTATTATGCTACATTCCTATTAACTTGCTGTCGGGCTCCTACTGTTTTGTCTACTGAGTTTTAAATTGGTTTCCACACAATATTAACTTTTGTAGCACACACTGCTAGGCTGACACTCTCAGAGGACATGATCTAATCAACAAAGCATGTAGATGGCATGAGATGCCACACCATGTATGTCATGTATGTCCCTATGCCATAAAAGTCATGTATGTTGTGTATGTCATAAATGTCACTATGAATTGAAAATGGGGGACCCTGATGTAAACAAGACGAAAGTCTTTCTCTGGTCTGCATCCCCTTAACAATTGTGTTGTGTACTGAGCCGTACTGTATTGTACCCATTCTGCAATCTGTTAAATAAAGTTTTCATTCATTCATTCATTCATTCACACACTTTTCTGATTTCACACTTCTGTGCTGGGCGTGAGCTAGCTTGTAGGCCTACCAGCTTAGCATTGTGCTGTCTTTGGGACTTTTGATGGTACTTCCAAATCCAGAAAAGTCCCAATTTTAGGGATAGAGGCCCATAAGAGCCTGGTGTTTGTGTGGCTGTGCATATAATGGGTCCATAAAGAACTAATTGGCCGACAGACAGTTTGCTGCTGTTGTGTCAACAAGTGTTGTGCAGAGGATTGTCCATAACTAAGCATGACCAAAATAAACATTACCAAAAGATACATTACCAATAGGTACTGTCTGTACTACATTACCAATGGATACATTACCAAAATATACATGACCAAAAAATACCAATAGATAAAATATACCAAAACATACATTACCAAAATATACATTACCAAAATATACATTACCAAAAGATACACCGCCCACACTCACTTGTGCATGGAATACAGAGGAAGTGGGCATTTTGACATTTGACATGATGTCAAATAGTCTAATCAATGGACCCTTGTCTCTGAGTCATTGCTGGGTACACACAACTGCAAGAAGGTTCAGGGTTCGATTCCCGCATGGGGACCAGGTTTCCATGATGCCAGGTAACCAGGTGGGGTATCTCCCGGGCCTTTCTGTGTGGAGTTTGCATGTCCTCCCCGTGCTCGCAAGGGTTTCCCCCCGATAAGATAAACCCAATGGAAAAACATGCACAACAAAAACATGCACAACAGATCGCTAACGCTGTGGCGTCCTTGACGAAGATGGGCAGGAGCACTTGGATTGGTCCTCGGGCGCTGCCCTCGCCGACGCCTGTCTGCTCCCGGCTGCCCTTGGGGGGAAGGACGACGGGATGGGTTAATCGCAGAGACGAATCGCATCGGCGATCCTACAAAGACAATGCATGCGAGTGTGTTCCGGTGTGTGTGTGTGCTAACCGTGTGTGCTAACCGCTAAAACATTGAGGATAATTGCATGCCAATTAAAGACCTCTGAACAGGTCCTGCATTATTATTATTATTATTATTATTATTATTATTATTATTATTATTATTATTATTATTATTATTATTATTATTATTATTATTATTATTATTATTATTATTATTAAGTTAAGCCATAATATCATGCCATGTTATCAAATAAATTCATTATTAATGTTATTAGCTGTGTTTACCCTGCTTTGACACGTCTGTGAAAAGGGTCCATCGCATCTCAGAAAATTCATAGTTGAGAAATTAAACACATTTCCCCACATCCAATCCACTTTATTTATAAAGCACATTTAACCCTTTAATCGCCAAAAACGCCGTAGGACGTCTTTCCCCGCCATATCAATATTTCAAAAATCTGTGATCGAAATCATATTTCTCCCCCAGAGACCTGAGATCTCCTGTTGATCCCCTCTCAACTCTCCAACGGTTCAAGAGCGCCATCTGGTGGCCGATCGGCGGATCGCCCAAACAGGAAGTGATGCGCCGGAAGTGGTGCTCTCCCATATTTCGTTCGGGCACTCGCTATCGTTAGTGGGACTCCATCTTGATACACTGGACATCGATCGGTTGCAAATAACTCGATAAACAACATGATTTGGACGTATATACTATTATACAACCTGGAAATGGATCGCATATTTCTACATCCCATAATAGGAACATTTCTGTTCCACGCTCATCGCCCAACGCTACGAGGAAGCTACGGTAAGATTCAACGTTATTTTCTAACGTGTTCGATACTAACTGCTCTAATGATCATATCACCCACACTAGATGAATCATATAACGTTGGCCACGGAATTATAAACGACCCCCCCCCATCCGGTCAACATCAGATGATAAGTAGTAACTTCTAGAAGCACGTCCATTTGAAATTTTTTATCTCGCGCAGATTGCTATCAAACTGTATTTGATCATCAATATAATGCATTTGGGGCTATAAATCATGTTCTGGAGAAAGCTGCAGAAAACGATAAAAACATACTTATACTTTAGACCGTATTTTAGTATGAATATGTGAATGAAAAAGTATAACGTTGCTACACCCTGAACAATAGATATAGGACGTTGAATGGGCCATAGTAATGTCAATTTAGCAATACAATTTAAAAAGTTATAGCCCTGCAAAGAAGGGGAACTTCTCCATATTAAATAGGGCTGGCGGAGGATGGTAAATTATGAATTTAAGCATGGCGATCAAAGGGTTAAAAACAACAACGTTTAAAGTGCTGTACAAGTCCCACAACATAAGATACAAATATATATAAAAAAAAAGCACACAATAAAACATATACAATATGTCACATAAAAAAGGCAGGTCTGTTTAAACTGTTTAAAAACCAAAAGCCAGAGCAAATAAATGTGTTTTGAGGCGTGATTTAAACACCTGCAGAGTGGGGGCCTGCCTAACATGCAGTGGCAGCTCATTCCAGAGCTTTGGGGCTGCCACAGCGAAAGCACGGTCCCCCCTAAGCTTCAGCCTGGACTTGGGAACAGCCAAGAGGAGCTGATCAGAGGACCGAGAGGTAGCCCGGTGCCAAGCCGTTCAAACATTTAAAAGCAAACAGTAAAACCTTAAAATCAAACCTAAAACGCACATGCAATTCCAACTTCAAGGGCTGTTAAATTTTTCCTTGTAGGAACCGGAATTTCAAACCTCAAAAGAGTTTTTGAATGTAATGGAGCAGTAAACACGACTTAGTTCCCCCCCGCAATTCTTTGTCAAATAAAGCAAACCGAAAGCACAAAGCACACACTTCAGTAATGACCTAGCCATGGAGTTGTTTTCTACTCCCCAAATGGCTATAGCACTGTTCTGATGGAGGCTGGCTGACTAGGCCAAAACGTTAGCATGATTTCTTTGATCGCCAAAATAAATTGGTGAAAAGGTCCATGTCCTTTTTCTCAAAGTTGGTGAGTGCTACCATACGTCTTTGGATGTCATTTATTATATATATATATTTTTTTAAAGCTATAGCACTCCTCATACAGTAGGGAGGTGTAGTCTGACGTCCCTTTAGTTTCCAGCGCGGTCCATCCGTATAGGGATTTATCATTGGGAAAATGTATTATCGGCTATTGTAATAATTCTACCTCATGATGAACATTGGCAAGCTTTCCATTTTTGCACAAAATGAGTTCCCTTCTATCACTAACATTATTGTTTAAGCATTTTTGGTTGAAATACAATTTGTTATACGGTTGTTAAATTTGTCCTTAAAAAAGAACTACACTTACCAGTAGAACGCCTGTCGTTCAGTCAGCAGCGCCAAAGTGAAGTGTAGTTTTCGAAAACGTAAACATTGTTATTTTGCTACTTATACGATTAATTGCGAATTGTTTCATGTTGAGCTATAGAGTGTGGATGAATACACACGGAAAGGTACACCATGCCAATGTTCATGCTTTATTTGTTTTAAACGAGACGATTTAGAAATGTGTCCATTGGAAATACATTACAATTTCAAGTGGAAACAACAATGACGTAACCAACCACTACACCTCCCTATTGCCAGTAATGTTTTGAACTGGTGCCAGTTTGACCTTTTTTACCTTTCTCCTGTATTTTAGGTGAGACTGGCTCTGGAAAGACGACTCAGATCCCTCAGTACCTGTATGAGGCCGGTATCGGGAGGCAGGGCATCATCGCTGTCACCCAACCCCGTCGAGTGGCTGCAATCTCACTGGCAGGAAGGGTGGCGGAGGAGAAGAGAACTCAGCTTGGCAAGCTGGTAGGCAAACTTTAAACACTCACCTTACCACTCACTTTATTCACTTTAGACACTTTAACACACTTTATATTTATCTATTATTAAAAAGATTTGCACCACATTCATACCTCATTTGCATTTACAAGTTTTGTATCTCTGCATTCTACCTCACTGTTGCTCATTTTACTCTGTATTGTATATATGTATATTGACTTTACCTACTTTTTACTTCTTACATTTTTTACTTTCTTTCTCTTTACTGTATGTAGCACACTCTCAGGGGCTCTGACAAATAAAAACAAACTTGAACTTCCAGATTGAGACGGTCGGGAGCTGAGGTGGGGCTGTCTGTGCACTGTGGCATGATAAGAGTATTCAACCAGGAGAGACTAGGTTTACAAGTTCAGTTGAAGGTTAAAGACTTACTGAAATTGAGAAGCTTTGGCTTTAACTCCAGAATGATAAGCCTTCCCGTCCACGAGGTGATTGGACATGGATAGAATAGAATAGAATAGAATAGAAATACTTTATTCATCCCGAGGGAAATTTGGCACTACAAATCGCTCACAGTAAACATTTAGGTAGACAAAACAAAAGTCACGAATAAGAATAACAAGCCTAAGAATAAAATATGGTCCGGGATATACATTTCCTATGTTACATTCTAATATAAAATATACAGTAAAAATATACAGAAATATACAGTAAGTGTACATTTGTACTATGTTGGTTTAAAAGTAAAAGTCCAGGAAGATAGTACTGTCACCCTGTGCTCAGTGATGCAGTGACTGAGGCACAGTGATGCATTATAAAGTCTGATGGCTGTCGGAATGAAGGACTTCCTGTGCCGTTCAGTGCTACATCTTGGGAGTCTTATTAGTCTAGCACTGAACGTGCTCCTTCTGTCAGCCAAATCTGTGTATAGTGGGTGGGAGGGGTTGTCCCTGATGGCATGGAGCTTAGCAAGGCTCCTTCATGATGCCATGAATAGCAGCCGGTATATGAACGAAACAAACAAAAACAAAAAAAGTAGAAGAAAAACAAAGGCAACCATGCTATGCTGATGAGGGTTGACCTCTGGAAATGTCTTGTGTCTCTGGCAACCCTCAGAGTATGGAGCCTTACACTGAAGCTGAGGGGAAGGCAATGGGGCATAGCTGAAAATTACAGCAATTGAGAGAATTAAGAATAAATGGGTATCACACATGCAGCACAGCAGTCATAGTGATTGGTTCCCAGGACAGCGCTGGCATGAACAGGCTTAGGGCCCGCCTACATTGATCTGTCAAATGGAGATAAAACAGATTGAGGCTATTACTGTCCGTTGGTTTGTTTTAAAATCTTTATAATTGTATTTATGCAATGCAAATAGTTTAGTTCTTAAGATGATTTACACGTTGTCCCTATAATATGTTCTTTGTGATACTGTATGTCATGTTTGTGCCAGACCAAGGGCCACAATGGAAACAAGTCTCTCACTTTATTGTGTTTTTATTTATTGTGTAATAAATCATATCAAATCCCAAAAGAAATTAGAACCTGACGTAGTCGTGCTTTTGCAGAAACAACAGCTTTGCTAACGGACAGTGATGTATCCCATCAGTTCCAAAAGTCCACCCTCTGTCCATCAAAACAAACTGACTCATCTTCAGCTTAAGGTGGTTGTATAATTAGTTATAGATTAGATTGTATTAGATTCAAATGTATTGTCTTGTACAGCACAAGTACTGTACAACGAAAATAAGTTTGGCATCCAACATGAGTGCAAATGTAGCCGTAAAGTGCAACAGCAATATACAATGTACAGGTGGTTAAACTTGGTATAAAATATACAAATTAGTACTACTATTGAAGATATAACATGTTGTAATGTTGTTTGCTGGAGCCACTTCATCCACAACAGCACACCCCGGTCAGAGAGTGGACACAGACACCAAAGAACAGTCCTTTGTAGTTTAATGTTCGTATCAAAGGATCAAAGGATGATAGGGTTTTTCAGTACAGGTGATTTCCATCCAGTTCGTAAGGCTGAATGAAACAATGAGCATCCACACAAGGATGAGAATGGTATTTGGTGAATCTAGCCAATTATTGAGTGAGTGGGCGAGTGAGTGGATGAACAGTGAGGAATTGAGTGAGTGATTTCCATCCAGGTTGTAATGCTGGATGAAGTAGTGAGATATTGAGTGCGTGAGCGAGTGGTATTTTCTTCACGAACACACTCATGTGATAGCAGACAGCAGTGGAAACAACATGTGGCGGCAAGATGGCCGCTGCATTTAATCACCAGACTAAGGACCCCTGGGCTGTCCAGAGAGATGCCCGACTAGAAAGTAATAGGACACCTGGTGGTCCAAAGAATTGCCTGACTGGAAATAATAATAATACACAGCATAGAAAATAATGGGGAATTTACAACAACTATGGAGTGTAGTGCTAATCAGATGTATGTACAGAGTTGTAGTATAATAAATAAAGACAGTATGACTACTACTGGCCAGCAGTGTACTAGTAAGAGTAGAATATGTACAGGAAGGTATGACTGACGAATCTATAATAGATAGTGAACTTGTGCTGCTAAGCTTCATATAATAATGTAAAAAATGCTATCGGGCCATCACAACATAATAAATACAAAAACTTCTCCTCAGGTTGGCTATTCGGTGCGTTTTGAGGACGTCACCTCCACTGAGACGAAGCTGAAGTTCATGACCGATGGTATGCTGCTGCGTGAGGCCATGGGAGACCGCCTGCTGCTACGATACACGGTGGTGATTCTGGACGAAGCCCACGAACGCACCATCCACACCGACGTGCTGTTCGGCGTGGTGAAGACCGCCCAGCGCCGGCGGAGAGAACTCAACAAGATCCCCCTGAAAGTAAGAGATGATTGAACATTGTTCTAGTTTTTTTTTCTTTTTTTTCTTCTCCTTTTTCCGATTTTTCTCCCATCCCACTGTTAGTCGTTATGCCAATTCCCAACCCCCTTCCAGGTTGTTGCGCACTTTCCCCTACTGTTGGTCCGAGAGGCCGGAGACTGTCGCATGCTTTCCTCCGACGCATGTGCAGCCAGCCGGCAGCCAGCCTGGCCGCGCAGATTCTCACCGGGAGAGTGTAACGTGTGGAAGGTCGCACTACCTCTCTCCAGATCCTACCCTTGCTGAGCAGGCGCCCCGACCGAACTGTAGGGGTCGCTGTCCACAACGCCCAGGACCCACCCACGGCTCCCCTCCCCCTAACTCAGCCAAACGAGTTAGTATAGCGATCAGCCCGCGGATACGGCCCGCGGGATGATTCTGACCGGCCCGCGAAAGATTACATGATAATAATAAAAAAATTAAAAAAGATATTTTTTTTTAATTTTTTTTTTTTGTTTGTTTTTACTTTTTTCTTTTCATGTCAACGTTCACACACACAATATACGCTTACCTAGGATTTGACTTGATTCAACAACAAAGCAGTCGGGGCAAGCCGAAAACAGTCGAAAGTGTGGTTATTTGAAGTTTGGATTTTTTTTTCACAACTGAGGTAGGTAGATTCAATTTTTAGAGACTAAAGTAAAAAAAAAAAGGTACCGTTGGGTACCGGTATCGATTCACAGGTACCGGTACCGTATCGGTTCAAATGTGAACGGTACCCATCCCTACTGAACACACAACTGCAGGGCAAGGGCATTTTTGCTCATGAAATGCATAGCCATGTGAAAGCCTTCATGACAAAGTTGCAATTAATTTCAAGGCAACTAGGCAGCAACAATCTCAAACACATGAAAACCCTGAAAGAAGTCAAACCATCAGCTGATCACCGGCACAGGTACTCATCCATGTTGGGAGCACTGCATGATACATTTTCAAGGCGTTTTCAAGATTTCAAAAAGGTTGAGGATGAAATGCAGCTGGTTTCCTCTCCCTTTACCTGCAGTGTTGATAGTTGTTCAGCTTGAACTCATTGACCTGCAGTCTGATTCACTACTGAAAGAGCACTTTAAGTCAGCATCACTGCTAGAGTTCTACTCTGCTCTCAAGGAGGAGAACTTTCCAAACATGAGGAGACATGCTCAGAAGATGTTGGTTCTCTTTGGATCCACCTACATATGTGAACAGACATTCTCAGTCATGACGTTTACCAAGTCCAGGTACAGATCCTCTCTCACTGATGAACATCTGGCAGCTGTGCTTCGCATCCACCTCAGACATGCAACCTGACTTTGATGGACTTGTTAAAGCTCAACAGAGACTGGATTTCTCACACTGAATGGAAAAAAAATAACTGAAGAACACTAAAATGTGCACAGTTCTGAAAACATTAAATGTTTAATATAGGCATGTAAAGTAAAAAAGGCTACAAACTGGGACACTTTTCTTTACACAGTTCAGTGACATGTCTTGTTTATTTTTGCTATAAGATGATGTGATGTCTTTAGAAAGCTAAGAAAATCCTTGTTTCAATAGTATATGAAACTCAAAATGCCCTTTGTTATTAATGTTTCACATTTTGTTTATCATTTTGGAAATAAATTCTATTTGAATAAATGATATTTTTGAAAGCTAACCTCACCTTTTAATTGCCAAATAATAACATACACTCTTCCAGGGGTCAAAACAATGCCATTTACTGCTTTTTATATAGAAATAAAATGTATATTATGCATAATTGAGTTTGGAATTTTGGCCCGGCCCTCCAACATATTTTCAGTTGCTCATTCAGCCCCCTGGGAAAAATAATTGCCCAACCCTGCTTTATAGGAAGAGTAAATGAGTTTGGATATGGCCACCAGTGATGTCATCGGACATTGTGTTAATTACAGCTCAATGAAATGATAAGGTAGCAGTCCCTATAAGACAAGGTATTGTTATTTTTTCACCTATATTATTTCATGGAGCTGTAATTAACACAACACAAGGATTCAATGTCCCAGATGACATCACTGGTGGCCATATTCACAGTTTAGAGTCTTTGGATGTGTGTGAGATTATGTGCAAAATAAATCGGCATAGATTTTCTGGTGAAGTGCCCCTTTAAGTTTAAAAAGATAAAAATAATAATATTTCCCTGTGTAACCTCTAAAGATCATAGTGATGTCGGCCACCATGGACGTGGATCTGTTCTCTGACTACTTCAACAAGTCTCCTGTCCTCTACCTGGAGGGCCGGCAGCACCCCCTTCAGATCTACTACACCAAGCAGCCCCAGTCAGACTACCTCCAGGCTGCCCTGGTCACCATCTTCCAGATCCACCAGGTAGGGCTCAGCCCCAGTCAGACTACCTCCAGGCTGCCCTGGTCACCATCTTCCAGATCCACCAGGTAGGGCTCAGCCCCAGTCAGACTACCTCCAGGCTGCCCTGGTCTCTCTTCCAGATCCACCAGGTAGGGCTCAGCCCCAGTCAGACTACCTCCAGGCCTGCCCTGGTCACCATCTTCCAGATCCACCAGGTAGGGCTCAGCCCCAGTCAGACTACCTCCAGGCTGCCCTGGTCACCATCTTCCAGATCCACCAGGTAGGGCTCAGCCCCAGTCAGACTACCTCCAGGCCTGCCCTGGTCACCATCTTCCAGATCCACCAGGTAGGGCTCAGCCCCAGTCAGACTACCTCCAGGCTGCCCTGGTCACCATCTTCCAGATCCACCAGGTAGGGCTCAGCCCCAGTCAGACTACCTCCAGGCTGCCCTGGTCACCATCTTCCAGATCCACCAGGTAGGGCTCAGCCCTAGTCAGACTACCTCCAGGCTGCCCTGGTCTCTCTTCCAGATCCACCAGGTAGGGCTCAGCCCCAGTCAGACTACCTCCAGGCTGCCCTGGTCACCATCTTCCAGATCCACCAGGTAGGGCTCAGCCCCAGTCAGACTACCTCCAGGCTGCCCTGGTCTCTCTTCCAGATCCACCAGGTAGGGCTCAGCCCCAGTCAGACTACCTCCAGGCTGCCCTGGTCTCTCTTCCAGATCCACCAGGTAGGGCTCAGCCCCAGTCAGACTACCTCCAGGCTGCCCTGGTCTCTCTTCCAGATCCACCAGGTAGGGCTCAGCCCCAGTCAGACTACCTCCAGGCTGCCCTGGTCTCTCTTCCAGATCCACCAGGTAGGGCTGTATTGTGGATGACCACAATGAAAAATATAGCCGCAAACGGCAATTCCCAGGATTCAAGCCAATATGGATTATTAGGATTGCAAAATAAGTTCACACACATGGTTCAGCAGTGTTATGAAACATGTCCTGCAAGTCTTTGTAGTGTTTGGACAAACAATGTTTGATTTATAGTCTGATTTGTCTCATTTTGTCACATCGCCATTGACAAACAAATCAGGCTTAAAGGGGCAGTTTAAAAAAAAAAAAACATATTTTTTTCATTTTTCCATACAGAAAGTCTTGGTGTGATTCTCCTAGTTGTAGAGATTTCTGCGGTAGAGATGCCGTCACTCCAATACAATGGAGCCTAATGGCACTCGGTTTGTGGTGCTCAGAGTGCCCAAAAATATTAGAAAAACTCAAAAGCAGGGCGGCTGGGTGGCGTAGCAGAGATTGCGCTCGTCACCAATGCAAGAGACTCCGGTCTCGAATCCCGGTGTCAGCATTGCCTTCGGCTTGGGCCAGCCGTCATACTGGCTCATTTGGCAGAGTCAGCGGGTGGAAGTCGATGGGTGGGGATTGGACGTTGTGGACAGCTACCCCTACAGGTCGGTTGGGGGACACCTGCACAGCAGAGACAGGAAGTGGCGAGGGTAGTGTGAGCCTCCCATGCGTTACACCTCGCCAATGAGAGTCCGCGCTGGCAGGTGAAAAGATGTGACAGGCTGCCTCCTCATGTGCTGGAGGGAACACGTGATGCTTTTTGGCTCACCAGCCACTGTGGCTAGTGGTTTTCCAAAGTCACTAGCATTTTCACCAGCCAAAAATCACACACACACACACACACACACACACACACACACACCTACACACACCTACACACACACACACACACACAATCCAAATATCCAGTTCGTTTTTATAGTGTAAAGTTTGGCTACTTGAGAGAGAGAGAGAGAGAGAGAGATACTCTCATTACGTGCAACGCAAGTAAGCACGCACTGCGTTCAGAGAGAGAGATTACGCGCAACGCAAGTAAGCACGCACTGCGTTCCGAGAGAGAGGGAGAGAGAGAAACTCTTCACTACACTCTAAAACTGTGACGCTGCACGGTCTACCCGCCAAAGTGGCTGGTAAGAGTGACGGAGTTACACACCACTGCCGAATTCTACCCGCATTTGGGGGGTGGCGGGTGTTAATGTCAAACCCTGGATGCAAGGCTTCTATCCTCCCTACAACCGACCAGTGGGGGGCATAGTCGAGCAACGTTCAAGACAGGGGAGGGGAGAATTGGATACATGAAATTGGGATGGGAGAAAAATAAGGAGAAAAAAGTGGATAAAAAAAATATAAAAACTCAAAAGCAACGTCTATTTCCAGGAACCATGACCCGTTTACTCAAAGACATTGGGTCTCATTCTCGAACGAAGTTACGACAAAATATTTCGTCTTAGTCAGATTTCGGCCTATTTAAGACATATTAGGGCTGGGAGTGGGAGTCCTCAAATTTTCCTGAGATCTTATTTGAGAGCAGATCTAAGAGGGCTGAGGAGCACACTTAAATATGCTCTCAGCCCACGATCAAATCTCATGATTGATTGACTAATTTAAAATGTTATTATAACTTGACAGACTGTGTTCTCATAGTGATTCCTTCACGTCAACGCTACAGGCCTCCTTGGAATTAATTACTTAATCATAATTAAAATAAATATGACAATATTTGTACGATAAGAAATTACGAATTTGATGTCGGAAAAATAAATAATATGGATTCATCTGATCACAGGGCAGCTGGATTAACCATATCTGAACCAGCTATTTTGGACAAATAATTACTCAGATATTCAAACACAATTATGCAATTATTGTGAAATGATTGAAAATAATAATAATTTAATGCCTTCTGTGGAATTTGTATTTCTTATTTGTTACACATCTGTTTTAATGATTAATTATATACATTTGAAAGAATGCAGGTCAACATGCAATGTATCCCATTGATTGGTATCCAATGGGACAGACCTTTGTTTGATTGATTGATTGATTGATTGAACATTTTATTAACAGATTGCAGAATGGGTACAGTACAGTACAGCTCAATTACATAAGGGGATGCAGACCAGAGAAAGAATTTCGTCTTGTTTACATCAGGGTCCCCCATTTTCAATTCATCATAACATATATGACACACATGACACAGATAGACAGTACTGCTACATCTATACATTTATGACATACCAGATTTGCAAATACAGTACTGTTTGTGATACAAAAAGAGTCCAGAAAAGAGAGATGTAGAAACTGTTGGAGGAGGTTGGGTAGGGGTGGGTGGGGGATAGACTTACACTGTACAAGCAAAACTGTACATTGGAATATTGACAACCATACTTGGTCATTTACTGTACATTGGAGGGGGTTGATATAGCTATAAACCTGCATTCCTTCGAATATATCATTAATCAATTAAACTTATATTGAAATACACTATATAGCCTATACACCAACACTGAAATGACAGTGGATAAATAAATAACAACTAAAGCTAATCGGTGGAAATAGACTGCATTAATATTCCATAACAAGTCTTGCCTACGAATGAACAGTAGCCTATAGGCTTAATTATGGAATAATAAGCCATACTGCGTTCATTCATTACGCCCCCCGTAGGCTATATATATTATATGTCATTCATTCATTCATATACAGTACTGCGCGCGCGCGCGCGCGTGTGTGTGTGTGTGTGTGTGTGTGTGTGTGTGTGTGTGTGTGTGTGTGTGTGTGCGCGCGCGCTGCGGCGGCAGGTGTGTACCGCGAGCTGTATATGATGCCAATACATTAATCTAATCTAGTTTTGATGGGCGCAAGCGTGATTACGAAACCTAGCCGCATTTCTCGGAGACGCTCTCTGATTGGCACTGACTGACGCTAGGTTTCGTAATCACGCGGCTCGCAAAGCACTTCCGCCATTCCATTTCACACAGCTGCGTCACCAGTTGCCTTATAAGGAGCTATGGAGGCGGTGTTTTGTATGCAAATGAGCTGAACGGGAACGCGCTTTGGAGTTTACGACAGAATGCCATTCTCCAAGCAGATATCGGATCATATAATTTCTGCGACCGTTTCAGCCACTTAAGACATATCTCCAGCACGTTCAGGACTCAGAGTGTACTTGTCATAGATTATGTCTCAGTGGTTCCAAGATAAGTCTTCCAGAATATATCTTTGAAAAATGTTCGGGAATGAGACCCATTGCTTTTAAACAAAGCCCTGTGATCATGTTTGTCGGGTCAGATTGTCAAGTTGAGAGGTTTATTTGGACAAAACTGTTGAATCTTCTCCTAGAGCAGCAGTTGTCAAACTACGGGTCATGATCCAAAGTGGGGTCGTGGGTAGGTTACAGGGTCGCACATTGGCAAGTAAAAAAAATATCCAAAACTTTAAAAATAATTACATTTTTTATGTTCAGGCAACATATTTTGGCTAAATATGCCTCGTTTTATAAATGTGTATTGATGACATAGTGCTGTAATTAAATGTTCTAATAAATATGCATGATCAAGTTCAACAACGTGTGCTTTTATTTTGATATTCCTTAATCCCACGTTGAAATTATGCGATACAGTGTGGGGTCGCCAAAAAAAGTTTGCTAAATAAAATGGGGTTGTGGTATTAAAAAGGTTTGAGAACCCCTGTCCTAGAGTATAAATTGTTCCTTGACAACATAACAACTGAACGGCCTCGTGGTCTTGTGCAGGAAGCGCCTCCGTCCCAGGACATCTTGGTCTTCATGACGGGCCAGGAGGAGATCGAGGCTCTGGCCAGGACCTGCCGGGACATCGCCAAGCACCTGCCAGACGGCTGTGGTCCCATGTTGGTCATGCCGCTGTATGCCTCCCTGCCCCACATGCAGCAGCTCAGGGTCTTCCAGCCTGCCCACAAGGTAGGGACACAGTCAGGGTTCGCACAAGGTCATTAAAAAAAAAAAAAGCCATTGGATCATATATTTTTTCTATAAAAAACTATTTAAAAGTGAATTGTATCATTTTAAATGCCCTTTTAAAAATGGAAAAATAGTGCTTGAAAAGTACTTGAAAGTCATTGAATTTCATTTTGCAATGTCTGTGGGAATCCTGCCCAGTGCTACATCTGGTAATATAGCCTTTACCCCTGTCCATATATACAATGACAAACGGATGATATAACATCAGAGTTAATCATGTTCATTAATATATATTTTTGGATGATAGAAATAACATGTATGATTTTTTTTATTAAGACCTTAAAGCACTTTTTGAGAGAAATGGGTTGTTGCATTGACTGCCACTAGCATTGAAAGAACATACTTATAGCCTGTCACCAGTAGAATAGGCTTCTGAAAAGCCCAAATCTTCCCTATAAATCTATAGTGATTTAACATAACATTTAAAGTCAGGCTTACTACCCATGAATGCGTTTTAGAGTGTTTTAGAATATGATATTGTTGTACACTACAGTGCAATGTCCCTTTGATAACATATACCTGTGTTTACAATTGTGAAGCAATAGTAATTGGCATCCTTTATTAATCTGTGCTTATGATCCGAGGTACCGTCTTCACTCTCCTCCTGTTAACTCTTCCTCCGGCAGGGTTGTAGGAAGGTCATTCTCTCAACCAACATTGCCGAGACATCGATTACAATCTCTGGGATCAAATTCGTCATAGACACTGGGATGGTGAAAGCCAAAAACTTTAATCCTGGTAAGATTACTCAATCTTAAAACACACACACGCGCACACATTGGACTATACTACTGTAATGACAAAACAAGTTTTATTCCGGGTCTTTGACTTTATTTCTTTTGTAATTTAGGCTATTATACCGTGTTTTTTTTAATTACCTCAAGTATACATATGTCTCACCTGTCCAGCTGACCAGACCCTCACCTTTATTATTATAATATTTTATTATTATTCATATTTATTTTGTTCTCATGGTTGTTTTGTTTATATGGTTTCATGATTATTTTTATTCTCATATATTTATCTTGTCATTTCTATTACCCTGCCTGTACCCTGCAGAACCGGAGGGGCTGCGTAACCCTCAACTACATTGTGACAAACAGTAACCCTGTTCTAGCCATAACCTTAAACCGTATCCTATCCGGCTGTTATCATATCTTTTAATATATGATCTGTGTGATCTCAGACAGTAACCTGTAGTGTGTGATCTGTGTGATCTCAGACAGTAACCTGTAGTGTGTGATCTGTGTGATCTCAGACAGTAACCTGTAGTGTGTGATCTGTGTGATCTCAGACAGTAACCTGTAGCATGTGATCTGTGTGATCTGACTGATCTCAGACAGTAACCTGTAGTGTGTGATCTGTGTGATCTCAGACAGTAACCTGTAGTGTGTGATCTGTGTGATCTCAGACAGTAACCTGTAGTGTGTGATCTGTGTGATCTCAGACAGTAACCTGTAGTGTGTGATCTGTGTGATCTCAGACAGTAACCTGTAGCGTGTGATCTGTGTGATCTCAGACAGTAACCTGTAGTGTGTGATCTGTGTGATCTCGGACAGTAACCTGTAGTGTGTGATCTGTGTGATCTCAGACAGTAACCTGTAGTGTGTGATCTGTGTGATCTCAGACAGTAACCTGTAGTGTGTGATCTGTGTGATCTCAGACAGTAACCTTGTAGTGTGTGATCTCAGACAGTAACCTGTAGTGTGTGATCTGTGTGATCTCAGACAGTAACCTGTAGTGTGTGATCTGTGTGATCTCAGACAGTAACCTGTAGCGTGTGATCTGTGTGATCTCAGACAGTAACCTGTAGCGTGTGATCTGTGTGATCTCAGACAGTAACCTGTAGTGTGTGATCTGTGTGATCTCGGACAGTAACCTGTAGTGTGTGATCTGTGTGATCTCAGACAGTAACCTGTAGTGTGTGATCTGTGTGATCTCAGACAGTAACCTTGTAGTGTGTGATCTCAGACAGTAACCTGTAGTGTGTGATCTCAGACAGTAACCTGTAGTGTGTGATCTCAGACAGTAACCTGTAGTGTGTGATCTCAGAGACAGTAACCTGTAGTGTGTGATCTGTGTGATCTCAGACAGTAACCTGTAGTGTGTGATCTCAGAGACAGTAACCTGTAGTGTGTGATCTGTGTGATCTCAGACAGTAACCTGTAGTGTGTGATCTCAGAGACAGTAACCTGTAGTGTGTGATCTGTGTGATCTGTGTGATCTCAGACAGTAACCTGTAGCGTGTGATCTGTGTGATCTCAGACAGTAACCTGTAGCGTGTGATCTCAGACAGTAACCTGTAGCGTGTGATCTCAGACAGTAACCTGTAGCGTGTGATCTCAGACAGTAACCTGTAGTGTGTGATCTGTGTGATCTCAGACAGTAACCTGTAGTGTGTGATCTGTGTGATCTCAGACAGTAACCTGTAGTGTGTGATCTGTGTGATCTCAGACAGTAACCTGTAGTGTGTGATCTGTGTGATCTCAGACAGTAACCTGTAGTGTGTGATCTGTGTGATCTCAGACAGTAACCTGTAGCGTGTGATCTGTGTGATCTCAGACAGTAACCTGTAGTGTGTGATCTGTGTGATCTCAGACAGTAACCTGTAGTGTGTGATCTGTGTGATCTCGGACAGTAACCTGTAGTGTGTGATCTGTGTGATCTCAGACAGTAACCTGTAGTGTGTGATCTGTGTGATCTCAGACAGTAACCTGTAGTGTGTGATCTGTGTGATCTCAGACAGTAACCTGTAGCGTGTGATCTGTGTGATCTCAGACAGTAACCTGTAGCGTGTGATCTGTGTGATCTCAGACAGTAACCTGTAGTGTGTGATCTGTGTGATCTCGGACAGTAACCTGTAGTGTGTGATCTCAGACAGTAACCTGTAGCGTGTGATCTGTGTGATCTCAGACAGTAACCTGTAGCGTGTGATCTGTGTGATCTCAGACAGTAACCTGTAGTGTGTGATCTGTGTGATCTCAGACAGTAACCTGTAGTGTGTGATCTCAGACAGTAACCTGTAGTGTGTGATCTCAGACAGTAACCTGTAGTGTGTGATCTCAGAGACAGTAACCTGTAGTGTGTGATCTGTGTGATCTCAGACAGTAACCTGTAGTGTGTGATCTGTGTGATCTCAGACAGTAACCTGTAGTGTGTGATCTCAGAGACAGTAACCTGTAGTGTGTGATCTGTGTGATCTCAGACAGTAACCTGTAGTGTGTGATCTCAGAGACAGTAACCTGTAGTGTGTGATCTCAGACAGTAACCTGTAGTGTGTGATCTCAGACAGTAACCTGTAGTGTGTGATCTCAGACAGTGGTCTGGAGGTGCTGGCGGTACAGCGCGTCTCCAAAGCCCAGGCGTGGCAGAGGACGGGCAGGGCCGGCAGAGAGGACTCGGGCTCCTGCTACCGTCTCTATACAGAGGAAGAGTTTGACAACTTCATCCCTATGACCGTGCCTGAGATCCAGAGGTAAGATTTGATTTGATTTGATTTGATTACGGATCCCCATTAGCTGGTGCCATAGCAACCAGCTAGTCTTCCTGGGGTCCAAAAATATATATACTAAAACAATTATTATTGCAAAAAAAAAAAAAGTCAGTACTCAACACACAATGCATAATGAAACTAACAATTAACTCAATCAGTGCCAGCTATTAGACTGGGCCCGCTGTAGTTAGGCCAGCTTTCCATTACAACTTTTCACTGTTGTTTGTAGAGCTAAATCTATATTTTATATTATAGCTATGTATCCAATATCATTGTCAATTGACAGTAAGAACCTTCTGTTCAAGATGCATAAAAGAAATATTTTTTTCATCAATACGTTCCCGTTTTATACCGTTGTGAATATGAGTGTTATATCGGAATGATCTGGGATAATTCCTGCAAGGCTATTTATAAGGCGCTAAGCTAATAACGTTAAATCCATTGGCGTTTCGTCCCTACACACGACAGTTAAAAATCCAAATGCATATGATCGGTATTATGTCCCATCATGAATGCATGAAAGGGGGGGGGGGGGGTCGTTTCTGATTAATTGATTGCCAATAACGGCATTCGTTATTACCACAACATAGGCTGATCTGGGGGATGGCTATTAAATCCTTGCACGATCAAGCTGAAATTTACGTCAAATTGCTTTTACCTTTGGTTGGATTCCAAAAATAATTTTCCAATTATTTGATTGCCATCTGGTAGATCATATGTCCATTGGCCCATGCCATAATCCTTTACTGCATAATGAATTCGGCATCCCAAAGAGTATTCCATGCGATCGAGTGAAGCCCTCGCTTCAGACTAACAAAAAAGTCCACCTGGAGAGATTTCAGTGTGACACCTGGTCTGCAACAGGGGTTACTGCATTCTCGAGACAGCGCCACTACCAGTATCTGGCCAGTACTGCACCTTCGGACTCCCAATAATATGCCTTTTCCAGACAAAATAAAGCTCTGTGACAATGAATAGGATATTAATATCGGAAAAAATTTAAACGAACCAAAAACGTAATATTACGTGGCTGGCACCCAACGGTTGTCGGGCAAACATGTAATATTATGTGGATGGCCCCGAATGAGTTAAGATGGCTAAAATTACATGCAAGCAAAGAAACGGAAAACGAAAAAACAAAACAAAATACTTTACAGTGTTAAAAACAATTTAAGATTATTTTTTAAAGTGAATCTACTGTAAATGCAGCAGAGGTTTTGAGGCAGGTTATTCCTGGTTATAAGGGGGGGGGATCGAGTCGTGAGCAGTTTCTGCTGACCTGCTAGAATCTGAAGTGTCCCACATGGTTGATTTATATTCAGGTCAGTATGATTCAGTACTCTGCTGCTGTTCTATTTCCTGTGAGTGTGTTTGTGTCTTGCAGGTGTAACTTGGTCAGTGTCATGCTGCAACTCATGGCTCTTGGGATTCCAGATGTGATGAATTTCGACTTCATGTCTAAACCTTCCCCTGGTGAGACGCTGTCGACTATCATCATCATCATGTTCACCATGAGCCAGCTATTGGATGCTTTCACATGTACTTTATTATTATACGTTATTCTTTTTTACATTTCCCCAGAATTCAAATCCAATTTCCTTGGAATTTTCATATAACTCACATAATTCACATAACTCCATACAGTAGTTCTTTAAATTGTAATCTCATGGGTGAGATTGTACACCTGAAACAGTTGTGGGTTGTTGTAGTAATGTGTTTAAGGCTGAGACCACTTATCGATTTATCGATAACTGTGTGAAATCGATAAGTGGTGCCACTTATCGATTTTTTTGTGCATGTGTAAAAAAAGAATTTTAAAATACCTTTTTCTTAAAAAAGAAAGATGACTATTATTTAACGTTAGTTTGTGTGTGATAATAATATTTTTTATTTTATTTCATATATATATATATATATACTTTTATATATATAATTTTTTGAATTTATAATAATAATAAGTGCATCGATAATTTTGTCCCGATTTATCGATTCTTCCAAATGGTATATCGTCTCAGCCTTAAATGTGTTGTGGTTCTCCCAGAGGCCATCCGCTGTGCTTTGGAGCAGCTGGAGCTCTTGGGGGCTGTGGAGAAGAAGGAGGCACAGGTGTGCCTCACCGCACTCGGGAAGAAGATGGCCTGCTTCCCCTTGGAGCCCAGATATGCCAAGGTGATTTATCAAATCGGCAGCTACTACATTATGATCCTGGTGTATTTCAACTAGGGCTGACAAATTATAAAATATTTCTTGGCGGGCGGCTGGGTGGCGTAGCGGAGATTCGGCTCGTCACCAATGCAAGAGACTCCGGTATCGAATCCCAGTCTCAGCATTGCCTACGGCTTGGGCCAGCCGTCATACTGGCTCATTTGGCAGAGTCAGCGGGTGGAAGTCGATGGGTGGGGATTGGATGTTGTGGACAGGTCGGTTGGGAGACGCCTGCACAGCAGAGACAGGAAGTAGCGGGGGTAGTGTGAGCCTCCCATGCGTTACACCTCGCCACTGAGAGTCCGCGCTGGCAGGTGAAAAGATGTGACAGGCTGCCTCCTCGTGTACCGGAGGGGACACGTGATGCAAGGCTTCTATCCTCCCTACAACCGACCAGTGGGGGGCATAGTCTAGCAACGTTCAAGACAGGGGAGGGGAGAATTGGCAATACGAAATTGGGATGGGAGAAAAATAGAAAATAGGGAGAAAAAGTGGATACAATTTTTTATTTCTTGGCACAGTAGTTCAAGTTCTTTTAATTTGTCAAATACACAACAATACAGGGGGCATTGCAGGTAATGCAATTATTGTGTTTCGAGCTCAGACTCAACAGTGAACAATTAAGAAACATCAATGAATACAAGAATGGTAGTAGTAGTGACATCAGATAAAATATAAAAGAAGTAAGATAAAAGTCAATTATTTACAGAAAGTTTCTTGCATGCAGTGTATGTGCATGATAAGGTGCAGTGCAGGGTGTGTGATGTGTGTGTGTGTCCAATAACAAGTAATTGCACGATAGGCTGTGATTAATCACAAAAAAACGCATAGCAAAATGCATGTATAACATTGAATGGCACAATCCATTTTCTGCATACATTTGTTCTGATGTAAGAATGGCATGAGTTGACCCAGCTGCACAGTTTGCTCCTTTTTTATGAAATAAATACTAGGGCTGTCAGTTTATCGCGTTAATTAGATTAATTAATTACACAGCAAATTATTGCGTTATGAAAATGAACTCAAAATGATTTTTTTATCTCATTCATTCCATAAGAACGTAGAATACACATTTACAGACTTTTTTTAATATGGTCCATTTGCATGATCTTGGTATCTGATTCTAGGGACATCTATGGATCTCAGGGAATGTATTCCCAGTGTCAGAAATACTGTGTCTGTTACTAGGCTTGAGTAAATTTTAATGAACCAAATGAGAATATCAATAAAAAATGTTTATCTTTGACTGTGAATAACACCATGCTAAAATTTACCAGACCTGAAAAATCTAAGCAAATGAATAAATGGAAGATGATTAAACAGAAGGTTTTGTAAATACAGTACTGAATTCTGCCATCCGGACACATTCCATTTGAAATATGAGTATAGAATATCAGGCCTAAAATGGTTATGCGATTAAAATGTGATTAATTAATTACAAATCCTGTAATTAATTAGATACAAATTTGTAATCACCTGACAGCACTAATAAATACTGCTAGGATCATTAGCAAAAATAGCGTTAGCTCCGCCTGCAGACCATGCTTCAAACTTGTTGCTTTGGTAAAAAAATATACCATTCATCACTGCAACATGATACTGTACATTTACATTTAATCATTTAGCCGACACTTTTATTTTTGATATTCCTTAATTCCACGTTGAAATTACACAATACATTAAGGCCCCGTTTAGACGGAAACGCTAGCAGGTGAATCTGCAAAAATATTTTTTCGGATGTGCCTTTCGTTTATATGGAAACAGCGTTTTTACGGGGTGAAACCGTAAAAAAGTGAGACCACCTTCCAGGGTGGAATTCCTAGAAACGCTAAACCTTTGCGCTCTCATCTAAACTGTCAAACCGCATAAAACGATGACGAAAGGGTTGTCAAGGCTCTCGTCGCGTGTACTGCTTACATCACAGGCATGCGCCAGTAGCCTAGAAGCGTAAATAAAGCATGTCTGATTCTATCCATGGCGATCACCTGAAGGCTACATTGGCAGTACTTTTAAATACACAAGAATCTGTCCCGCGGCGTGACTGGACCCACTGTCTGTGAGTGACTCTGCTTTGGTCCAATCACATTCCCCACCCACAGTCTGCGAATCAGAGGCAGAGTAGGGCGGGTCTTCACAGCACGTCATGTGATATATGCGCCAATCGTGTGACAGCGGGGCTCCGTTGTCTCGAGTTGTTACAGCCTCGTCTGCACGGAGAATTCCATCCCAAAACGCTTGTCTAAACGCAAAATTAAAAGTCAAACCGTAAGACGACTTTTGCGGTTTTTGTTCAGACTCTCTCCGTCTAAACGTAGCCTAAGTGGGGTCACCAAATAAAATCCTAAATAAAATGGGGTCGTGGTATAAAAAAGTTTGAGAACCCCTGGTTTAATCCAAAGGTCCGTTTGGAAACATTATAATGAAATCTGCCATTCATGGGATGTCTGGTCCCCCCGGTTCACATGTCGGAAGGATCAGGAAGGCAAACACACGTCCCACCACGATTTATTTTGAAATTATGGGAGGTGGCTGGGGGTAATCATCAGAAACGCTTTTGACAGACTTTGATTAAATTGCGCTAAATGTTTCAACAGGTTTTCAAATGAATCGCCAGAATTAACGTGTTCATATTGACGGCCCTACTTTAAACATTTATCCTCAGTAGGTTCTATGACTATCCTCTCTTGGTGTGTGCTCAGGGTAGGGCTGGGCGATATGGCCAAACATTTGATCACAATAACATTTTTCATATCACTCGATATCGATAATTATCTCGATATACATGAAATAATAATTTCTGTCAAGTTTAAAGGCTATTTTTGCTGCTGTATGAAAGCTGAAGAAACCAGAAGGTTAATTGTGGTTCAGAATATTCTTATTGTCAGAACATGACAAACTAGGCCTACTTGCCAAACCACAAATCTGAGGTAGAACATGAACACAAACTGTATAACAATAAAACTTTTTTTTTTTTGATCCACTTTTTCTCCCATTTTCTATATTTTTCTCCCATCCCAATTTCGTATCATCCAATTCAACCCTCCCCTGTCACGAACGCTGTTTCTTGCCTCCCACAAGCCGGCTGCAGTGAGGACTAAGTCATACATAGCACAAGTCCCCTCCGGTACTTGAGGTAACAGCAGTCGCATCTTTTCACCTGCGCAGCTCGACCTCTCAGTGTCGAGGAGTAACGCGTGGGAGGCTCACGCTGCCCCTGACACTTCCTGATTCTACTGCGCAGGCGCACCAACCGACTTGTAGGAGTCGCTTGTTCACAACGTTCGATCCCCACCCTTCAGTTTTTCCCTCCCCGTAATACGGCCAATGTGTATTACTGCGGACGACCAGCCAAACTGAAAAACAATGTGGAGAGCTGGATTCGAACACGCGAATCCTAGCGTCTCCACACTGGTGGCGAGTGCCTTAGACCACTACACCACCTAGCCGCCCACAACAATAAAACTTTTATAACTGACATTAATAATGAAAAAAATTTGATCGACCACGTTTCATATTTATATTGAGGAAAAATATATCGCGATAATTATCGTTATTGTTTTATCGCCCAGCCCTAGCTCAGGGTAGGCTCAGGCAGAGAAACGCAGCTTCCCCTGACTTGTTCTTCTCTCTCTCCCAGACGATCCTGCTGTCCCCAGACCTCTCCTGTTCCGAGGAGATCTTGAGCATCGTGTCCCTGTTGTCCGTGGACAGCGTGCTGTACAACCCCCCGGCTCGTCGGGACGAGGTTGTCGCGGCTCGCAGGAAGTTCGCCACCAGCGAGGGCGACCACATGACCCTCCTCAACATCTACAGAGCGTTCAAGAAGGTTGGCGGTAACAGGGTGAGTGGAACTGGATGATCACAGCCAATAATCACCAATATACATAATATATAAATATCCCATATATCGTTAGCCTCATGTGATAATTGCCTAAGTAATTTTTTAAGATTTTTGGAAAAGAAGAAAAAACGTAATTTTCAGCAATGTGTAAGAGTTTTTCATTTATATTTTGAAAATGAGTTCCACAAGGTGTATCAACAAGTTTGCAAAAATACAAAAATACAACCATTGCGTAAAGAAATAAGGTGACTTTTTGTCATGACAAAATATGTCATGACTTAGGCTTTTTATTTTTATTATTATTATTTTTTTTATAATGTGCATTCATCTGATACTATACTTAAATCTATACCATGAATTTCAATCATGAAGTATTATTTTTTCTTAATCTTAAAAAGATGAACACTTTCACAGATAAAAACAAATTCCAGAGTTTGTATTATTACACCATTTCATTGATCTTGTTTATCTTGTTACAGGAATGGTGTCAAGAGAACTTCGTCAACAGCAGAAACATGAGCCTCGTGAAAGAGGTTCAAGCTCAGCTGCGAGACATCTGCATTAAGGTACTAATAACTATCATCTGCATTAAGGTACACACTTGCTAATAACCTCCAACAGGGCATCAGTATCCTAGAGGTTGGGGGGGGGTGAATGATTAACATGCTCCCCTCCTTCAACAACTACCACTGTAGTGCCCTTGAGCAAGGCATTGAATCCTCTATTGCTCCACTGGAGCTGATCAGTGACCCAGCAGTGTCAGCCTGTGTGTGTGCTGTGGAGCTCCCAGGTGTGAATGTGTGTAACTGTATGAGAGAGCAGCAGGGCATTGCTTAAAACAGCATACATACAGTCAGGCCCATAAATATTTGGACATTGACACAACATTCACAATTGTGGCTCTGTACACCACCACAATGGACTTGAAATGAAACAATCAAGATGTGCTTTAAGTGCAGAAAGTTTCAGCTTTAAATTGAGGCTATTTACATCCAAATCAGATGAACAGTGTAGGAATTACAACGGTTTCTACATGTGCCCCCCCCCCCCCCCCCCCGGACAAACTAACAATCATGAATCAAATTGTCACTTTTAGTTTTAATACTTGGTTGCAAATCCTTTGCAGTGAATGACAGCCTGAAGTCTGGAACCCATAGACATCACCAGACGCTGAGTTCTGTCCCTGGTGATGCTCTTGCCAGGTCTGCAATGGTCTTCAGTTCCTGCTTGTTCTTGGGGCGTTTTCCCTTCAGCAAGTGAAATACCTGCTCAATTGGATTCAGGTCTTCCTTTTGAAGCTGACCAATGGTTTACATCTTGTGGTGAACCCTCTGTATTCACTTTGGTGAAGTCCTCTCTTGATTGTTGACTTTGACACAGATACGCCTACCTCCTGGAGAGTTTTCTTGATCTGCTGTACATGTTCACCAGTACCGGTACATTCTTCCTTTTTAACCCTTTCACTACCACACTACAGAAGGTTAACCCTTTCACTACCACACTACAGACGACGGTTAACCGTCTGTAGTGTGGTAGTGAAAGGGTTAACCTTCTGCAGTGTGGCAGTGAAAGGGTTAACCTTCTGTATTGTCGCAGTGAAAGCGTTAACTATTTGGTAGTGAAAGGGTTAAGAATGTATCAAACAGTTGATTTGGCCACACCTAATGTTTTTGCCATCTCTCTGTTAGACTTTTCAGCCTCATGGTGACAGTTCTTTGGACCTCATATTAATAATAAGCAACAGATTCCAAATGCAAATACCACACTTGAAATGAACTCCCGGTGTTTTATGTGCACCTTGTGAATGAAATGATGAGGGAATAACACACACCTGGCCATGGAACAGCTGAGCAGCCAATTGTCCGATTACTCCCTTGTTCT